>NC_080166.1:4311659-4628781 GCF_950295315.1 Erinaceus europaeus
GACAGCTAAAGGGAGGAAAAGACTCCCCATAGACTCACCGAGTGCAACTCTGAGTCTCCATTGCTACTACCCTCAGAATCTGGAGCAGCAACAGGGAGGGACACCAGGGGACAGAGATCTAACCGGGAAACTCAGGAGAAGACCTATACCTTGGTGGCATAGCTGAGGGGCTGTGAAAGTCTCTTTGCATAACCACTGGATTATCTCTGCCACACCCTGCTTTATCTCTTGGTCAGGAGTCAGTGATTAAGCTAAGAAGCCTATTGATAGTTTAAAAACCCTCAGGCTCCCATAGCCTACAGGGAAGAAAAAAAAAGAGGCTTTTACACCACTGAGCTCCAACTCAGGGATTGAAAAAACTGTTAACTTCCACCACGGTAAACCCTTTAAATTACTTAGACACAAGTCAATCCAGGCAATAGTGATCAATAATTTGAAAAGTACTGGTAAAGGGAACTCATAATATATAAAATGGTTAAAACAACAAGAAAAAATATTGGAGACTCGAACCAGGACAAGAGTCCAGTTAAAAGTCCTCCAGAGGGTAAAGCACAAAACAACGAGTTCAACATCCAGACATTAGCTAAGGAAATAATAACAGGAGTAAGTAAAGAACTTGAAAAAATGGTAATCAGAAATGCAGGAACAACAAATGAGAATATGGAAGAAAATTCTAATTATCTCATGGTTATTAGAGAGCTGAAAGCTGAAATCGCTGAGCTAAGAAGGCAACTAGCTGAACAAGCTAAAACAGTATCAGAGCAGGGCAACAAAATAGATGAACTCCAGAAAGCAGTAGAGGGCAGAGAGAATAGAATCTATGAGGCTGAAGACAGAATTAGCAAGATTGAGGATGAATTAGAGACAACTAAAAAAGAAGTAAGAGATCTCAAAAAGAAATTAAGAGATGCTGAAAACAACAACAGAGTCCTATGGGATGACTTCAAAAGAAACAATATGCGCATTATTGGCTTACCAGAGGAAGAAAGAGAAGGAGAGGAAGAAAGCATTCTCCAGGCCATAATAGCTGAAAATTTCTCTAGTCTAGACAACACCAAAGACATAAAGATTTAAGAAGCCCAGAGAGTCCCAAACAGAATTAACCCAGACCTAAAGACACCAAGACATGTCATACTTAGAATGGAAAGGAATAAGGATAAAGAAAGGATCCTCAAGGCTGCAAGAGAAAAACAAAGAGTCACCTACAAAGGAAAACCCATAAGATTAGCAGCAGACTTCTCCATACAAACACTACAGGCCAGAAGAGAATGGCAAGATATCTATCGAGTGCTCAATGAGAAAGGCTTTCAGCCAAGAATACTATATCCTGCTAGACTGTCATTCAGACTAGATGGAGGCATCAAAACCGTCTCAGACAAGCAACAGTTGAAGGAAGCAACCATCACCAAGCCTGCCCTGAAAGAAGTTCTGAAAGGTCTCCTATAAACAACCAGACCACCACAAATAGGACATATATCAAAACACTCTAAAACTCTAGAAGAATGGCGTTAAAATATCTTCAATCTTTGATATCAATAAATGTCAATGGCCTGAATTCACCTATTAAAAGACACAGAGTAGGAAGATGGATCAGAAAACACAACCCAACAATATGCTGTCTACAGGAAACTCACCTAACGCAACAAGACAAACACAGACTTAAAGTGAAAGGATGGAAAACTATCATACAAGCCAATGGCCCACACAAAAGGGCAGGAACAGCTATTCTCATATCTGACATGAGAGACTTTAAAATAGATAAGATTAAAAAAAATAGGAATGGACACTACTTAATGCTCAGAGGATCAGTCAATCAAGAGGACTTAACAATTATTAATATCTATGCACCCAATGAGAAGCCATCTAAATACATCAAACTTCTACTGAAAGAGCTACAGCAATATATTAACAGTAACACAATCATAGTAGGGGACTTCAACACCCCACTCTCTCAACTTGACAGATCATCCAGGAAGAAAATCAGTAAAGACATAAGGGAGCTAAATGAAGAGATAGATAAACTTGAACTATTGGACATTTTCAGAGTCATTCATCCCAAGAAACTGGAATACACATTTTACTCAAATCCACATGGGTCATTCTCAAGGATAGACCATATGTTAGGCCACAAAGACAGCATCAGCCAATTCAAGAGCACTGAAATCATCCCAAGCATCTTCTCAGATCACCGTGGAATTAAACTAACACTTAACAATCAACAAAAGATTAGTAACAGTCCCAAAATGTGGAAGCTCAACAGTACACTTCTTAACAACTTCTGGGTCAAAGAGGAAATCAAGGAAGAAATTAAAATGTTTCGAGAGTTCAATGAAAATGAAGACACAAGCTATCAAAATATTTGGGACACAGCTAAAGCAGTCCTAAGAGGGAAGTTCATAGCTATACAAGCACACATTAGGAAACAAGAAAAGGCACAAATAAACAGCCTGATTGCACATCTCAAAGACCTAGAAGAAGAACAACAAAGGAATCCTAAAGCAACCAGAAGGACAGAAATCACTAAAGTTAGGGCAGAAATAAATAACATTGAGAATAGGAAAACCATACAAAAGATCAATGAAAGTAAATGTTGGTTCTTCGAAAGAGTAAACAAAATCGACAAACCTTTAGCCAGACTCACAAAACAAAAAAGGGAGAAGACCCAAATAAATCGGATAGTAAATGAAAGAGGAGAAATCACAACAGACACCGCAGAAATTCAACATATCATCCGAGGCTTCTATGAACAACTATATGCCACCAAGCTAGAGAACCTGGAAGAAATGAATGATTTCCTAGATACCTACCAACTTCCAAAACTAAGTAAAGAGGAAGTGGATAACATGAACAGGCCCATCACAGCTAATGAAATTGAAACAGTTATCAAAAATCTCCCCAAAAATAAAAGTCCTGGAGATTGTTTTACAAATGAATTCTAAAAAACTTTCAAAGAAGAACTAATACCTCTACTTTTAAAAGTCTTAGAGAAGATTGAAGTCACTGGAATACTCCCTGCCAGCTTCTATGAAGCCAACATCACCCTGATACCAAAAGCAGACAGGGACACAACCAAAAAAGAAAACTACAGACCAATATCTTTGATGAACATAGATGCGAAAATATTGAAAAAAATTCTAGCCAACCAGATACAGCAGTATATCAAAAAGATTGTTCATCATGACCAAGTGGGGTTTATCCCAGGCATGCAAGGTTGGTTTAATATACGTAAATCAATCAATGTGATCCACCACATCAACAAAAGCAAGACCAAAAACCACATGGTCATATCAATAGATGCAGAGAAAGCCTTTGACAAAATACAACATCCCTTTATGATCAAAACACTACAAAAAATGGGAATAGATGGAAAATTCCTCAAGATAGTGGAGTCTATATATAGCAAACCTACAGCCAACATCATACTCAATGGTGAAAAACTGGAAGCATTTCCCCTCAGATCAGGTACTAGACAGGGCTGCCCACTATGACCATTACTATTTAACATAGTGTTGGAAGTTCTTGCCATAGCAATCAGGCAGGAGCAAGGAATTAAAGGGATACAGATTGGAAGAGAAGAAGTCAAGACTTGTATACTGAAAATTATGAGTCACTACTCAAAGAAATTGAAAAAGACACAAAGAAGTGGAAAGATATTCCATGTTCATGGGTTGGAAGAATTAACATCATCAAAATGAATATATTACCCAGAGCCATCTACAAATTTAATGCTATCCCCATCAAGATCCCAAGCACATTTCTTAGGAGAATAGAAAAAATGCTACAAATGTTTATCTGGAACCAGAAAAGACCTAGAATTGCCAAAACAATCTTGAGAAAAAAGAACAGAACCGGAGGCATCACACTCCCAGATCTCAAACTGTATTATAGGGCCATTGTCATCAAAACTGCTTGGTACTGGAACATGAACAGAGACACTGACCAGTGGAATAGAATTGAGATCCCAGAAATGAGGTCCCACATGTATGGACATCTAATCTTTGACAAAGGGGCCCAGACTATTACATGGGGAAAGCAGAGTCTCTTCAACAAATGGTGTTGGAAACAATGGGTTGAAACATGCAGAAGAATGAAACTGAGTCACTGTATTTCACCAAATACAAAAGTAAATTCCAAGTGGATCAAGGACTTGGATGTTAGACCACAAACTATCAGATACTTAGAGGAAAATATTGGCAGAACTTTTTTCCGCATAAATTTTAAAGACATTTTCAATGAAACGAATCCAATTACAAAGAAGACTAAGGCAAGTATAAACCTATGGGACTACATCAAATTAAAAAGCTTCTTCACAGCAAAAGAAACCACTACCCAAACCAAGAGACCCCTCACAGAATGGGAGAAGATCTTTACATGCCATACATCAGATAAGAGTTTAATAACCAACATATATAAAGAGCTTGCCAGACTCAACAACAAGACAACAAATAACCCCATCCAAAAATGGGGGGAGGACTTGGACAAAATATTCACCACAGAAGAGATCCAAAAGGCCGAGAAACACATGAAAAAATGCTCCAAGTCTCTGATTGTCAGAGAAATGCAAATCAAGACAACAGTGAGATATCACTTCACTCCTGTGAGAATGTCATACATCAGAAAAGGTAACAGCAGCAAATGCTGGAGAGGGTGTGGGGTCAAAGGAACTCTCCTGCACTGCTGGTGGGAATGTCAATTGGTGCAACCTCTGTGGACAACAGTCTGGAGAACTCTCAGAAGGCTAGAAATGGACCTACCCTATGACCCTGCAATTCCTCTCCTGGGGATATATCCTAAGGAACCCAACACATCCATCCAAAAAGATCTGTGTACACATATGTTCTTGGCAGCACAATTTGTAATAGCCAAAACCTGGAAGCAACCCAGGTGTCCAACAACAGATGAGTGGCTGAGCAAGTTGTGGTATATATACACAATGGAATACTACTCAGCTGTAAAAAATGGTGAATTCACCGTTTTCAGCCAATCTTGGATGGACCTTGAAAAACTCATGTTGAGTGAAATAAGTCAGAAACAGAAGGATGAATATGGGATGATCTCACTCTCAGGCCGAAGTTGAAAAACAAGACCAGAAAAGAAAACACAAGTCGAACCTGAAATGGAATTGGAGTATTACACCAAAGTAAAAGACTCTGGGGTGGGTGGGTGGGTGGGGAGAATACAGGTCCATGAAAGATGATGAATGACATAGTGGGGGTTGTATTGTTAAATGGGAATCTGGGGAATGTTATGCATGTACAAACTATTGTATTTACTGTTGAATGTAAAACATTAATTCCCCAATAAAGAAATTAAAAAAAAAAGAAGTACTAATCCAACTTCTTTCTCAGTTCCTGTTTCTTGTGTGATGTAAATATTAATATAAATCTTAAAAATTAAAAATATAGTGGTAGTACTGTTATATTCAACACAAAAAATAGTACCAATTTCTTAAATTAAATTTAAAAGCTAAGGCTATATAAATTTTTTCCAAAAATATCTTTTCAACTTGATGATTAGAAGCCAGAGTTGCGTACATTTATATTTATTTCTTAATTTTAAATTAAAGATTTATTTATTTATTTTCCCTTTGGTTGCCCTTGTTGTTTTTCATTGTTACTGTAGTTATTGTCATCGTTGTTGGATAGGACAGAGAGAAATGGAGAGAGGAGGGGAAGACAGAGAGGGGGAGAGAAAGACAGACACTTGCAGACCTGCTTCACCGCCTGTGAAGTGACTCCCCTGCAGGTGGGGAGCCGGGGGCTCAAACCGGGATCCTTACGCCGGTCCTTGTGCTTTGGGCCACCTGCGCTTAACCCACTGCGCCACCGCCCGACCCCCAGTTTCTTTATTTTGTAGCAGACTCTCTCTCCCCCAGCCTTCCTTTCCTCATTGCCATTAATTTCTTTTCTTTTTTTCTTATATTTATTTATTGATTGGGTAGAAACAGTCAGAAATCCAGAGGGAAGGGAGAGATAGAGAGGGCGAAAGACAGACACCTGCAGCACTGCTTCACCATGTGTGAAGCTTTCTGCCTGCAGGTGGGGACTAGGGGTTTGAACCTAGGTCCTTGTGTGCCCAACCAGGTGCGCCACCACCTGCCCCCCATTAATATCTCAAGTAAATGAAGTCTTTGGTGCTATTGAATCCCCATCACCCTGGATTAGTTTGCATTTTCATGGGTTCTTTGAGTTTACACCTTTACCTCATATACTTTAAAAATATTATGTATTCATTATTGGATAAGGACAGGGAGATAGAGGAGAGAAAGAGAGAGAGGGGAGGAGAAGAGGAGAGAGAGGAGAGAGAGAGAGAGAGAGAGAGATGGAGATAGGCACCTGCCGGGATAGCCTGAGGGTGCTTCTTCCCGAGCAAGTGCTCTCTGGGTTGGAGAGAACTCAACTGGAGCCAACTGAGGCTGCTGCGTGGGAGAGGGATCAGGAACTCGTGCCGAGCTAACTAATGTCGCAGGAGATACACTCTGGAACTCTCGGAGCCAGAAAGCAATTCTAAGTGATTTTACTCAGAAAAGCAGCTTGTATATATATATATATACTAGCCAAGTAGGGTGGAAACAGGGTGTGACGTAGAGAGGGTGGAGCGAAAAAAGAGATTGGTGAAAAATCAGGGTGTGACAAGGAGAGGGGGTGGAGCAGTCGAGAATTCTACCACTGAACCACCAATGCCCTGGAGGCAGGGTGGTGCTTAGTTAACAATGGTTATGTAAATAGACCGCAGCTTTGAGTGGGATCAGGGGAGCTGGCATACTACCCAATAGGCACCTGCAGCCTTTCTTCATCACTTGTGAAGCTTTCCCCCTGCAGGTGGGGACCAGGGATTTGAACCTGGGTCCTCGCACATTGTAATGGGAGCACTTAACCAGGTGTACCCCCTGTCATATACTCTCTGTAAATTGGTTGTGAAATTCAGAGACTAGACTTACGCTATCACATTTGGAGGCATATAACATCAATTTGTTTTACTCTTTAAAAAATGATTTTTCTAAGAGAAGTAAATGAGAGCCAGAGCACCACTCTGGCACATGCAAAGACAGGGATCAAACTCAGGACCCTTAGCGTGACTTCCAGCAGTTCTCTACTCTGCCACCTCCTGGGCTAAAGCATATTTCACTCACACTGATGCTACTTAGCACCAAGTAGTGGCTTCAGAATCAGGATTCAGCCTGGCTCTTATCTGACAGGTTTCTAATAACCTTTATCGAACCGTTTTAGCAGTCATTATTGATGATGGCAGAGTTCTGTTTATCCTATTCTATAGCTAAAATTCTTTCCCTTATCAACAATTTGACTGCCCTCAAGTGGAGTTGGTCAGAAAAGGTAAGGAAAAGTAGTACATTATTTCCCTTTATCAGCTGTTTATTATTTTCAATAGTGAGTTGTTGTATAAACTGATTTCAGTTTATACAACTGGTATATCCAATTTATGCAAAAGAGACTTTTTTATTTTAATAAGTCCATAGCCCACCAAGTGCTATGTGATCTGACCCTTAGACACACAGACAAATTTGTCAGTTAACACTGTCTCCACAGTCACCCTTCTAGCCAAGTTCCACCTCTCTTGTGTGTACTTTTTTTTTTAATCACCACCAGGGTTATCGTTCCCAACAGCTATTTTTTTCTTTTTTAAAAAAAATTCAGTTATGATAAAAAAGTGATTGTTAAAAGGATTTTAAATTTTCAGTAGTGAGACACTTAAGGATATTTTTTACATAGCTGATTTATTTATTTATTTACAATGATATTTTTTTTTAACTGCATGATAAACATCTCCAACCAGGGCTTATTCGTTAGTACAGAACTTACTTGAATTAGTTTCTGTGTTCTTACATGTAAACCGGATGGTCTCTGATAATTTTCCTCGATTTCAGGTATGACAAGTTCCTAGGCTCAGCCTGTAAATTACTTGCCCAGCATATATACACAATGGAATACTACTCAGCTATTGCAAATGGCGATTTTACTGTTTTCAGCCCATCTTGGATGGAGCTTGAAGAAATCATGTTGAGTGAAATAAGTCACAAACAGAAGGATGAATATGGGATGATCTCACTCTCAGGCAGAAGTTGAAAAACAAGATCAGAAGAGAAAACACAAGTAGAACCTGAACTGGAGTTGGCGTATTGCAGCAAAGTAAAAGACTCTGGGGTGGGTGGATGGGGGTGGGGAGAAGAGTCCAGGTCCTGGAAAAGGATGACAGAGGACCTAGTGGGGGTTGTATTATTATGTGGAGAACTGAGAAATGTTATGCATGTACAAACTATTGTATTTACTGTTGACTGTAAAACATTAATCCCCCAATAAAGAAAGAAAGAAACAAACAAAAACTTACTTGCCCAGCTAGAGAATGGCACTTAGAAACCTGGACATAAGGCCCTGTTGTCCTTGTTCCCAGGCACTTTTAGGAGCCAGAACTTCTAGTTTTACTTTCTACATGCCCAGTTTTCCTAGTGCCATTTGTTGCAGAAATCTTCCTTTCCTCATTGAGTGGTTGTGGCCTCTTTGTCGTATGTTAGGTGGTTATATATATGAAGTTCTCTGCTAGAAACTTTGTGTGGGGCTTGTTATCTCTATTTACAGATCTCTGTATTCTCAACTACAGAACTCAGCCTTTCAGTGAAATTTGCTTTTGCCAATACATGTAAGCTGAAGTGTGTTTGAGTGGATGTTAAGGAAACCAGACCCTTGCTGGGCTTAACTCCCCACTGTGGAAGCATTTAGTGATATGAAACTGAAACTTTAGTTTCCTTGGACAACATGATTACAGACCTTCTGTGCTGACTAACAGTGGATATTGATGTGAATGTAAAATAATGTCTCTATTAGCGAACTCACTCAGGTGTTGGATATTATGACAAAAATCTGCCTTGTTAGGATGTATATATAATTTTCATATTAAAGGAGTTAACATTTTGTTGGTTTCATACCACTCCCTACAGTGAAACAGAATATGCCTGACATTTAGAGATACTTTCTCTCCAACATTGTCATTGGTCTCCACTAATAACTCAGCAATTCGTGTTCTGGGAGACCACAAAAAGGGAAATAAAATGGAAATGCAGGAAACTGCATGCAATACTACAAATGGCATAATGAATCCTTGGGGCCATTACACAATTGCCTACTTTCATAGAAAATTTTAACTGTCTAAGTTTGCGGAGAAGATTTGGCAATATGCAAACAGTAACGCACAGTGAAGTCCACGCTGGAGAGTCGGACCCAGCCAAATGCCTTCAAGCATAGCTCTCTCAAAAGATCAGGTGTAAAGATCAATAGTGCAAAGGTCGGTAGCTGGGAGGTTCTCAAAAAGTGGAACTTGGTGGGGCTGGGCAGTGATGCACCCAGTTAAGTGCACATATTACCATGCATAAGGACTTGGGTTCGAGCCCCAGCTCACTGCTGTGTGTATGGGGAGAGGAAGCTTCATGAGCAGTGAAGCAGGTCTACAAGTGTCTCTTTCTCTTTCTCTCTCTCTGACTCTCTCTCTCTCTCTCCCTTCCCCGCCCCTCCCCTCTCATTTTCTCTATGTCCTATCCAATAATTTTTTTAAAAGGGAAAAAATAGCTGTTGGGAATGATAACTCTGGTGGTGATTAAAAAAAAAAAGTACATACAAGAAAGATGGAACTTGGCTAGAAGGGTGACTGTGGAGACAGTGTTAATTGACAATTTTGTCTGTGTGTCTAAGGATCAGATCACATAGCACTTGGTGGGCTATGAACTTATTAAAATAAGAAAGTCTCTTTTGCATAAATTGGATATACCAGTTGTATAAACTGAATGTATCCAGTGTGTTACTTTGATATATTTATATATTGAAATCTAATTACCATTGAAGTGGTCTCATGTATCATTGTCTGTAGTCATTATGTTGTGTATCAGGTGTTCAGGACTTCACTTTTTGTGTGAGTGAATGTTGCTGAAAGGTTCTGAGCAAGGGGCTGACCAGGGTGGTAAAGTATTTTAACAACTGACTAGCTGCTACGTGGAGAATGGAACGTAGAAGGCAAGAAAGGAAGCGAGAGAGAGCAGCTGGGGACCATGGCATAGTTTATGCACTGACACAGAATCAGGGGAGGATAAAAGAATAAGCGACCCGGGCACTCAATCTGACGCAGGTGCAGATGAGTAAAAGCGGAGAAAGCTGTGGTCTACACAGCGCAGTGGGATACTGCTCAGCTGTGCAGAATTTGAATCACTGTCTTTAAGATTTTTTTATTAGTGATTTAACATAGATTTATAAGGTTATAAGATAATAGGGGTATCATTCTATTCCATTCCCACCACCAGGGTTCTGTGTCCCCAATGCCCTCCACTGGAAAGTGCAGTAGTTCTCCCAATGTCACAGACAGGGGCTGACGTTGTGTCTATAACTATCTATCTATAGCTTTCCCCCACCTCCTCCCATTTTTGCTATGATTCTGCCTTCACTTTCTTTTTTAAAATATTTATTTGTATATATATTATTGAATAGAGACAGAGAGAAATTGAGAGGGGAGTGGGAGACGGAGAGAGACAGAGAGATAGCTGCAACCCTACTTCTCTCCTGCAGGTGGGGACCAGGGGCTTGAACCCAGGTCCTTGCGCACTGTAGTGGGAGCACTTAACCAGGTAATGCCACTGCCTGGCTCTCCCTTCACTTCCTTTCTAAGTCACACCTGTACCTACTACTACTTCCAATTCCCCTCATCTTGGGTAAAGCCTCAAGGAGTCCTGTTAAGTAAGATAAACCAAAGAGAAGGATCAATATGGGATGATCTCACTCATGGGCAGAACTGAAGAAACAAGAACAGAAAGGAGAAACACAATGTAGAACTTTGTATGTAGTCTGATACAATTTTGAATATTACAATGTATAATGTTTACGTAATGATCTGGATATAGCTTGGTTTAAAAAATACTCAACTTATAGCCCTTTGCAACTTTTTTCTCCAATTATTTTAACAGGCCAAAGGAAAAAGAGATGCATGTTTGCTAAAGACAGATTTCAGTCACCTTGTCTACTGTCTGCCCAGAAGAGAGATGTGGCCAGGCTAGACTGATGTATTTATTTATTTTTTTTAAGGAAATATTATAGACCTCACTTTTGGGGAGCTTTTTTTCTATTTCTGACCTTTAACCAACATTTTTCCATTAAAACCTGTGTTTAAGCAAGAACATTTGGTTTCTGTAGTAACTTTTTGTAATCAAAGCAATTCCTGTATTGGAAACTTCGTCACTGTGACAATGACTATACTTCAGAGGAATTCTGGGAAAAGGGGTGATTCATTCACCTCCTGAACTCTAGCATGGGGCCATCATCTAGAGATGTCTCATTTTGGCCAGTATGGCTTGGCCCACATACTTCCTCAAGTTGAACATTTGGCCGGTTAGCTCACTAATGTCCAAAGGGCGCTTTTTAACAAGCTCTGCTGATCACTGAGTTGTATTTCTTCATCTGCTTTGACTTTTAAAGTGATTATATGTGAATAGTATCTCATGGGGGATTGAGTAAAAGACAACTCCTCCCCCCTTTTTAAAAAATTTTCTTTTTACCTTTTGGAAAAGCTGTTCATTCAGTTTTAAAAAAATGCCAGAAAGCCATTGTTTACAAATTTTTTTCCATTGTGTTCTGTTTGTTTGCCAAGAAAAATCTTGCACCATACCAACTTGTGTTAGTAAAACAAATGGCTCCTTTCTCAGTACAGCTCAGTGTATGTGTATATTTACATGAGTTTCCCAGTTCTACTGTGGGAGGGGAGACTAAGCTTCATTTGCACATGCTTTGTTTACCCTTGTGTGTTATCTTTGACCTCCCGAACTAGCTCCCAAGGAACCCTTGGGCCCTGGATTTGTTGTAGGCATTTTGTTAACTCTCAGTTGGATAGAGTTTTCCTGGATTTCTTGAAATGAATAGAGTGTTTTCTGAGAGCTGTGTGAGTCTGAATATCTAGGGGAAGTCACATGAACAAGTGACTGTGGACTATCTCCCAGGGACTCCTCCTCCCTGGGAAGATCTGAAGGTCATTGACACTTAGTCGGCCATTCTTTAATTTGTGCAGGGTAACAATTAGCCACTTGCAACAGGCTCACAAACATGGTGCCAGGCTCCTCAGCTTGTCTGTACTGGAGGGAGATCTCATACTGTCCGTGTGGCCTTCCATGTGCTTCATAGATTATGTCCTTTAACAATCCCATAGTTGATCTATACTGTGGGAAGGTATGTCAGTTTAAACACAATTTGTATTTTATATGGTCTATTTCTCCAACGATTTGAAAGAAAATGTTAATAACCTCTCACTTTTAAAAACATTAGTGTTTCTTTACTAGTTGGGTTTCCTCATCTGTAAAAGGAGGGCAATGAAACTAATTTCATAAGCCTGTTGTGAGAACCAAATGAAATAACGTCATCAGACCTCTCAATATTTGCCCATTTCCCCCCATGGTGCCCTCTTCTCTTCCTTTCCAAGTCACGCCTACACTCATTACTACTTCTGAATGTCCCTCCTTTTCCCTCTTCTCTCTCCAGGACATGCTTCTCCACTGGACATGGGTGTTGGCAGGCAGATTACACCCCCAGTCTGTTTCTGTCTTTCCCTATGGGGTAAGGGCTCTGGGGAGGGGAGGTTCCTTGGAACCACTGGTGAGGTTGCCTTCACAGGGAAGTCAGGAAGGAATCATGAAAACATCTGCAACTTGGTGGCTGAAAGGCTGTCAGACATAAAGCAGGACAAAATGATTAATGAATAGGAACCAAATAGCTACCAGTAATTTTGAAAAACTACCCGTCATGCATCACAGAAGACTTTATGCCCAGGATGCTTGAATTACATTTCCATGAATAGTGAGGTGGTTTCCTTGGTACCAATTCACAGTGGCTCTCTTAGCAAAGGGGGGCAAACTGCCCCCCATCCCCCCACCACACACACACACACACACACACACACACACACACAGAGCTTAATCTAGTGATAACTTTTCTTTCCTAAGTGTGCAAGAAACTGAAGCCAGGTCCAGATTATAAGTGCTATTTCTCTTTCGTTTTAAGATCCTGCTTTTGTCTTTTGCTGGGGGTGGGGGATTGAGAGAAATGGCAGAGCTCCAAGTTGCCATTTTAGGCAGTGCCAGGGGGTCTTCAGCCTCTCACACGCAAGGCATGCACTCTACTACTGAACCACCTACCTAGCCTATACAAGGGCTATTTGTTGGTGCCACTGACCGTCTGTCTTTGTCGTGAATTAGTAGGATATTGACTTTTGGGATCTAAGTCACTAATGCTATTACATACTGGGAAATTATCCTCCCATGGTCACTACCAGATAAAAACAGTTACAGTAAAGCTATTCTTTTGAGGCCAGGAGGTGGTGGTGCAGCTGAGCACACGTCACCGTGTTCAAGGACCTGGGTTCAAGTCCTCAACCCTCACCTGCAAGGAGGGAAAGCTTCACAAGCAGTGAAGCAGTGCTGTAGGTATCTCTGTTTCTCTCTCTATATATCTTCCCATTACCTATCGATGCCTGTCTCTAGCCAATAAATAAATGCACTGATAAATATTAAAAGCTTTTTTTTTGCTATGCTTTGATTCTAGGACACGAGGACTAAAACTGTGAAGGACCACCTAGTCAAAACATGGATACGCTTGCTTCCAATGTCTAAATTCACCTATCGTCGACACCAACAACTTTCTTACAAAGAATTCTGAATTACGTTTCTTTTTTTTTGTGCCTCCAGGGTTATCACTGGGATTCGGTGCCTGCACTACGAATTCACCGCTCCTAGTGGCCATCTTTTTTCCATTGTTGTTGCTGCTGCTGCTGCTATTGTTGTCGTTGGATAGGACAGAGAGAAATGGAGAGAGGAGGGGAAGACAGAGAGGGGGAAAGAAAGATAGACACCTGCAGACCTGCTTCACCACCTGTGAAGAGACTCCCCTGCAGGTGGAGAGCCAGGGGCTCGAACCTGGATCCTTGCGCAGGTCCTTACGCTTAGCACTATGTGCACTTAACCCGCTGCGCCACTGCCTGACTCCCTGTATTCTCCATTTTAAGTACGACTTTGAGATCTTTCCAACTTCAGATCTATATCCTATAGGCAGTGCATTTTGTTAGTGGTGGACTCATCACTTCATATTCACTAGTTACTGATAATAGAAGTAAAGTGACACACCTCTACCTCTATAAGACAGGCACCCTAGAATAGAAATAATGTGACACACCTCTATAAGACAAGCACCCTAGAATGAATTTTATCTAGTGAATTAGTGTCTCACTTTCACTATGAATCCTTTTTTTCTTTTTTTCCATATAGGTTGTAAAGTTATTTTATCTTGTTGCATTCTATGTTTCTTTAGAAGCTGTTTTAGATTGTCTTCTTGGATAAGTCTCACTACCAAAAAGCAGGCAGAAAATAAACATTCACTTGTAATCATTGGACCACCCAGGTGAAACATGCTAGTAGTTCTTCTTTTTGAAAGGGCAATAGCATTGTTGTCATTTCATCATCCCCCCTCTGTTCTTTGAAACCATTATCCCATGGCTTTGAAAATTCTCATGGAAGAACAAACAGGCGGTAGCGCAGTGAGTTAAGCACAGGTGGTGCAAAGCGCAAGGACTGGCATAAGGACCCTGGTTCAAATCCCCGGCTCCCCGCCTGCAGGGGAGTCGCTTCACAGGCGGTGAAGCAGGTCTGCAGGTGTCTGTCTTTCTCCCCCCCCCTCTGTCTTCCCCTCCTCTCTCCATTTCTCTCTGTCCTATCCAACAATGATGACAATACTAATTCTTCTTCTTCTCCTTCTCCTCCTCCTCCTCCTCCTCCTCCTCCTCCTCCTCCTCCTCCTCCTCCTTCTCCTTCTCCTTCTCCTTCTCCTTCTTCTTCTAGCGTTTGCCCTTCTTCCGTAGCCAGTCAACAGCATCAGGTAATTACAACAATAAAACAACAAGGGCAACTAAGGGAAATAAATATTAATAATAAAAAAAGAACAAACAGCCCATTGGTTTTTAGAACTGCTAGCAAGCTCATAAAGAAACTGTAGCTGAGTTCACTTGTGTATAAGGAAGAGAAATGTAACTTTTTTCCTTCTTCTGGCTTTCTTTACACCTACAGGCTGAGACTTAGGCTGAATGTTACATGTATTAATGGGCCAGAGAATTGCCTGGTGAGCAAGTTCTTCATCCTTCCGTGAGGGATGCCATAGGTCCTCTTGCCAAACTGGGACGAGAAACCTTGCCAAAATGTGGGATGGGTTGCAAAATGATGAAAACAATACACCATCTTGGCAGGATCAATAAATGGCAGAAATTACAATGTGGTCTTACTTTATTAACCATTTTAACGTTCACTTAAATTCAATAAGAGGAAGGAACGAAATAACCAAAGCTCCAGAATGAAAATGCAAATCGCAGAAGCTTCTCTCTTAGTTCTTCTGCCAAACACCTGCAGAGGTGCATCTGAATGATGTGTCTGGGTCAGGTAGAAGCTGCTTGGTTTCTGACAATGGCCTTCCGGGCAGGACATCTCCAAGGAGGCCAGATGCACTAATGTGCATTTCCTCTGAGAGGAACTGACAATGTCAAAGCAAATTGGACAGGATAGAATCTGGGCAGGCATCTGGGGCTTTGGCTTCCACATTAGGAAAATGTTGTGTCTAGTGATTGCCCACAATTACAAAAAGCAGAGGAAGGGGGCCCTGCTTGACAACAATTGAATTTTAGCAAATTTCTCTGTTGAGACAACATCAGGAGACAAGTTTTCTTTTTTAAAAAAAGTTCTCAATAAAAGTCAAGTATTCACTGAATTCATTATTCTAAAGACATCTGCATTTGAAAAAATACTTAAAATTCTTCTCATATCAATGGATTTAAATGTTATTCACTAGTAATTCTTTGGGTCTTTGAAGCTTTCAGCTAAAGTTTTGGTTTATGACTTGGTGTTACCTTTTTTATTGACGATCTCTTGCCATCTTTCATGTCAGGAAGCACTTCATCTACTGAAACTATTTATTAAGATATGCTCTGAATTCCTCTCAAAAGGAAAACCATTTTCATGTGTCTTTCTTCCACCAAATTCTATTTTAATTTATTTGTAGCATCTTTATTTGAATCATCTTTAGAGAGGGAGGGGTACTGTACATAGTACTAATGGTTAATAGAAGGGAAACACGATATATTAATATTGTATATATTAGTCATACATCTGTTTTAGTTTAAAAAATATCTCTCTTAAAAACTAAATCTACTATCATTTTATGCTAAATGATAAATATCTTAACAAAGTTTGGAACAGAAGTATAGGTGTTGGCTTTAGCAATGTTGTAAAGGAAATGCTTTATTCACATTTGGCATTTGGAGTTACTTTTGATAAACTTTTAAGAGAAGAATGCACAGATTATTCTCTCTCTTTCTTTTGTAGATAGAGACAGAGAATAGCAAGGCAGAGGAGAGAGGGAGAGAGGGAGAGAGAGAGAGAGAGAGAGAGAGAGCGAGCCCGTAGTCCTGCAGGATGAGATTTGGACTGGATTGTGTGCTCACACGTCAGAGCAGTGCCCTATTTATATGAGCTATTTTTCCAGCCCCATGATTCTTTTTTTTTGTCTCCCCCTCCAGGTTACTGTTGGGGTTTGGTACCTGCACTACGAATCCACTGCTCCTGGTGGCCATTTTCCCCCCATTGGATAGGAAAGAGAAATTGAGAGAGGAGGGTACTATAGAAAAGGAGAGAGAAAGATACCTTTGGACCTGCTTCACCCATTGTGAAGCGATACCCCTGCAGGTGGGGAGCCAGGGGCTTGAACCGGGATTCTTAGGCTGAATATTCTCTAATTTCTGATAAAACTGTGCTTATCTAACAATTATTTGGGATAGAAATAAATACCTTTCCCCACTTGCCCACTATGCCCTAGCCCCAGTGTACTCTGTATACTGTTTGAACAGCAGTCTGACTGCAGATAAATGCAAATGGGTTGTCCTTTTCATCACTGGCCTGCCTGACAATTAATACAGTGCATCATTTCTTATTTGTGTGGGATACAGACTCACCTGTGAGTCATGTTAGTACAACAAGTTAATAGAATTTCATCTTTCTTTTTTACAGGGAGAGGTTTAATTCTTAATCTTGTTGCCTAATGATGCATGTAATCTGATGTTCTAATACCAATATCTCTTTTTCCATCATTCTTACTTCCTCAGTGGGGCTGGAGAAAGAATTTTTCACATAGATGTATTTTACAGCATGGATCATGATTCACTGCTTAGAACAATCCATATGTCATTAGTCTCGACTCCACAGTTTGAAAATCAGTGAAGTGTGAAGAAGAGACTTTAAGAAAACACATTTTTGCTGCTGTTTTTGCTTTTTCTGTTGTCCATATCAGGCCATTTCTTTGGGTTTGTTTAAATTTCCAGTTTTGGAAACAATGAAATATCCACAAATTCTGCAGAAGATTTAAATAAAATGGTTGTAATTTGGAGGCCTGGTGTTTATAGCAGTCTAGGAATATTGCTTTTACTGTATATTTAAACAATGTACTAAGGACAAGTGAACTGACCTGCCGAGTGTCAGTCTGACACAAACCAGAGGCAGACGGAATGAGGGGCCTGAGTCTTGTGTCTTTCACTGGAATACTGCTCCGTGTGCAAAAGAACTGCGTATTTCCACTCACTCAGTGAGTGACCAGCGGTGAGCCCTCAGGCAGAAATGATTTAGAGATGTTACGTGGAGGTGCTGTGAAAACCTAGTGTACAGGCCCAAACCTCATACATTCAGGAATTTCACCTTTGATGTTCAGGTTGGAATGAAGAAAGCTATGAAAGTGTAGCAAGATTTAAAAAAAAAAAACTGTCTTAAATTACATATGTCTATGGATTTGATGGTATGCAATACCAATTCCCTAAAAGGATTAGCATTTTTCTTGAGAAAGTGACACTCTCTAATGCGGTAGCAATTAGTACCTGACCCTAAGCATGTAGTTCCTCAGTTATATGTTTGATTTCCACATGTATATTGATTAATTTATAGTTCAATTCTATTCCATTTGTCTTAGTGTCTGCGAACAAGTCCTGGCCCTCTCAACTTACATTGAAAATGGATTCCAGAAGAATTTAAAGACGGGTGCTGTCTTTGTTGATCTCACAGCAGCCTATGACACAGTCTGGCTCTGTGGTCTCCTAGTCAAGATCTCAAGATGCCTGCCTCCATGGGTGACCAACACTATATCGTTTCTTCTCCAAAACAGAAGATTCCGGGTGCATCTGGGTGACAAGTCTAGCAGATGGAGACTTGTCTCAAGTGGCCTCCCCCAGGGCTCTGTTCTGGCTCCTACGCTATTTAATATTTACATCAATGACCTCCCAGAAACTTCTTCAAGGAAGTTCATCTACGCCGATGACATCTGCTGTGCAACTCAGGCATCCAAGTTTGACATCCTCGAGGAAACACTCACAAAAGACATGTCTCTGATATCTGATTACTGTAAAAAATGGCGACTAATCCCTAGCACTGCAAAAACAGTATCATCTGTTTTCCATCTACACCATGCCTCGGCCACACGTGAGCTTAATGTGCAGCTTGGCGATACGAGAATCCGGCATGAAGCCCAGCCAGTCTATCTCGGCGTTACTCTCGATCGCACCCTGTCATTTCACAAACATCTCATAAAAACTGCAGCAAAGGTGGGCGCGAGGAATAACATCATTGCAAGACTGGCCAGCTCCTCGTGGGGCGCGAGCGCTTCCACACTACGATCATCCTCTCTGGCATTATGCTATTCCACTGCAGGATACTGTGCCCCAGGATGGTTCCGTAGCCCCCATGTCCACTGGGTCGATTCCAAATTATATTCCTCCATGAGGATCATTTCTGGAACCATCCGTTCCACCCCGGTTCCATGGCTGCCAGTTCTCAGCAACATCGCCCCGCCAGATATTCGTCGGGATGCGGCATCATCTAAGTTCATTTCCCACGTCTACGCTCGACCGGACCTGCCAATATACGCGGAGATCTTCGCCCATCCTGTCCAACGCTTGACGTCTCGTCACCCAATCTGGTCCCCTACGCCTACACTGAACTTCTCTGTTCCAGACTCTTGGAAACAGAGTTGGCAGTCAGCTGAGGTCAAGAACAAACACCTCATCACAGACCCCTGCAAGCGTCAACCCGGCTTTGACCTAGCACGTTATGATTGGGCCCTCCTCAATCGCTATCGAACAGACCATGGCCGGTGCGCCGCTATGTTCCATCGCTGGGGAGCCAGAGACGACCCGAACTGCCCCTGCGGCTCCAGACAGACTATGACCCACATAGTCCACGACTGCCACCTCTCCAGATTCAAAGGAGGTCTCGAAACTTGACATCAGGCTCAACCTGACGCCGTTGACTGGCTACGGAAGAAGGGCAAACGCTAGAAGAAGAAGTGTCTGTTCCATATTCATGCTGTTTTAATAACTGTTGCTTTGTAGTATATTATGAGCCTGAGAGCATGATGCCTCTGTTTTTTTTTTTCTTTTCTCTCAGATTTACGTTGAATAATTGTAGCCTTTTGTGGTTCCATAGATAGGCTTATTTAGTTTCCTTGAACAATGCTGTTGGGTCTATGGTCATACCACCCTGAACTCGCCCGATCTCATCTGATCTCAGAAAAATGCTGTTGGACTTTTTCTAGAGATTGCATTGAATCTGTAAACTGCCCCCAGTAGCCATTTACACAGTATTTAAGGTTCACACACAGAAGATATACATTCATTTCTTTGTGTCTCTACTTTTTTTTTTTTTTTTTTCCTCCAGGGTTATTGCTGGGGCTTGATGCCAGCACAAATCCACTGCTCCTGGAGGCCGAGTTTCCCATTTTGTTGCCCGTGTTGTTGTTATTGTTATTTTGCCATTGCTGCTGCTGTTATTGTTGGATAGGACAGAGAGAAATGGAGAGAGGAGGGGAAGACAGAGAGGGGGAGAGAAAGACAGACACCCGCAGACCTGCTTCACTGCCTGTGAAGCGACCCCCCTGCAGGTGGGAAGTGGGGTGGGGGTGGGTTTGGGCTCGAACCGAGACCATTACTCCCACCTTTGTGCTTCAAGCCACGGGCACTTAACCCGCTGTGCTGCTGCTTGCCCCTGTCTCTACTTCTTTGAACAATGTTCTATAGCTTTATTCCGTCTCTTCTGCTAGATTTACCCCAAGGTAGTTTATATATTTTTTGCTCAACTGTGAATGGGATTTATTCATAATATTATCTTATGATTCCTTGTATTTTTGTCTTACCAGTTGTAAATTCACCTCTCTCATTTCTGATGTTTTATTACAGATTTCTTTCTCTCTCTCTCTCTTTAATTGATCCTGACCAATAGTTTTCCATTTTTATTTGTTATCTCCAAAGCTCCTGGTTTGGTTAGTTTTTTTGTATTATCTTCTTCATTTCTACTTCATCTTATTTCTGTTCTGATTTTAGTATTTCCCTTCTGATGACTTTTGGGTGTGTTTGCTATTCCTTTACCTTTAATGTTAGCCCAGTTATTTGAAATAACCATTTCTTTGTTAATGTGGACCTGGATCCTTATGAAGTTCCCTCTGAATGCTGCTGCTTTTTCGGGATTTTGCTGCCGGTGTAGGATCTGGTAGCTGGTCTCTTCATTTCCTTTGTTTTCTAGGTAATTTTTAAATTTATCTTTTGATTTCTTCTTTGACACCTGTGTTCTTCAGTGCTATGTTGTTTAAACTCCATTTTTTAAAGTTTCCCTTTTTGTGTGACTGATCTCTAGCCAATATCATGATATGAAAATAGACTTTTTATGATCTTTTTTTATTAGTGATTTAATAATAATTAACAAGTTTATGGTGTAAGAGGGGGTACAATTCCATACAATTCTCACCACCAGTGTGCCATATCCCATGCCCTCCATTGGACATTTCCGTGTTCTTTATCCCTCTGGGGGTATGGGCCAAAGATATTTATGGGGTGCAGAAGGTGGAAGGTCTGGCTTCTATAATTGCCTCTCTGCTGGACATGGGTGTTGACAGATGGATCCACACCCCCCAGCCCATTTCTATCTTTCCCTAGTGGGGTCAGGCTCTGGGATTCTAGGACACACTGGTGAGGTTGACTGCCAGGGAGATGAGGTAGGCTTCATGGTAGCATCTGCAGCTTGGTGGTTGAAAGCATACTTTTATGATCTTAACCTTCACAAATTTATTAGGGTATTCTTTGCATCACAGCATATAGTTTAATCCTTGTGAGTTTTCCATGTACACTTGAGGAGAATGTGTATTTACTGCTTTGGGGAATGAAAGTTTTTATATGTATCAGTTAGATACATTTTTTTTAAATTTAAGAAAGGATTAATGAACAAAAACATAAGGTAGGAGGGGTACAACTCCACACAATTCCCACCACCCAATCTCCATAACCCACCCCCTCCCATGGTAGCTTTCCCATTCTCTAGCCCTCTGGGAGCATGGACCCAGGGTCGTTGAGGGTTGCAGAAGGTAGAAGGTCTGGCTTCTGTAATTGCTTTAGATACATTTCTTTTGTGATTTCATTTAAGACTACTGAGGACTCTTTTTTTTTTTTAATAATTTTTTTTTTAATTTAAGAAAGGATTAATTAACAAAACCATAGGGTAGGAGGGGTACAACTCCATACAATTCCCACCGCCCAATCTCCATATCCCACCCCCTTCCCAGTAGCTTTCCCATTCTCTATCCCTCTGGGAGCATGGACCCAGGGTCATTGTGGGTTGCAGAAGGTAGAAGGTCTGGCTTCTGTAATTGCTTCCCCGGTGAACATGGGCGTTGACTGGTCGGTCCATACTCCCAGTCTGCCTCTCTCTTTCCCTAGTAGGGTGGGTCTCTGGAAATTGTTTGGCTTTGTATGTTAACTCTCTTTTCAGTCACCAGGTTCCAGGTGTCATCAGGATGCCGGCCAGACTTCCCTGGATTGAAGACCCCACCAATATGTACTGAGGACTCTTTTATCCTGATGATCTGTCTTCTGCCTGAAGTGCAATATGGAAATCCTCCACTACTGTTGTGTTGATATCAACGTCTCCTTTGAGGTCAGCCAGACTGACTCTTTATGACATGTCTGTCTGCTTTGGCTGACTTTTTTGCCACGAAGGTGAATCTTTGTGGGCGATTGAAGCACTTTGGCTCTTTTGAGGAGCCCCCCGATACCAGGGTTGACTTGCCTTTAGTCTACACTTGTTCCTGAATAGATAATAAGTAACTGCCTCACCTCTTCTGTTTAGTTAGTAGCAATGCCCAAAAGAAGCTTTAGTGCAAGGAAAGCCAAAGGCCTATTCTCCTGGACTCTTTTTTTAGTGCATCTGCAATTGGTGTGTTCCAAGAATTCTGATGTTCTGCATTTATTCTAAGTGTGAAATTGAAGAGGGACTCAAAATGCCTTTAATGTTTACACTGATAATTGGAAAATGAAGATATTTTCCCAATTTCAGCTTTAGTTTCCATATCACGGTTGACTGAGTTCACTGTGGTGCTATTGTTTTTATAATAAGAGTGGCATCTCCAGATGTGATCTGTCAAATATTCTGTGGTCTAGTTTCATTCATTTGATTACTTTAGTTGTTTTGAACCTAAAATTATGTGGTTGGTAGTTGTTTTCCCCCATATTCTGCCATGGAATTTCAATGTTCCATGGAATTCATTCTGGGATTTCTGCTTCATCACTTTAATTCTTGGACTGTGGTGTGGTAATTGACCAAGAGGTGGAGAATGATGCATTATTGACTGACTAAGTTCACATCCTGAGAAAAACTCACCCCACAGGAAAACACAGTGATGAGGAAAACTAGTGCTTTAGAAACTAGCAGACATTATTTTCTTTACCTCCCACATTTACTACTCCTAGAAGTGAACCCACAGAGCATAAATGTAAATGAGCATCCATCTTAGATGTGAGATGAATTGGGTAATTAAAGGGGGCAGGATCATTCAGCAGATTGGAAAACCCTAAAACCTTGGTATGACTGATTAAGTCATTGGCTATTGATGATCGAACTCAACTTCCAACCCTGCTTCTTCCTAGAGGTGTGGGGTGGGCTGAGAGGGTGGGACTGAAACTTCCAACCCACTGATCAACATGTGTACAGTTTTTTAAATAACTATCTCTCTCTATTTACATACACACACACACACACCCCTTCATTTTTTTCAGTGTTCTGCATTCACTCCCTTTCTAGTTTACCTCTACACTTACTACTATTTCCAAGTGTCTTTCCTTTTTTCCTCTTCTCTCTCAGATAAGAGAAACTGTAGCTGGCTTCTTTTGGTGTTTTCCAGACTTGCTTCCCTTTCACTGGTGATATAAAAACAAGATTCCTGGTGACAGGTGCTTTGAGTCCTGGTGGAAGGGATTGCTGAGTCTTCTGGTTTACTTTCCCCATTGTTTACTCCTCTGGGAGTATGGGCCAACAGTCTTTATGGGGAGCAGAAGGTGGGAGTACTGGCTTCTGTCATTGCTTCTCTGCTGGACATGGATATTGGCAGGTGGATCTACCCCAGCCTGTCTCTATCTTTCCCTAGTGCGGCAGGGCTCTGGAGAGATGAGGTTCCAAGACACATTGGTGAGGTTGTCTTCCCAGTGAAGTCAAGATGTAACATCTAGTTTAAGGTCTATATTTCCCCTAGTTTATGGGTACATGTGCACATCTGCCCTATCTCATGCACCCTGGTCTATATCTAGGGTTTGAGGCTTTGTTAGGAAGTGCACCCCGCTGAAATGGAATGAAGGAGTCCGATGAGCTCGGAAAGGTCTCACCAGAACCCTGACATTCCATTCCTGATGTCTCTGGACACAGTCTGCAGTGAAACATGTCAAGGTGTTACTTGGTGAGGTTGAGATCAGCATATACGTTGGCATGACTTGAGAGAAGCATGCAGGAAAGCAAGCCCCACCCCAGAGGTTCCAGGACTGGGAGAAATAATGGGTTGTATAGAGAATGGGGAAGGTTCTTGCTATCTTAGGGTTTAAGAAGGCAATAGTTATTGTTATAACCAAGTTATTTGGAAGTTGACTTTGAAAATCCCATTGTTAGGATTTGCTAACATCTGGAACTTAGTGACGGAAATGTAGTAAGAAGAGAACATCTTTTATATTCTAGATTTTTTTTTTTTTTGCCTCCAGGGTTATCTCTGGGGTTCGGTGCCTGCACCACGAATCCCCGCTCCTGGAGGCCATTTTTTTCCATTTTGTTGCCTTTGTTGTTGTTGTTGTTATTATTATTGCCATTGTTGTTGGATAGGACAGAGAGAAATGGAGAGAGGAGGGGAAGACAGAGAGGGGGAGAGAAAGACGGACACCTGCAGACCTGCTTCACCGCGTGTGAAGCGACTCCCCTGCAGGTGGGGAGCCCGGGGCTCGAACAGGGATCCTTACGCCGGTCCTTGTGTTTCCTGCCATGTGCACTTCACCTGTTACGCTACCGCCTGGCTCCCTTATTCTAGATTTTTATAAGTAATTGGACTTATGTTTGAACTTTGTCTTGTGTTCCATTGTTCTATTTGTGTGCCACTGATACTTGGTTGTATCTGCAGGTAAACCCTATGGTAGGCTCCTCTTTTATAGATGAGGAGACAGAGATGTTCAAAGTCAAGTCTCTTTCCCCAAACTCAGGGAGTGAGTAACAAGAGGCAGACTGGCTTTCCTGACTTACAGGATGATTTTATTTCCTTCTCTGTTGTGTTGCTCTCATATCTCAACTCCACAGCCTTTAGCCAGATGGCTAATCTAGTTACAACGAAAGAGCCCTGCTTTGTCTAGATAAGAACACCCACTGGGTTGTGTTCTTCTTAGAGCAGCTTTGTAGGAAGGGTCCTGAGACGCAAGCCTTCCATGGAGAATATGAAGGGAACAGGCTGTATGCATGGCTCTCTAGAGACAGCTAAAAAGCCCAGTGGGTGGGCAGCCGAGAGATGATGTAAGGGGAAGCTGAAATACAGAGGCTGTAAGAGATACAGTCTTGGAATTTAACTAAAATATGCCTACCAGCTATCAACAAAATGGAGGTCACCCCCAACTCTTCATCTGCACGACTCCAGCCCTTTAGGTCCATGACAGGTCAACAATTTGTTTGGCTTTGTATGTTCACTCTTTTGTCAACCACCAGGTTCCAGATGCCAGCACAATGCCGATCAGACTTCCCTGGATAGACGACCCCACCCAATGTGTCCTGAAGCTCCACTTCCCCAGAGCCCTGCCCCCACTAGGGAAAGAGAGAGGCAGGCTGGGAGTATGGATCCACCTGCCAACGCCCATGTTCAGCAGGGAAGCAATGACAGAAGCCAGACCTTCCACCTTCTGCAACCCACAGTGACCCTGGGTCCATACTCCCAGAGGGTTAAAGAATAGGAAAGCTGTCAGGGGAGGAGATGAGATACAGAGGTCTGGTGGTGGGAATTGTGCGAAGCTGTACCCCTCTTATCTTATGGTTTTATCAATGTTTCCTTTTTTTATAAATAAAAAATTAAAACAGCAACAAAAAAAAGAGCTACAGTCAAGGTCATGTCGTATATTAGTGAACGTTGTGGTTTAACACAGATATCCTCATAGCCCTTCCAGCTTCTTGGCGATGATTTATTGAATACTTTTGTGAGCAACCTTTCATGCTGCTGTGAATCTGTGTGCACATTAAAGTTTGACCTTGTTATATAACAAAAACGTTATTGGTCATTCACCTCTACCGCACTTAACGTTCCTATTGGAGTTTTTACCTAAAGCATGAAAAAGATTGTTGGATGGGTTAGCAAAGACAATTCTTCTTATAAATAGTGCTAAAACAACTTTTTTATATGGACCTGTTCAGCTAAATCTAAACAACAAAGACATATGATTTACTGCAGGCATTAGGTTGGAGTGTTAAGTGGTTTTTTTTTAATTTCAGAGTTTTTATAAAGAGCTGCTCTCACCATACAGTTGATGACTATTTAAAAACAGAGGTATATGATTTATTATAAACAGAGTTTTTGAGAACTAAACTTTTTTTTTGGAAGAACTAAAAATATGTATTTCAGAAATTTCAGCTCCAGGAGAGGTGGGAACCTGGCCGTTTCTCCTTTCCTCCTTTGGAAATGGTATGTGGCTGCTGAATTCTCAGTGTTCACAGAGTCTTCCTTGGTGGCATCAAAGAATAAGAAAGAGGAAGTGGGAATATTCTGGGGTCTTTGTTTGACAAAGCTGCAGTCAGGGTTTAGACAAACTGGCTAAATAATCTGGCATGGCCCACGGCTTCAGTCCCTTTCCCTTAAAAAATTTTTTTTTTATTAGTGACTTAATAATGATTAACAAGATTGTAAGATAACAGGGGAACAATTCCATACAATTTTCATCACCAGAATTCCATATCCCTTCCCTCCATTGGAAAGTTCTCTCTTCTTCATCCCTCTGGAAGTATGGACCAAAGATCTTTATGGGTTGCAGAAGGTGGGAAGTCTGGCTTCTGTAATTCCTTCTCTGCTGGACGTGGACATTGATAGGTGGATTCATACTTGCAGAGGAATCAAGTTATGGGGTACAGAACTATCTTCCCCTAGTAGGGCAGGGCTCTGGGGAGGTGAGGTTCCAGGACACATTGGTGAGGTTGTCTGTCCACAGAAGTCAGGATGGAATCATGGTAGCATCAGCAGCTTGGTGGCTGAGGCTGTGGTGCTTCTGAAGATGTTTCAGTTGTAGTTGGTGAATTTTGCTACGCTTGATAGTTGTAGATATTTGTTGTTTTGGGGGAGATGGGTTCTGATCCCTGTTACTCTGTTGCCATGCCTCCTAGAAGACCCCAACTAATAATTTTGTAAACTAAGAAGATTTCATTGTTATAAACACCTGTGTTGGCTTGTATATGGCAGGACCGTTTAGAGCCTTCGGTAGTTGGTAGGACTGTGATTAAGGCCTAGACTGACTGACTGAATTCCATGCTTTCGATCACTACACTACTCTGCTTTTGGGCTACAACTTCCCCCTCAAAAGAATGCATTGCATGTCATTACATATCAGGAGACAGTGAAGACCAATTACATATTAGAGACTGTTAAAGAATAGCATTCTGTCATTGGGCAGAGATGCAGATGTTTGTAGCAAACAGTACCATGAGAGGGGCGTGAGTCTCACTACACTACGGCGGAGGGAGACCTCAGACAGCGGCAGACGTGACTTGCAGACACTTATCACAGGGGAACAAGACAAGGACACAAGGTCTTCTTCTTCTTCTAGCGTTTGCCCTTCTTCCGTAGCCAGTCAACAGCGTCAGGTTGAGCCTGATGTCAAGTTTCGAGACCTCCTTTGAATCTGGAGAGGTGGCAGTCGTTGACTATGTGGGTCATAGTCTGTCCGGAGCCGCAGGGACACAAGTAATATCAGTTATCTCACAAACCATTATTTACTCAATAAAGAGATTAAAAGTGCTACAGTGGAATGTAATGAGTTTACCCAAGTATTTATCAAAGAATTAGTCATTTATTTTCTGCTTCATTTGCAGAAAGAATCATCAATAAACAGTTTTAAGAAAGTCTGGATGGGTCCGCAAATCACTGATTTAGTCTCCCATATTTGAGATTTGATTAGCAAGGAGTGGTTCAGCAGCAGATAGAACAAAAAGAAAAACCAAATTTGGCACTAGGTATGTCCTCTGCTGTTACTGTTCATCTAGATGATTTTAAAAAAACTGTTCTTTTGAATTGACACTGTTATTTCCATGACTTGAAATGGATATTTGTTGGTCTGCTTCTAAATTCTGCTTCTAAGACCCCTTCTGTTGCATTGCTTGACGTTGTGGTCTATTTACATAATCATTGTTTTCATTGGTTTAATCCCCACTGGTTCGTTTTTTCCTTCTCCCCACCCCTTTTCCTACGTACTTCCTCTTCCTGACACTTCCCCCTCAAGAGATATATATATATATAGGACAGGACTGTGATTAGAGATAGCTAGATCAAACTGCATCCCTGCTCGGCAATAAAGATTGAACTGCGTTCCCAGCTCAGCCATGAGTCCCTGGTCATCTCTCTCCCGCCCATGAAGCTAGCCCAGCAGATATTTTCCCAAGTAATAGAAAATTTTGATAGCATGGAGACAGAGTGTCTTACAGAATTCAATGATAGTCACTACAAGCAGAATCTGATGATGTATACTTGTTCTGCTAATTTAAATATTGCTTTTGAGGAGTTAGAATGTAAACTTTTAAAGAAAAGGACTCTAGTCTGGTTACCCTAGTTCTAAGTTGCTTACTAACTTTGTTTTTAAGTGGTTGTGAGTAGACTAATAGTTCTGATGTCAATTTTCTTTTTTTTTTTAAGATTAAATTTTTAAAATTATCTTTGTTTATTTATTGAATAGAGACAGCCAGAAACTGAAATGGAAGAGGAAACTAGAGAGGGAGAGAGAAAGAGAGACATCTACAGCACTGCTTCTCCACTTGCTAAACTTCCCCCCATCAGGTGAGGTTCTGGGGGCTCAAACCTGAGTCCTTGGGCATTGTAACATGCGCGCTCAACCATGTGTGCCACCACCTGGCCCCTGTAGATTTCAGTTTCCTTATCTGTGTAATGATGGAGTTGAGCTTGGTGATTTTAATTATTAATATAATTTAATCATTTAATTATAATTACAGTTTAATTATTTTTTGCCAGCAAGGTTATCCTTGGGGCTCAGTACCTGTTCAATGAATTCACTACTTCTAGTGGCCATTTTTCATTTTTCCCCCTCCTTTCCTTTATTTGATAGGACAGAGAAAAATTATGAGGGGAGAGGGAAGATAGAGAGGGAGAGAGACAGAGAGAAACCTGCAGCCCTGCTTCACTGCTTGTGAAGCTTCTCCTCTGCAGGTGGGGAGCTGGGGCTTGAACCTGGGTCCTTGAGCATGGTAACATAGGGGCTTAACCAGGTGCCCCACATCCAGGCCCTCTAAGCATTATTTTAATCCTCAGATTCTATGAGGTTTTGATTAACTTCTCCTTTTCCTTATTCCTAACAAATGTTAGGCGATACAAAGAAGTCAAGAAATACATGCAGAGGAAAAATTCTACTTAGTACAGATTTGGAGTGGTAGGTAGATTTCTATTTTATGATCCATGCACTGGTGTGTGTCGGGGAGTGATACAAGCTGCAGCACCAAAGAGGCTCAGAGGAGCTAGTCACTAAGCAATACCAGGAATTTAAATCTTCAGCAAGACTATCCTTTATTTGATGACTTACACTGATTGACGCTCAGGCAGTTTTAACACATTTCTCAAGATCATTGTGATTTCTCCGTTTCTGACAGCCAGAAGCAAAAACAAAAAATCATATTAAAAATTTGTGCAGGCTGGGGTATGATTTGATCAGCCAACATCCATGTCCAGCAGAGAAGCAATTACAGACGCCAGAATTCCCACCTTTTGCACCCCAAAAAGAATTTCGGGAGCTGAGGAGACAACATAGTGTTTCTGCAAAAGACTTTCATATCTGAGGCTCTGGGGTCTCAGGTTCAATCCCCAGTGCCACCATAAACCAGAGCTGAGCAGTGCAAGTGCTTTGATCTCTCTCCTCTTTCTCTAATGACAAATAAATAAATAAATAAATAAAACGTTACAGAAAAGAATTTTGGTTCGTACTCCCAGAAGGAGAGAAATGTTAGGGGAAAATGACTAGAGAGCTCTGTACCCCAATTCCACCAGGACCCTGAGAAAGAAGCAGGACAAAACAGAAAAGAAAAACAGAAGGAATAGTAGGTGCAGGTGTGATTGAGAGGGGAAGCAACTCTCCAGCAGGTGGGGAGCCGGGCGCTCGAACCAGGATCCTTACGCTGGTCCTTGTGCTTTGCGCCATGTGCACTCAACCCGCTGCGCTACCGCCCGACCCCCATTCTATGTCCTCTTCGGCAGCGAGACCATACTGAGAATGCCTTGAGATAGTGGTTTGTTGGAAAAGTCATGGCGCACGTTTGCTTTGAAAAACAGAAAAATTGGGCAGAGGGTAGATAGCATAGTGGTTATGCAAACAGACTCGCATACCTGAGGTTCTAATGTCCCAAGTACAATCCTCTGCAGCACCATAAGTCAGAGCTAAACAGTGCTCTGGTAAAGAAGAAAGAAAAGATAAAGTAATAAAAAAAAAATGTTGTGGAGACTTTTCCAGTAACCCCATAGCATGTTTTCCATACAAAGTGATGATTCATTTGTCTTTTTTTTTTTTTTTTTTTGCCTCCAGGGATATCACTGGGGTTCAGTGACAGCACTACGAATCCACTGCTTTTTTCCATTTTGTGGCCCTTGTTGTGGTTGTTATTGTTGTTATAGCTGTTGTTGTTGCATAGGACAGAGGGAAATCAAGAGAGGAGAGGAAGTCAGAGAGGAGGAGAGAAAGATAGACACCTGCTGACCTGCTTCACCACTTGCGAAGTGACCCCCCCCCATGCAGGTGGGGAACTGGGATCCTTATGCTGGTCCTTGCGCTTGGCGCCATGTGCGCTTAACCCGCTGCGCTACCGCCCAACCCTCTCATTTGTCTTTGCTAGATGCTAACCTGCAGATTCAGGGTAGGAAAGACAGAGAAAAGCTGGAAAACCCATTTTTGGGCTTATACTGCTGAGGTGTGTGTCCTGAGGCATTCCAAGAGAAGCACTGAAACTTGAGTTCCACCACACCACTTTAAAAGATATGAGCAAAATTACAGCACATCTAAATAAGAAACTAGTGCCTGTCCCAGTGAACTGAAGTGAGTGAAGGGGGTTGGGGAATGGGGCACGGTTTAGTTGTAAGCTATTGTAAATGTCTGTCCATGCAGTTTCTGTCTCTTTTGCAAGGAAGCAAAGATCATCTGTCACAAAGACTGGCCCTGATTTCACTAGCCAGCAGTGTGGTATCCATCCGGGCTCTTCCCATATTTGGAAACACTTATCAGTTTATTTATTCATTCAGAAATCGGAGGAAAAGGGTGATTCAAGTCACATGAGGGAAACTTTAGTGAATGGGAAGACTGTGTTTGCTATGATCTAAACATGACTTGAGGCAAATGATTTATAGTTCTCCTCTCTAGAACGTTTCCTTATTAGTAAAATTTGTCATTGTAGTTGATGATTCTTAAGAATTCATTCAGAGTTGGACACCCTGCAACTGCTGTTTATTGCTTTGCTTTCTCCAGAAAGACTTAGCAATGACTATAAAATGTGTATTATTATTATTTTTAGCCCTGTGCTAAAATTTTACTTATTTACTGAATAAGACAATTTATTAGAGCCAATCTATCTTTTTTCAACATTTAACCAATCTTTGTAGGAGTATCTGAACAAAACGAATGTATTCAAGATTCTTTGTTCTTAGTAGTGGAATCTCAAGGTGATGAAGGTGTTGTTTCTGATTACAAAGGCTTATAGAAGAGTAGAGGATTTTAGATAGTTATTTGAAAGACATCAATATATTCCAGAGTGTTAAATGACACTGCCTATGTCTCATGTGGTAGAAACTCACCTGGGGATGCTAAGTCTGCATGCTTTTCTTCTTCCATGCAAGATTATTATTTTTTTAAGTCCATGTGAGATGGTGAAAGAGATTAAAGATATTTTATGGGGGCCAGGCAGTGCCCAGCACCCCACCTGTGGTGGGGGGATGCTTCATGAGAGGTGAAGTAGGTCTGCAGGTGTCTATCTTTCTCTCTCCTTCTTTATCTGCCCCTCCTCTCTCCATTTCTTTCTGTCCTATCTAATAAAATGGAAAAAATGTCCACCATCAGGAGCAGTAGATTCGTAGTGCTGGCGGTGATACCCAGCAAAAAAAAAAAAAAGGAAAGAAAGGAAAAGCTATTCTTTAAAGAAGGCCTGACCAGGGGAGCCAGGTATAACACAGTGAATTAGATAATGCCCTGTGTTGCAAAAGGCAAATCTGAATCCTTGTTTCTTTTATGCTTTTATAATCATTACAAATATCATTACAAATATCTCTTAAACTGGGCTCTATTTTTACTCTACTGGTTTACAGTAAATATAGTTGTTGGTACATGTGTAAAATTTCTCATTATTTTTCCACAAAACACTTTCTTTCTTTTTCCTTTCCTTTCCTTTCCTTTTCCTTTTTTTCCCTCCAGGGTTATCATTGGGGCTCGGTGCCTGCACTGCTCCTGAGGGCCTTTTTTTCCATTTTTGTTGCCACTATTGTTGTTATAGCTATTGTTGGACAGTTCAGAGAAAAATTGAGAGAGAAGGGGAAGAAAGAGGAGGGGAGAGAAAGATATCTGTAGACCTGTTTTACCATTATGAAGCCACCTCCCTGCAGGTGGGAGTCAGGACTCGAACCGGAATCCTTGCGCCTGTCCTTGTGTTTCACGCCATATGCACTTAACCTGCTGTGCTACCACCGCCCGGCCCCCTTACAAAACACTTTCACCCCTGGCGTAGGTCTTCCTCCACCATCATGTGCCAGGTCCTGCCTGAAACCCTCCACTTTCCTCCTCCCCAGATTCCTTTACTTTGGTGCAATACACCAAACCCAGTCCAAGTCCTACTTTGTATTTCTCCTTTCTGTTCTGAGTTCTCAACTTCTGTCCATGAGTGAGATCATCCCATATTCATCCTTCTCTTTCTGGCTGATCTTACGTCACATGATTCCTTCAAGCTCCACCCAAGATGAGGTGAAGAAGGTGAATTCCCCATTTTTAGTAGCTGAGCAGTATTCCATTATATATCTAGACCATAACTTGCTCAGCCACTCATCTGCTGTTGCACGCCTGGATTCCTCTCTAGGTTTTGGTGGTTACAAATTGTGCTGCTATGAGCATAGATATATACAGATCTTTTTGAATGGGTGTATTGGGTTCCTTAGGATAGATCCCCAGGGGAGGAATTGCAGGGTTATAGGGTAGGTCTATTTCTAGCCTTCTGAGAGTTCTCCAGACTGTTCTCCACAGAGGTTGGACCAATTGACATTTCCACCAGCAGTGCAGGAGGGTTCCTTTGTCTCCACAACTTCTCCAGCATTTGTTGTTGCTATTGTTTCTGATGTATGACATTCTCACAAGGGTGAAATGGTATCTCATTGCTGTCTTAATTTACATTTCTCTGACAGTCAGCAACTTGGAGCATTTTTTTCATATGTTTGTTGGCCTTTTGGATCTCTTCTTTGATGAGTATTCTGTTCATTTTTCTCTCCCCACTTTTGTATGGGGTCATTTGTTTTTTTGTGGCTGAGTTTGGTGAGCTCCATATATATATTTGGTCATTAGTCCTTGATCCATTTGGAGTTTACTTTTGTATGTGATGAAATGTAGTGGTTAAGTTTCATTCTGTACATTGCAATCTGATTTTTCCAACACCACTTGTTGAAGAGACTCTCCTTTCTCCACTTAGTAGTTTGTGCTTCCTTGTCCAAAATTAGATGTCCATGGGTGTGTGGGGGCTTAACCCCTTGTTTCTTAATTTAATACATTGTACAAACAGTATGTTTTCAGCAACAAAGTGGCAAAAGAATTATTGCTACTAGAAAATAGTTTCCTTTTTTTTTTTTTTTTACATGAGAAATAGGTAATAATTTCTCCCATTTTTTCCTGTGTAGTTCACTGTAATAATCTGATTTTAGAACCAGAAAAACCCAAATTTGAGTCTGGGCACCTTTTATAAGTTGCCAATTGTGTAATATCCCTTACATAAAAGTAGAGGTAATAGAACTTGCCTCGTAGATTTGCAGTTTAGAAAATGGAGCACATGAAATATTTGCTTTCTTCTTTTGTAGTTAAGGAAATGAAAAAAAAAAAACCATCATTATTTGCCTAGTTTATGTGTATAGATATATATTTTCTGTTGAGGAAGTTATCCTTTTCACATTAATTAAAGCTTAAAAATTCACTGAGTTCTCTTAAGAAAATAAATTGGCTAAACCTTCAAAACTTTACATTTATAGAGTCCCTGAAGAGTAAAGATTTTTTGATTTATTTTACAACTGATTCATTTCACATCTGGCATTTTATCAATAAATGGTCTGAATGTGTAGGATTTGACTAATTCGTCATATCTTAGATGCATGTCTCTGCCAAAATGTCGTTTTGTCCTAAATTTTCAGTGTCTTCCAACAGTACTGGTTTATAAAGTAGAGGCCTAACCTTTAAATGTTGATCTCATGAGAGAGTGAATGTTTAATTAGCCAAACCCTGTCTCCCTCACCTCACATCTCCATTCCTCCCTGCTCTTCTCCACTCACAACTTTTGCAGATTGTGTATCTTCAGCCTATGGCTCTATAGACACCCACACTCTTATTTTGTTGCTGACTAAGGGAGACTTGCACTAAGAGAGAACCGTCTGGATCATGAGAACGTGGCCTAGGCCACACTCACTCCATCAATTTACCGCATGCGCTAGATACCACTGGAGGTTAGGGCAAGCCTTTCCTTGGAGATGTTTAACTGTTTGTTACCATTAAGGCCCATCTGACTTGGGTACAGAAGATATGACATCTGGAGGCATTTTCCAATGCTGTTAACTCTATTTCCCAGATGTTGGTGTTTGGTTTGCAGATACTGTAATCAGGACAGTATGCAAAGAACAAGGGACTGCCATCCCCTTAGTGGACTTGTGTTTCCATATGTCCTTCACATGTATTTCTTGCTGAGACACATAGAGTAGAGAGAAGTTGGGTGGGAATAAATAGCGACTCCCCATGGACTCTCCTTTTTAGGGTGCTTTGAATAAATTGCTCCCAAACTCTCTATCAAGATACAAAATTATCTGCACAGGAAACTTAAGAATAATAGTGAGTGTGTGTCTTTGCAAAAACAGATTTATATGGGGGCTGTGAGGTGGTGTACCAGGTAGAGTGCACATGATACCATGTGCAAAGACCTGAGTTCAAGACCCAGTCTCCATCTGCAGTGAAGAAGCTTAACAATAAGTGAAGCAGTGTTGCAAATCTCTTTCTCTTTCTTTCCCTTTCTACCACCTCTTCCTCTTAACTTCTCTCTGTCTCTATCAAAAAAAGAAAAATGCCCATCAGGAGTAGTGGGTTCATTTTATAGACACCAAGCCCTGGATATCACTGGATAACCCTGGTGATAGTTAAAAAGACAGAAAGAAAGAAGGAAAGAAAGAAAGAAAGAAAGAGATTCATATGGTTTCTCTTCAGTAAGTTTGGAAATAAATCCTATTTATGAATTTGTATTGCATTTCACATCGTATTTTGGTATTGTCAGTTTTAGTATTTAAGGAATTAGTGATGCATTAGGGTAGCTGGGCACAACATTAGGTTCAATAAACAAAGCTTTCAGTAAAGTAGGACTATGTATAGTTAAGGATTTGGGCTCAGGGGTGAGGAGAACATCAAAACATATTTAATGCCAGCAATCATATTATGTGTAAATGAGGATAGAGAGGACTGAATTAACTGAATCTGCCTTTTAGGTTATCAAATATGAACATTCCCTTGGAAACTCTCTCTCTAAAACATACCTAAAATAGACTTCCTAGTTTCTTTCCACTTTAAGGTTCCTACTTTCATCTGCTCTTTTCCTACTTTATGATTTCTGTTTAGCCAACATAAACATTTTGTCCTGTTTTCTATCTTACCACTTTTCAGCCAGGAGTCTTGCTTTTATACCATCACTAAAAGGGAAGTGAATCTGCAAAGCCAGGCAATGTTCTTCTTTGAGAGAGAAGAGGGGAAAACAAGAAAGACAGCAGGAAGTAGTAACAGGTGTAGGGGTGACTTGGAAAGGAAGTGAAGGCAATACCAGGAAAAAAAATGGGGAAAATACAGACATAGATATAGATAGATAATTATGGAATCAGCCCATATGTGTGAACTTGGGAGAAGTACTGCAGTTTCCAGTAGAGGGAGATAAGGGCTTAAACAGAACTCTGATGGTAGGAACCATATGGAATTATACCTTTATAACCTTATAATTTTGTAAATCAATATTCAGTCACTAATAAAAATAAATAAAAACTCAAAATATTTAAAGTGTTGCAAAGACAAAAAGTTTTTAGAAAAACTTCTATGACAAGGCATATAATTAGAGTGAAAGTAACTGCTTTGTTAGCTTAATAGCAACTGAATTCTTGTCAAGTTTTCAGTTTTTCCAAGATGAGGTTTTTGGATTTGAGTCTCTTCTACAGTTTAGAGCAGTCTCTAAAGTCTATCTTTGTTATGGACTTGTATGATGGTGTAGTAATACTGAATGAATTTGGTCATCATTTAGAGCAGTCTCTAAAGTCTATCTTTGTTATAGACTTGTATGATGGTGTAGTAATAATGAATGAATTTGGCATGTAGTGAATACTGACGGGCTCCTGGGTGTTACAGATAAAGAACTAAGGAAGACAATAACCCTGCCCAAGGGGCCTACCATGTCTGTGTCTATACCTATTCTAAAGATTCATCTGGATTTTTTTTTTTATTCATATCCCAAGACACACATGGAATATATTATTTGGGCCATTTCCAGGGTGCTCAGTTGGTCTTGAGTTACTGCAACAGAAAATGAGAACATTGGGAGGGTGTGGATTAGTTGTGGAGAGCTCCAGTGGAAATGGTATCTATGCAGACAAGCATCTTCTCAGCTGTCAAGACAGTCAATCGTGCACCAAGATGTCACCTGCGTTTTGATGAATTTCTTGTTTTTCTTTTATTTCCTGGCCATCAATTCTGTATTATTCCACTCAAATCTCCCAGCTTGTGGGGCATTTAATTTATAGCTTGCTGAAAGTGTTTTGGATGGAGTCTGAAAATGTTATTTCACTATCCCAAATGGTTCCATGTTCAATTTTGAGCCTTAAAGAGTCTGTTGTTGGAGAGATGAAGGTAGAAAGGGGAGAGAGCAGTTATATCATCGAAGAGGAATGAATATAAAGAGGAAACAAATTTATAAAGATAGGCCAGGAAGATTAAGACCAGTCTCAGTGGGGGCCCATGGCTGAAGCGGGTGAAGTTGAGGTGGGTATGGGTTAGTGACAGGTTTACTGCAGGCAGGTCTACATTTCTGTGTCTTGAAACTGGGGAAATTCTTTGAAGACTAAAGAAGATAAGCATTACTAGTAAGGTAAGCTAAGAAAGAGGATGGATACTGGATGATCTTTCTCAAAGGTGGAACTTAAGAAACAAGAACAGGAAAAGGAACCATAAAGTCAGAGCTGCCCTGGGTGTGGAATGTAGAACTGAAGCAAAGAATTCTGGGAAGGAGCAGGGAGGAGACAGAGGGCTGGGAAAGGCTGAGAAGTCCTGGTTTGTGATACGAGGTTGATGGAAAAGGACTTAAGTTGGGGAGGAGAGTATTTTCAGACCACTATCAAGAGGAGATGAAAAACAGTACCTGAGTCTCAACGGCTGCACTGTAAACCACTAACCCCCTATAAAGTGATAAAAAGAATATTTCCAAGCACACAGAAACTATCTAAGATTCAAATTTTAGTGTTCATAAAATAGTTTTAGGGAGTCGGGCGGTAATGCAGCGGGTTAAACGCAGGAGGCGCAAAGCGCAAGGACCAGCTGAAGGATCCCAGTTCAAGCCCCTGGCTCAGCACCTGCAGGGGAGTCGCTTCACAGGTGGTGAAGCAGGTCTGCAGGTGTCTGTCTTTCTCTCCCCCTCTCTGTCTACCCCTCCTCTCTCCATTTCTCTCTGTCCTACCCAACATCAGTGACATCAATGACAACAATAATAACCACAACAATAAAAAACAACAAGGGCAACAAAAGCGAATAAATAAATAAATAAATATTAAAGATAATAGTTTTAGTGGGATAAAGCCATGTTCATTAAGAAAAAGGAGATAAATATTGGTATGAAAAAAAGGAAATATTGCTGTAGATACCAGTGACGTTTTAGGGGATGAATTGTAAACTAAAAATATACTAAAGAATGATCTGTAATAAATCGCTGTATAATAATAAATAAAATAAATAAATAATAAATAAAAATAAATTTAATAAAAAAAGTCAGTTCAGGAATAACTAAGAAGGGGCCAGGTGGCAGTGCCCCTGGTTGAGCACACATGTTCAATGCGCAAAGACCCGGGTTCAAGCCCCTGGTTCCCACTGACAGAGGGAAAACTTTGCAAGTGGTGAGGCAGGGCTGCAGGTGTCTTTCTGTCTCTCTCTCTCTCTACCCTCTTGATTTCTGACTGTCTCTATTCCAATAAATCAAGATAATTAAAACAACTGTAAAAAGGAATAACTAAGAACACTTACAATATTAGAAATTAACCTCTAAAAAGGTCTTTGTTGGCCATGTTCTGCTAAACAGGAATGTGCTGGATCACTAATTTCATTAAATGAATTTTGTAATAGTAGCAACTTACTTTGATTTTTTGGTTTGCAAATTCTTTATTGTAACATAAACAGTGGCACAGTTTCGGCAAATGTTCTAGGTGAATGATTGTGCTAGTGTGAATTTAAACCTTTTGGTCATGCATTAGACATTGATTGGTTGATAAAATACAAAGTACAGTAGACAATGAACAATTCTAAAATTCTCAAGGTGTCAAGTTATATTTCAGACAATTAGAGAATTCTTCAAGGGGTCACTTTTTTTTTTCTTTAGACACCTAACTACAGTTCACTATGGCCATTGTCTAAGCACAACATAAGACATTCTATACAGTAAAACATTAAATATTACAAACTTGATAAACATCAGTACAGAGGAACTCAGGCCAATGACCCACACTGTTTAACTAGAATAGAATCCTTCAGTATTCAAACTTCTGAAACATATCTCATTCAAACTCTCCTAAATAATAACCCAGGTCCTTGTGCAGTGTAACATGTGCGCTCAACCAGGTGCACCACCACCCGGCCCCCACATATATTCAATATATGATCATTTAAAAATGTATCTGAGGGGGCTGGGTGGTGGCGCACCTGGTTGAGCGCACACGTTACAATGCACAAGGACCCAGGTTTGAGCCCCTGGTCCCCACCTGCAGGGGGAAAGCTTTGGAGTGATGAAGCAGGACTGTAGGTGTTTCTCTGTCTCTTTCCTTCTGTCACCCCCTTCCCTCTTGATTTCTGGCTGTCTCTATGCAACAAAGATAATTGAAAAAGTTAAATATATATATCTGAGAATTATTTAAAAAATATTTATTTTTATTTTTAAATTTCATATACATGTATATATATATATGGAGAGAGAGAGAGAGACATAGAGGTACAAAGAGAAAGAAAAAGAAAGAAATACCAATTAGTTATGGTTGATGGTGGTATGGGAGATTGAACTTGGGACCACAGAGCCTCAGGCATGAATGTCTTTTGCATAACCATTATGCTATCTCCTCAGCTCTCAAAAATGCTTTATTAGTGATTTAGTGAGGTTTACAATATTCAAGATTAAAGGCATATGGCTTCACATCACACTCACCACTGAAGTTCCATTGTCCGGGATCCAACTACCATAGTTCCCACAAACTCTGATAGTTTTCGCTTCCTTTTTTTTTTTTTTTTTTTGGTTCATGCCCTTTAATTACCTGTAGTCCACATCTGAGGGAAGCCATCTGAGAGTTGCCTTTCACTAAACATCATCACATCCAGCTCCATTCATTTTGCTCCAAAGAACAAAATATCAGCTTTTTGTAATTTCAGAGTCCTTAAACAATAAAGATGGAACTACCCTATGATTAAAGCATTCCTAGGCATCTATCCAAAGGACAAGAAAACACTGTTTTCAAGGGATCTATGGGCCCCATGTTCATAGCTGCATTACCCACTGTAGCCAAGGTGTGGGGGCCACCTAGGAAGCACCAGGTAGAGTGCACACCTCACTGCGTGTAAGGACCCAGGCTTACCGCAGACTCCCACATGCAGGGCTGAAGGTTGATGCGCCGTGAAATAGTGCTGCAGGCTCTCTCTTTCCCTGTGTTCTTTCCCCTCTCAGTTTTCACTTGTCTCTATCAACAAAAAGAAGGGGGAAGAAAAGGTCACTGGGAGCAGTGGATTTATTGCATATACCCTGAGCCCTAGTGATGACTCTGGTGGCGACGAGCAAACAGAATGGAGGCAACCTGCATGCCCATGGCTGCGTGGCTGGGCAAAGGCATCACAGGGGATACATTCCATGGAATACGCCTGCAAGCTTCTGTCAGCTCTTTCCTTCTTTCTTTTTCTTAATGATATTTTTATTACCTTTATTCGTTTATTGGATAGAGATGGCCAGAAATTGAGAAGGAAGGGGAGATAGAAAGGGAGAGAGAGAGAGAGGGGTCCGGGCGGTAGCGCAAAGGGTTAAGCGCACGTGGCGCAAAGCACAAGGACTGGCTTAAGGATCCCAGTTCCAGCTGTGGGCTCTCCACCTGCAGGGGAGTCGCTTCACAGGCGGTGAAGCAGGTCTGCAGGTGTCTGTCTTTCTCTCCCCCTCTCTTGTCTTCCCCTCTCATCTCAATTTCTCTCTGTCCTATCCAACAACGACAACAATAATAGTAACAACACCGATAAACAACAAGGGCAACGAAAGGGGTAAAAATGGCCTCCAGGAGCAGTGGATTCGTGGTGTTGGCACCAAGACCCAGCAATAACCCTGGAGACAAAGAAAAGAAAAGAAAGAAAGAAAGAAAGAAAAAAGCAAAGAAAGAGAGACACTTGCAGCCCTGCTTCACCACTTGTGAAGCTTTCCCTCTGCAGGTGGGGGCCGGGGGCTCGAGCCTGGGTCCTTGCACATTGTAACAGGAGCGCTCAACCAGGTGCACCACCACCTCTCCCCATCAGCTCTTTCATTCACAGGTAGAATCTCCTCGGAACTGGGTGACTTTGGTGGCTGAGTGGACAGACATGAAGTTGCTGCCTTGTCATGGAGGCCAGCGCTGTGAGCAGCCCCTGGTCTCGAGTCACAGAGGGGTTGGAGTCAGATTTCCAGCCCGCCACGGCTCTGCACTGAGTCAGCATCCCGCAGCAGCCACCTCAGAGACCCCGAGCTATGACTGCCTCGCCAGCGTGTTTGCGAATTCCTTCGTGAGGCTGCACGGGAGAGAGAATAACATCTTTCCTCAAGCCGCTGGCATTTGCTGGGTCTCCATAGGCTCCTCAGGGGACACTGCTTTGTGCCATTTTTTTTTCCCCTCCAGGGTTATTGCTGGGCTCGGTGCCTGCACCATGAATCCACCGCTCCTGGAGGCCATTTTTCCCCCCTTTTTGTTGCCCTTGTTGTTGTAGCCTCGTCGCGGTTATTATTGCCATTGTCGACGTTGCTTTGTTGTTGGGTAGGACAGAGAGAAATGGAGAGAGGAGGGGAAGACAGAGAGGGGGAGAGAAAGACAGACACCTGCAGACCTGCTTCACCGCCTGTGAAGCGACTCCCCTGCAGGTGGGGAGCCGGTGGCTCGAACCAGGATCCTTACGCCGGTCCTTGTGCTTTACGCCCCGTGCGCTTAACCCGCTGCGCCACCGCCCGACCCCCTGCTTTGTGCCATTTTAAAAACACAGTATGTGAAACGTGGTGTTGAACTCCAGTGGAACAGGAACATGCAAATATAGATTTATTCAGGCTATCTACAAAGGAAACTATTCACTTAAAAAAAACTTGAAGAGGGGGCACATAGCATAATGGTTCTTCTTCTAGCATTTGCCCTTCTTCCGTAGCCAGTCAACAGCATCAGGTTGAGCCTGATGTAAAGTTTCGAGGCCTCCTTTGAATCTGGAGAGGTGGCAGTCGTTGACTATGTGGCTCATAGTCTGTCTGGAGCCGCAGGGGCAGTTCGGGTCGTCTCTGGCTCCCCAGCGATGGAACATAGCGGCGCACCGGCCATGGCCTGTTGGATAGCGATTGAGGAGGGCCCAATCATAACGTGCCAGGTCAAAGCCGGGTGGACGCTTGCAGGGGTCTGTGATGAGGGGTTTGTTCTTGACCTCAGCTGACTGCCAGCTCTGTTTCCAAGAGTCTAGAACAGAGAAGTTCAGTGTAGGCGTAGGGGACCAGATTGGGTGACGAGACGTCAAGCGTTGGACAGGGTGGGCGAAGATCTCCGCGTATATTGGCAGGTCCGGTCGAGCGTAGACGTGGGAAATGAACTTAGATGATGCCGCATCCCGACGAATATCTGGCGGGGCGATGTTGCTAAGAACTGGCAGCCATGGAACCGGGGTGGAACGGATGGTTCCAGAAATGATCCTCATGGAGGAATATAATTTGGAATCGACCAAGTGGACATGGGGGCTACAGAACCATACTGGGGCACAGTATTCTGCAGTGGTCTCAAGTGGTCTCCCCCAGGGCTCTGTTCTGGCTCCTACGCTATTTAATATTTACATCAATGACCTCCCAGAAACCTCTTCAAGGAAGTTCATCTACGCCGATTACATCTGCTGTGCAACTCAGGCATCCAAGTTTGACATCCTCGAGGAAACACTCATGAAAGACATGTCTCTGATATCTGATTACTGTAAAAAATGGCGACTAATCCCTAGCACTGCAAAAACGGTATCATCTGTTTTCCATCTACACCATGCCTCGGCCTCACATGAGCTTAATGTGCAGCTTGACGATACGAGAATCCGGCATGAAGCCCAGCCAGTCTATCTTGGCGTTACTCTCGATCGCACCCTGTCATTTCACAAACATCTCATAAAAACTGCAGCAAAGGTGGGCGCGAGGAATCACATCATTGCAAGACTGGCCAGCTCCTCATGGGGCGCGAGCGCTTCCACACTTCGATCATCCTCTCTGGCATTATGCTATAGCATAATGGTGATGCAAAAAGACTCTCATGCCCGAGGCTCCAAAGTTCCAGGTTCAATCCCCAGGACCATAAATCAGAACTGAACAGTGCTCTGGTAACACAAAACAAAACGAAACGAAATGAAAATAATGAGCTATGTATAGATTTAAGCCCAAGACAAAGGAGAAAAACAGACCTCTGTTTATCTGGACACTGTCTTTCTTCCCTAAATAATTTCATTACCATTTTGACACGTGCTGTGAGAAGAAGGACTCACAGAACGCAATGAGACCACACCTGAGCTGTACTAAACTTCCGTGTCCCTCCTGTCTACCTGGGATTCTCTTTCTCGCTCTCATTTCATTTCATTTATTTTCTTTTTGCCAGCACTACGAAGCCACAGCTCCTGGTGGCCATTCTCAACCCCCCCCATTTGTTGGCTAGGACAGAGCGAAATTGAGAGAGGAGGGGAGACAGAGGAGAAACAGAGACCCCTGCAGACCTGCTTCACTGCTCATGAAGGCACTGTGACCCCTCCACTTCTGGCGGCCTTTTACATTTTTCTTCCTTTCTCCTTCTTTCTCTCCTCTCTCTCTCTCTCTTTCTTAGTCAGTAGGACAGAGAGAAATCGAGATGGGAGGGTAGAGAGGGGGAAAGACAGACACCTACAGACCTGCATCACGGCCTGTGCAGCGACCCCCCTGCAGGTGCATGTGGTGACGCAATATACCGGGGACACTGGACAGAAGCCCCCCCACACGGTGTGACGTCACTGCGGCGACAGAGGCTGATGTGAGCAGTGGTCTGCGCAGGCGCACGGCGGACTGTAGGCGGAGCCAGGCTGTGCTGGCGTGCAAAGAATTGTGGGTAGGCCGAATAGACTTAAAAGGACAGCGGCCGACACTCGCGCTCTCTTTGCCTGCAGCTGCTTCTCTTGGTCGGGTGCCGCTAGGCGGAGGTGCCCCAGGCGTCCCAGGCCTCCGTCCATCCATCCATCCGTCTGCCAACCCGTGGGACCCTGCTAGCGGTAAACTTCTAGACCCTCTACAGCCATGGGCAGCCTTGACCAGAGCTGATAAGTGTTTATGCTATGGGACTAGACTTGGATGATATACTGAGATCTTGCAGACCTAGCGTACGTGTAAGCCTTGATGCTAAAGGCTTATTTTGCCTTTTTACCTGTTTCACCCTAATAAACCTTAGATTGTTTAAACCAGCCCCCAGCCCGCGCTGTGAACCCTTCTATGCGCTGCCGCAACAGTCCCTACTCATAACTTCTTTTTAAGTTAAATGGCAACAGGTGGGGAGCCAGGGCTCGAATTAGGGTCCTTACGTGGGTCTTTGCCCTTCGGACTGTGTGCACTTAGCCAGGTGCACCACCACCCAACCCCCTTATTTAATTATTTTTAGTGAGGAAGTGAGGGCGGGGGAGAGATAGATAAGTAGATAGGTAGATCGATCTAGAGAGAGAGATACCAGAGCACTGCTCAGCTCTGGCTTATGGTGGCACTGGAGATTGAACCGGAGACCTCAGAGTCTCAGGCATGAATGTCTTTTTGCATAATTGCTGTGCTATCTCCTGCGCGAGTCAACAGGGCTTTGACCTAGCACGTTATGATCGGGCCCTCCTCAATCGCTATCGAACAGGCCGTGGCCGGTGCGCCGCTATGTTCCATCAGTGGGGAGCCAGAGACGACCCGAACTGCCCCTGCGGCTCCAGACAGACTATGACCCACATAGTCAACGACTGCCACCTCTCCAGATTCAAAGGAGGTCTCGAAACTTGACATCAGGCTCAACCTGACACTGTTGACTGGCTATGGAAGAAGGGCAAACGCTAGAAGAAGACGTGGTACAGTTCCTTTGTCATCTACTTGTCTGCTCTGGATTTTACTGGCGGTTTCATGGAAGAGAAAGATTAAGTTGCACTATAGAGAAGATTACCGAAAAATCTACATGCTAGGTCAAACAGAAGGAAGAAAACAATGGCCATTAGGATTCGTAGAATAACACAGGATTGAATCTCAGTGAAAACCCTAGTGGCTTTAGGTGCTGGAACTTGATGGCAGAGGACCTAGTGGGGATTGTGTTGTCTGGAAAACCAAGAAGTGTTATGCATGCACAAACTATTCTATTTATTGTCGAGTGTAAAACAGTAATCTCCCAATAAAGAAAAAAAAAAGCCAACAAAAGAAAACCCTAGTGACAGGGAAAAACAGTCACATGCCTTCCCTTAGAATATTGTTAACAGATAGGTTTCTATAAACTAGTGAGGTGTGTGTGGGGCAAGTTGGCTGTGGGGTAACCGTGACTATTTATAAATCTTTAAGAATCATTTCAGTTTCCTCTTTTGCAAAATGGAGTTAATGATAGTCTCATCACAAATGAATATTGCAAGGATTAAATTAAGTTTTGTGCTTAGCACGTTACTTGACATATCCTTTAGCAAGTTTAATTTTTAAGTTAGGTTTGAAAAATGGTAGCATGTATAATTATTACTCTTGGTAACTTGAAGCCATGTCAAGATTTCATAACCAAGTTTTAAAATGTGAAGACGTTCTGATTTTCAGAGTTTGTCAATGTCTGTGGTGTGAACATTGCCATTGTGGCTGACTGAAGCAACATGACGTCACTCAGACGACCACATTCAGGAACATTTAACTACTGGCTGCCTCTCCTGTCCTCACATTCAGCTGCAATTCTGATTCAGTATATGTGGGTCATTAGAGTAAATCACCAAAAACTAAAAATACATTGTTCCAGAATTGTTCACCACTTAACATAACTGCCACCATTTTTTTTTTTTTTGAGTTTCCTGAGTTAACCTTTGGCTCTGAAAATGAATACAGTTTTCTTAGGAAAAAAAAAATAAATGCAATGCATTTGCAGAAGTATCATTTTCTTGCTATTACTTCAGATTTAATTCAATCAATCAATTTATTTATTAGAAAGAAAACCAGACAACACTCTGCTATATGTATTATTGGGGACTGAACTCAGGAACTCATGCTTGAGAATCCAATGCTTTATCCACTGAACCACTTCCAGGACTACATGAATTGATTTATTTTTAAAATGTGTCTTATCTTAGGGGTAGATAGCATAGTGGTTATGCAAAGAGACTCTCATACCTGAGGCTCCAAAGTCTCAGGTTCAACCTCACATACCACCATAAACCAGAGCTGAGCAGTGCTCTGGTAAAATAAATAAATGAATACTTAATAAATAAATAAGTAAAATAAACATAAAATGTGTTTTATCTTGAATTATGTTTTCACTAGCCTATTCATATGTCTTTATAGATAAACAGCTAACATTTTTGGCATGAGGGTTGGTTTTTATTCTTGTCATTATTAAGGCATCAGCTAAGTCCTTAGATTTGTCTGTGTCCTCTTAGGACATCTTACAAAGGCTTACAAGGCTCAAGGCCAATTTTACCATCACAATGAGTCCAAATGTTATAGATTGATATTTTCAATTAGCTTCATATTAGAGCAAAGACTCTTCTGGGAATAAGATTCAATCTGAGAGATTCAACCCTCAAGATGGGCAAGTTGCTTTATCCACTCAGTCCCTAATGACCATTCAATGCACTTAAGAGCCACATATTAAGATATTCTCCATCAAGTAAAATTGCCCTACAGTCCCTAATTGAGTTTTAGACCTTGATTATTCAGACTCACTAAATGGAATCAAGGGACGGGGCAATCTGGGAAATGGCGGTTTTGAGACAGTTTTAAATAGATATAAAGATTGGTGTATTGCACCAAAGTAAAAGACTCTGGGGTGGGGGAGGGAGGTTCAGGTCCTGGAAGATAGAGGAGACCCAGTGAGGGTTTGAATTGTTATGTGGAAAACTGAGAAATGTTACACACGTACAAACTATTGTCTTTCATTTTACTGTTGACTGTAAACCATTAATTTCCTAATAAATTAAAAAATAAATAAAATGATATAAAGAGATGTGATTGTAAAATTCCAGGCATCAGTAGATTCATAGTGATTCATAGTGACTAGGAGCATCCTATTCTGACTCTGTGTAATAAGAAAACTACTTCAGTTTATTTGACATCTTACCATGCAGACTTTGATTTTTAAAAAATTTTTATTATAAAAAGGAAACACTGACAAAACCATAGGATAAGAAGGGTATAACTCCACATAATTCCCACCACCAGAACTCTGTATCTGCTGTCCTCCTAGTTGAAAACTAATACAGAAAAATAAGAGTCAAGTTTCCAAAGAATAGAACAATTATTTTTAGTGTACTTAGAAATATCATTATCAAATAGTTGTTGAGCATTTGTTATGCACTACTATTCTAGATACTGACAAGGAATTTGTGGCCTCTACTCTACTGGGACTTCTGTAGTGGAGATAGAAAATGAAAAAGGAGACAAATGGGCAAGGAGACTCCATAGACTGGTTGTCTCAAGGTTAACTGCCTAGATTTCAGTTGTGAGTATATATCCCTTTTGTCTAAGCACATAATGTTTCAATTTTGTAAGCTGAATTCTGACACCGGGCATAAATTGTTAAAGCATTTCTAAAAATAACTTTTTCTTCAGATACTAAGTTACCTACAAGGTTAGACCAGGTTGTATAGAATCAATTGGTCCTGTCAGTAAGATACAGTTATTGGCCGATAGCATTAAATTACATAATCATGGTGAGGTCAGATACAGTACGGTAAATCCTCCACAAGATTAAAACAAGTTCCCAAGCAATGTGTTATAATAATAATCATCTGTTGCCTTAAACTCTAAGGCTACCAAGAACCTTCCCCATTCTCTTCAAAAATATGTATTTCTCCCAATTCTGGAGCTCCTGGGTCTTTGTATTTCTTGATGCCTCTTGCTCCCTTTCCCCTTTTCTACTGCCTGTGCTGAACTCAACTAAGTCAGTGCGACCAGTGCCGCCACACCACGTTATGCTGACACTGCTTTTTCACTCTGGATTGTATTCAGAGACACCAAGCCCGAGATGCCAACCTTCCAACTCTAATAGTTTGGTGAGACCTTCCCTAACACATAAAGCTACTAGCTCCATTTCAAATGGTGCACGCTCTAACAAAGCTATAGAACCTCCTAGATATAAACTACGGTCTAGGGGACTGGGTACATCTATCTGTAGATTAGGAGCAACTATATACCTCAATGTAAACGCGCTTGATGGTCCTCTGTGATTAGACTTAGACTTAATAAACTTGGCAAGCGAGTGGAAAGGCCTAAAGAAGGCACCATACATTGTAAATTGTCTACTTATTTACACTTGGGCCTAGAAACCCTCCTCTCATACTCTACTTCACTTCCCTCACTCTGTTAACTAAATACACAAAAGAAAGTAAGATATATCTCCTAGTCTCTTCTGACAGCATCAACATTATTGTCACACCTTCATCATCTTTAGAAGAAACACTGTATGCTTTTGGGCAAGAGTTAAGACTAGCGAAATTATATATCTACTAAAGGACACTTATTTTACCTATGATAACTGTTATTAGAATCACCAAACAAGTAAATGGAGTAAAACTTAAGGATAACTTAGATCACACTAAAATCCTGGGTCTATTTCCTCCACTAACTTGAGGCCAGACCTTCTAAACCTAATACTGATCTGGATACAACAATTGATACCCAAGACTTTAACAACTGGGAGAAAGTCTAAGCTCACTTGATAAAGAAGGAACTACAACAGCTGGAAAAGGCCAAGAGACTGGCTCACTGGATGATGGCCTTTGTACTCAATACCAGGCCACCCCATCACCTGGGGCCCTAGTTAGGGAATCCTTGAATTCCAACAAAGATCTGATAGGCCTAGACCTCTAATAGATCCCTCTCTCCACTATCACTGGTCACTTCCATCAGAAACACCAAAACCCCTCTTGTGGGCCTCTCCAGTACCTTTCCTTCAATGCAGAGCAGCAATGGTAGGGAATGCCCCATCCCTGAAGAGAGGCTGGGTCATCCTTCTATGCTACTTGAAGGCGGGTCCTGAAATGAGTGCAGCCTAGAATGTTCCCGGCTGTGACCATGGACCGCGAGCTCAGACTGTCTGGGACTCAGAGGTCACACAGGCTCCTGTGCTAAATGTGAATATATATGGGCTCTGGGTCAGAACGATAGGGTAAATAGTTAATTGTATTCATATACTTTCTTCCAGTTTGGGAGCTATTCTCTGCCTTAGTCCAGCTTTCTAGTTTTGTTTTTTTTTTTAATTATTTTAATTTATTTATTGGATAGCGACAGCCAGAAATTAAAAGGGGGGATAGAGAGGAAGAGAGACAGACAGATGCCTGCAGCACTGCCTCACCACTCGTGAAGCTTTCCCTGCAGGTAGGGAACTGGGAATTGACCCTGGGTCCTCACGCACTGTAACGTGTGTGCTCAACCAGGTGTGCCACCTCCCGGCCCCCAGCTTTCTAGTTCTTTCTCAACTCTGACACCACATTCCCAGACAATATTTTTAGTCCATCTGTATGTTAGCTATAAAACTTAGGGAAAAAATACTAAAGTCATGGGCCACTTGGAACATACCTAAAGTAGACTTCCTAGCTTCTTTCCATCCCAAGATCATCCACTCTATTCCTACTTTTGGGTTCCTGTTTATTAAACACTTTGTCCTGCTTTGTGTATTGTCACTTTCCATCCACCAATGATGCCACTATGATCCTATCCTGTCTTCTCTTGGTAGATGACCTCACCAATGTGTTCTGAAGTCTCACCTCTCCAGATCTGTACCCAACTAGGGAAAGATAGAAACAGGCTGGGCTTACGGATAAACCTACCAGTGCTCATGTCTAGTGGATAAGCAGTTACACAAGTCAGTACTCCCACCTCCTGCACTCCCAAAGAATTCTGGCCCATACTCCCTGAAGGGGATAAATGTTAGGGGAAGATGACCAGAGGGCTTTGAACTCCAATTCTTTCAGGACTGGGAAAGAGAAGAGGAAATAAAGACATTTGGAAATGGTAGTGGGTGTAGGTTAGACCTGAGGGGAGGAGATGGCAGGACCATGGAAGAAATGGGCAAATATAGATGTATATAGACAGAAATAATAGCTGACTGATGGCTGTGACTTTGGAAGGACTACTGCAGTTTCCAATAGAGGGAATGGGGACTCTGGTGGTGGAAAAGATGTGGCATTATACCCCCACTGTCCCATAATTTTGTAAAGCGATATTAAATCACTAATAAAAAAAATAACTCCAGATGAAATAGCTGCAATTTTTTAAACACACTAAAAATAAAAATATATACGGAAACATAGAAACAAACAGATATAAAACTGAACACATGCAAAAATTAATATCTACTATTCTAATTGACTAGATTGCTTTTTGTTTTTTCTTGAGGTGGGATCTTGAATATATATGATTCCACTGGTCCCAGACCACTTTTTAAAAAAATTATTTATCTGTTCATTTATGGGAGAGAGGAGAGAGAGATTGAGTGATAGACAGCCAGCCAGATTCTGGAGTGGGTGGGGGCCCCAGGTGCTATGAATAAGGCTGGTTAGACAGCCAGGCTCCAGGCTGGGTGGGGGCCCCAGGTGCTGTGAATAAGGTTGGTTAGGCTAGTGAACTTCCTGTGTGGGCAGCTGCAGGTGCACTGAATTAAAAAAAAAAAAGGAAGGAAAGAAAGGTAGGTTGATGGATACATCATACATACATACTTAACTAGAACAGCACTGAGGTAGATTCCTCTTGCAAGTACTGAGCCCAATGATCACCCTGGAAGCCATAAAATAAAATGACTACCATACCAGACTTAGGTCTCTGAGTTTTAGTTAGATCTTTTAGTCATATGGGAGTCATAGAGACTGGTTCTGGCTTCATTCACAGTTTTTTTTCCTCAACCTTCTTAATAAATCAGCTTTTTTTTTTTTTTTTTGCCTCCAGGGTTATCACTGGGGCTCGGTGCCTGCACTATGAATCCACTGCTCCTGGAGGCTATTTTTTCCCCTTTTGTTGCCCTTGTTGTTTATCATTATTGTTATTGCTAGAGAGACAGAGAGAAATGGAGAGAGGAGGGGAAGACAGAGAGGGGGAGAGAAAGACACTGGTAGCACTGCTTCACCTCTCATGAAACTTCCCTGCTGCAGGTGGGGACAAGACGTTTGAACTTGGGTCCTTGTGCAAGGAATGTATGTGCTTCACCAGCTACTTCACCATTCAGCCCCTGGTGGTGATTTTTTACTCATGGTATTTATCTGAAATTAAAGATATATATATTCCACATCTTGGATGGGCTTCAGTGTTATCACAGTGAGTGAGATAAGCCAGAAAGAGAAAGACAAATACTGGGTGATCACACTCATAGGTAGAAATTAAGAAGTAAGGACAGTAAGGGAAAACATATATTGAAACTTGGACTAAGCTATGGTGTACTGCACCAAAGCAAAGGACTCTGGGAAAGGGAGGGTAGGGAGCATGATGATGGAGAATGCCTGGGTTAAGGGTAAGAGTCTCAGCCTTGCAGAAACCTGTCACGGGGAAATGGGACATTGTATCTGTGTGTCAGCAACTGTGTTGTAAACCATTTCCCCCAAGAAAGCAGGGGGAAAGGAGTGAAAAAAAGATAAGCTTTATACATGACTAGGAATATCATCTAGTTCTTGAAACTTTATTTCTCTGCCTCCATTCATTATCATTTCCTTTTGAATCTTTATTCCGAGTCTTGGCGCTAACTGTTGATCTCTTGCGTTTGCTACTTCTGTCATAAAGCTTTAACTCAAGACTAGACTACAATTCTTCTTGTGTTGTTTTCGATGGGTTATGTTGTTTTCGCCGGGCTGGCTTCACGGGCGGGTAACAGACGACCAGGGACTCATGGCTGGGTTGTACGCAGTATCTCTTTATTCATGCAGGACGCAGCACAATCTAAGCTGAGCTAAGCTAAACTAAAGTACCCTAAAACTCACAATGCTATCTTTATATATACTTGCCAAGTAGGGTGGAAACAGGATGTGACATAGAGAGGGTGGAGAGAAAAGTGACTGGTGAAAATCAGAGTGTGACAAGGAGGGGGCAGAGCAGGCGAGAATCCTATCACTGAACCACCAATGCCCTGGAGGGAGGGTGGAACTTGTTAACAGTGGTTATGTAAATAGAATGAAGTGGTTATGTAAATAGAATAGTGTTAAGCAGGGGGGATTTAAACCAAATGAAACAGAAGGGGTCTCATGCATACCAACATTCTTGGTTTCCTGTAGACCAGAATATTTTCCTTTCCATCCATCCATCCATCCATCCATCCATCCATCCATCCATCCATCCATCCTCCCTCCCTCCCTCCTTCCTTCTTTCCTGCTTCCCACCCTTCTTCCTCCTTCCCTACCTACCTCCCTCCTTCTCTCCTTCCTTCTTTCCTTCCTTCCTTCCTCCCTCCCTTCCTTTCTGCCAGTGAGGTTACAGCTGGAGATAGGCACTTAGATGATTCCACTTCACTCTTTCCTAGTGGCCATACTTCTTTTAGATAATGGGTGATAGAGATAGAGATGGGGAGAGAGAAAAGGCAGACATGTCAGCACCACTCTACCCCTTGTGAAACTCCCACACTGCAGTGGCTCCCATGTGGGGACTGGGAGCTTGAGCACAGATCCTCATGCATGGCCATACTCATGGCTATATGTGCACGCTGATAGGTGGATCACTTCCCACTGGATTCCCCCAGAAGACTACAAATTGTATGAAATTTGAGGAGTAAAAGAAGAAAAGGGTACTAAAGGTTAAAATTGTTGGGCACTTAATCTGAGTTTTCTGAGTCTATTATGTTACCTTTTCTCAAGGTTCACACACCCCGTTTCATTCCTTAACTCAGTTCTCAAAGTAATAACCTTTTGTTCCCCGAAAGGTGCTACCACATATGAATCACCTTGTTATCTCCAACCTTTGTAGTTCTAAGCTTTCCTCATAACTCTTTTTCCTGTGTCCAGTAACACGTCACCTCACGGTACTGGTATTGGTGAGATTCTAATTGCTGCGTTCCCGGTCTTTGGTGAAATACTGTTCTCAATATACTTGGAATGTATAGGTTTTCTGGAGGTACAACAAAATGTTAAACACAAAGTTAGCCTACTATACATACAACTTCATCCACAAACTTTCACCATCAGGACTCATTCTATTTCAGAACTATGTAAGTAAATTTTTGTGATTTACTTATATGTGGGTGTAGGGATGTGTTGACTGAGTGATCAGTACCGTAGGATCACATATATATATATGGGTTATGTAAATGTTGAACTGGGAAGCAGAGAGTACAATGGTGGTTGCCAGTGATTGGGCATGAGGGAAATGGGAAGATGCTAGTTAAAGAATGCAAACTTCCAGATAAGTTAGTCTGAGGCTCTAACATATAGAAGGAATATAATCAGCAATGTATTGTATTATATGTTTCAAATAACCAAGACAGTGAATTTTAAATATTTTCTTCCTATCCCTAACACACAACATATGTGATGGATATCTTTTTTTTTTTTTTTTTTTTTGCCTCCAGGGTTATTGCTGGGGCTCAGTGCCTGCACCATGAATCCACTGCTCCTGGAGGCCATTTCCCCCCCCTTTTGTTGCCCTTGTTGTTGTAGCCTTGTTATGGTCATTATTGTTGTTGTTGATGTCCTTTGTTGTTGGATAGGACAGAGAGAAATGGAGAGAGGAGGGGAAGACAGGGGGAGAGAAAGACAGACACCTACAGATCTGCTTCACTGCCTATGAAGCGACTCTCCTGCAGGTGGGGAGCCGGGGTCTCGAACCAGGATCCTTACGCCAGTCCTTGCACTTTGTACCACCTGCGCTTAACCTGCTGCGCTACCGCTCTACCCCCCTGTGATGGATATCTTAACTAAAAAAGCTATCTGTCAGCAAATTTTTCAGAGAACCAAGAACAGTATTTGCTAAGCACTTTATACTAGTTTAAAGCATGATAGAGATCCATTTTGATTGGAAAGTGGGGGCTACATATCCAGTACAGAAGTAATTATGGAAACCAGGCCTTCCACCTTCTGCACACTACGATGATCTTGGGTCCATGCTCCCAGGGGGATAAGGAATAGGAAGGTTTCCAGTGGAGGGGATGGGATGCAGAACTCTGGTGGTGGGAATTGTGTGGAATTGTACCCTCTTATCATATTGTCTTATCAGTCATTAATAAATCAATTACAAACTATTTTATTTTTAAAAATTTTTTCTTTATCAAAAGGAAACATTGACTAAACCATAAGACTACTAGCTATCTACAAAAACTTTTTAAGGAAAAAAAGAAAGTAAAGGCTAGAGGAAGAAAGGAATAGTTGTATTTTCACAGAGAGGTTTCATTTTAAGTTAATTTGAAATATCACAATTGAGTCAATTCGGGTGAAACCAACCTTACCAAAAAGTAAGACTGCCAATTAAGTTTCATCTTACCAATGCTGTCTCTCTCTCTCCTGTTCATTTGAGTTTAGAAAACATGCATGATTTCTTTTTCCATTTTCTTTAATGTCTCCTTAATTGGTTTAAATAAATGAGTCCTGTCACTCTTAAAATTAAAAAAATATATATATAATTGAGATTCATTTATTTGGGTTTAATTTATTCCAGATCTGTGATGCTGTGGTTTTAGATTGGCTCAAATTTACTTTGCACAATCTCTGAGAGAATGGTTGCTGAATAAATGGTTAGTCTAATGGCAACACAAAGCAAGTTGTATTTCTAGAAAGAGACACAGAAGTTAAGAAACTGTCTCCAAGTCACAGGATAATTAATGATGGAGGCAGGACTACAGCCCTGAGCTCCTGATTCCCATCCAGAAGCAACTCATGAGATGAAAGTGTTGTCAGGCGATTTAGAAATTCCATTTGTATGTGGAAGTCCGTGGAAGCTTCTCATTTTTCAGATTCATCTACACTTTTCTGTGTGTGCTTACTCCCTACCTTATATAACATGATGCGATTGTTTCAACCAATTTGGAGTCACAAATTTCTTTCTTTTTTCTTTCTTTCTTTTCCTTTCTTTCTCTTTCTTCCTTTCTTTTTTCCCTTTATTTCTCTCTCTTTCTTTTCTGTCTTTCTTTCTCTCCTTTTCTTTCTTTTCCTTTCTATCTCTTTCTTCCTTTCTTTCTGTTCCTTTATTTCTCTCTCTTTCTTTCCCTTTCTTTCTCTCTTCTTTCTTTCTGTCTCCCTTTCTCTTTCTTCCTTTCTTCCTTCCTCTCTTTCTTTCTTTCTTTCTTTCCCTCCAGGGTTATTGTTGGGGCTTGGTGCCTGCACTACCAACCCACTGTTCCTGGAGGCTATTATTTCCCTTTTGTTGCCCTTTGTTGTTTATCATTGTTGTTGTTATTGCTGTCGTTGTTATTGGATAGGACAGAGAGAAATCGAGAGGGAGGGGAAGACAGAGAGGGGGAGAGACAGACAGACACCTGCAGACCTGCTTCACCGCCTGTGAAGCGACTCCCCTGCAGGTGGGGAGCCAGGGTCTCCAACCGGGATCCCTGTGCCGGGTCCTTGCGCTTTGCGCCATGTGCACTTAACCCACTGTGCTACTGGCGGGCCCCTGGAGCTACAAATTTCTGACTAAATGAAGTTTGAGTATAATTGAGAGAGTGAGAAGACTGTTCAAGAACTGTAATATCATTGCTAGGCAACTCAAAATTAAATCTAGTCACAGGGTAAACTGATATGGGAATGTGGCTAATGCTGTTTGGGGAAATGGAAAAATAAGGAAAGGGTTTATGAAAGGATAAATAAGGGGTTATGGAAGTGTTCACCCATTTGGACGCAAACTGGCCCACAGGATGTTAGAAGAAATCAGCTTAACTCTGAGTTTGTGTATACGGTAGGGAACTGGCTGGTTACCTAATATGGACTTTAAAGGAAAAAACAAGAAAGGAAACGATTTACGTCTGTTTTTTGAGTAACACAGAGGAAATGATTGGCGATGTCGACATAAGGGACTGCTTAGCAGAGTGATAGCCATCGTAATTCAGTTAGATTGGAATTGGAAATTAAGTGAGACACAGAAAAGTAAAACTTAGGCTGATGATTACCAAGTTAAAGCAGAGAAAATGCTAAAATGCAAGGTGACACTTAAATATAAATTGAAGGGAGAAGGCACAGGTTGTGTGTGTGTTTCTGGGGGGGGCAATTGCAAGTGCTGCATGCAATGGACACCCCAAAGATTCATCAGCTATTATTTTTAATTCTAGAGTGACTAAGTTTCATACCATTACCTAGGGGATGGAAAATACAGTGAGTGTACAATAAAATATCAAATATAGACAAGGGCCCAGTATGATTATCAAATGAAGCAAAATAACGTAACATGCTAATAAATAATAAAACGGTAGTGAAATGATAAAGATTAGATTAGCCAAAAGAAATCATTGCAAAAGAGGTCAACATAAAGGGAGAGCTGTTCTTTTAAAGATTTCCTCATATAGTTTTCTCAGACATGATTTCAACCAGTTCTAGAAGAATTTCAAGGTGCACCTTTAGGGAGAAAGAGATAGACACAGTGTTGAAAACTGGAGAAAATGCTCTAAATTGAGCTGGCAGTTAATAATAGCATCACGTACCCTTTTACCCTTAATGATATGAGAAGTGATTCTATTGGTATCTAGGGTGGAATAAAGTTTCCTTATTTACTTATGTGTTAGGGAGAGTCTGGGTAGAGGATCACAGAAAGTTCAACTTGTGAAAGAGCTGGGACACCTTGACCAAAGAGGATGGTGTTTTCCTTTGGCAGAATTGATGGAACTTTGGAGTCAGATAGGCATTCTGCTAGCCCAGCGATGATATGGGGAAGCTGTACAGATTAGTACAAATTGTATCAATTATGGTTTCAGGTTTTTTTTTTTCCTCAAAGTTATGGGTTAGATAAGGATATTTTTCTCATTTATTTTTAGATTGATGTATATGGGAAAAAATCATACTGATAAAGTCCCACCTTTTCTTTTGTTCTTGGATCTGTGCCTCAGGAACCTGGTATTTAGAAAAGTGGAGTTTTTGTCTGGCAAAATAGCTTGACTAATAGTGTACCTGCTTTTTCATGCACACAGCCTATGGTTGAGCCCAGCCCCTACCACCTGGGAGGAAGCTTCGGTGTCGTGACAGTATTCTGTTCTTTCTATCTGAAAAAGTCAGCCTGGTATAAATCAGTATAAATGAAATAACTCTGAAGGATGAATGCCAGATGCCTGATGACCTCACTCATAGGTGGAAGCTAAGAAACAAAGAGATAACACAGGATGAAACGTTAATTAGTTATGGTGTATTGCGGAAGATCCAAGGACTTGAAGGGAGCAGAGGGGATGGGATTGGGGAATTGAACAGGGCATGGGGAACCAGTGCCTTAAGGTGGAGGGAGAGGAAAAGTTGATTGCAGGTGTGTTGTGCATCTCTATTGTGGGGGTACGAAACAGTACACCTGTGATAATAGTTTTACAAATCAACATTTCCACAGTAAGGTGATCAGAAAGAAAAAAAGAAAGAAAGAAAGAAAAGAGAGGTTTTGTGATTTATTTGTATCTTCCTCAGTCTCTGGAGTTAGTGAAGACCAAATGCTAGGAAAAAAGGAAATACAGGAAAGTAGTGAGTGTAGGGATGATTCAGACGGAAAGATGGAAGTAGTAAGTATAGGGGTGACTTACTCCAGGTATCAGCTCTCCTAAGCTTTGTAAGAAATATGATTTGGATCCCAACAAGGATGGATCAATAAGTAATACAATAGCTAACTTATGTTTACTTTGGAGCTGAAGACAGTCTGAGATAAAAAACAAAAGTAAATCATCCCTAGTCAGAGATACTAAAAAAAAAATACAGCCCTTCACTTGCAGTGTATAGAAAGCCATTTAGCAAACAGCACATCTGTAGTGTTTCAAACACGTCACAAGACCGTCAGCAAGGGTCTCATTTGTGAAGAGCTACAAAGTAGTTCCATTTACCTCTGTCAAACTGTGTTATTTATCCCAGATACAAATTCTCTACTGAAGAAGCCTAACGGTAGTTGAATTGACTAAGTTCAATGACCACTTCTGAATTATCATTTAGAGTAGAAAGTGGAGTTATGGGGGTGGGGAGGGATAGGGTAAATTTGCTTCTTTTTTTTCCCCAAGATATTATCAGTAAAGTAAGAATAATTTCAAGTCATATGTGTAGACAATTGAACTGAAGATAGTGGTAAGTTGCATAAGTAAGTGGTTGTAACTATAAACAGGCCAGGGATGTACATTTCCAAGCTGTTCCTTGGCAAACATTTTCATTACTCAGTGCACAGCATGAGTGGATGGTATTTGCTTTGTTTTTGTATATTTTACATTAATTACATTTCCTGCTCCCCAAAGAATATAGCACATGCTTGACTGCACCTGTTTGCCCATCATAGACTTAAAATGCATGCTCACACAATTTTTGAAATGTCATAATTTCTTGAAAAAGTAGTTCTCAAGTGATACATACACATGTAGTCTAAGCTTTGGGCCAAGAATATGTAGAAATGGATCTCAGTGCCAAATCTTATTTGGACAGCAAGTTGTCTACAGAAACTGTTGCCAAAAATATTTGTAGTAGGTCAGAATTTTTTCCTGTATAAACTTATGAAAAAGATTCCTATATCAGGTATATGGTGTGCCATGTGACTAAAATCGTCTTGAAGTGATCCAGTAAACTGTTTATTTTAAGAATGTGTATAGTTAACATACTTTTGCTAAATTAAAAGCCTATGAGCTAGAATTAAGCCATATATGATTTTGTTTGGTGCACAACTCATTCATCCATCTGCTCATTTAATCAGCTAGAAATTATGAAATATTGGGCTAGCATGGGGGTGGCTCTTCCTGGGTGCGTACTCTCTGGGTTGGAGAGAACCATGACCAGAGCCAGCCTGGGCTGCTACTCACTCAGCGAGGGAGATGACTCATGAACAGAGCTCATGGTGGTGAGGCAATTCGATTCTTTTGATCAGGGAGCCCAGGTTTTTAAAGGTCGGACCTGGAAGTGGCAAGTTGGAAATGGAAATGACTTGATATGGTTTGGAAAGGGGCAGAGAAAGGCAAAAGGGGGCTGGGAAAGGTAACTTCCTTAGCAACTGTTGTGAGGGTTTTAACTGGTAGGATTAATAATACTCTGCAGGCAGAGAGGGTCTTGAGGGTAGAAAGAAGATAGATCAAAGGAATGGAATGAGTGGGAATCTTTCAGGCAAAATGATGATTATGTAGATAATAAGGGAGCAGGCCGTAGTATCAGGAATGCAGGGTGCTTTGTGAGGCAGGGAGTCTGATAAGAGGGGACAAACCTTTGGGGTTACTCCTGTCCCTTCTTGCTCAACCTCTCGGTAGAGAAAGAGAGACTGACAGGATAGATGCATTCCTCAGGTCAAGCCCTGCCAGACTCAACCACATCCTCACAATTTCCTGACAATGAAACATAGCAGGAAATAGATGAGTTATTGGCCTTTATTGTGATAAGCCCATAGAGCGAAGAGCTTTTCTTGACTCAGCTTATGGGAAGTTAGGACGGGGTAAGCTCCACAGAAGAGTGATAATCATATAGTTTTACCCGAGAGTCTATGATCATATTAACACGTGGGCTTTTGCAGTCTCAGCTATGCTGCTCAAAGCAGTTGGTGTATGAACTGTTTCTCACAAGGTCCAAAGAGATGGGCCATGCCAGCATCCAGAGCTGCATCTTGCTTTCTTCACTGAGAAGGAAATGATTACCAAGGTATAAAAGTTTAGCTGAATGAAATTTCGTGCTTATTAACCTACTGGTGCAAGTTCCTTATATCTTTGTGAACAAGAAACACTTTACAAATATTCATCAGCCGGCAACTACAGTTTGAGCAGGAGATACCCTGCAAAAGGGAAAGATTGGCTTCAGGGATTCAAGTTGGAGATTTGAAGAAACTAAATCAAATTAATGAGGCAATACCATCAAGAGTGGGGAGCATGGGGCATGTCTAAGGAGAGGAATATGTAGACTGTGGTAAATAATTGGAAATGGGGTTGAGGAGAAGAAAGACAGTGTTGAATATTTCAGAATTGCTGGCTCAGACAATCGGTACTCTTCAATATAGGTATATATGGAAATAAATGTAGCTGTAAGAGGTTACATTCAGTTCTAGACATATTCAGTTCACAGTATGATCAGTCTTCTGTATGCCCTATTCCACTAGATATTTGAATATCAACCAAGAGGTCTTGATAGAAAGACTAATAAATTGACAACATTAGTAAATGAAGTCATGGTTCTATATGAGGTTATTTAGGGAAAGTAGATAAACTTGGAAAAGAGGAGAAGCACATATTATATTTGACACACAATATCAATGAAGAAGAATCAAGAACCAACAGGCAGCAATGGAAAATGAGAAAAACTTAGGAGAATGTTGCTGGATTGAAAGCTAGAAAGAGGAAAGGAGAGGGTCAGCATGATCAAACTAATTATTGTAAAGGAGAGGGTCAGCATGAGCAAACTCTTTAATTATTGTAATGTTTACTGGAAAAGAGAATTATTCACTTCTCCAACATATATTTACCTTTCATAAACTTCCCAGGTGCCACAGATTCAATAATGAACAAAAATGAATATGCTCTTTTTTTTCAAGGGAAATAAAGTCTCAGGGAGAGAGAAGGCAAACTAGTAACCTGCCTGTAAAACTAACTTTGATGACTTGTTTTTTCCCCCCCTTTAATTCGTTGGAGTTTATTTGAATGGAAATCAATTTGAATCAGGCAGCACCAAACCAGAAGTAATAGGTTCTTGGGGAGTAGTGTTTAGAGAGGAAAGCAGAAGCAAAGTAAGTTACTGATTGATTGGCTAACTCTTAAAGTCCAGTTGGCTGTTGGTGACTGGTTGTCCCTAATGTTTTGATTTTCTAAACTTGGGGCACATACAAGCTTAGATTTGGTTTGTTTGCACAGGCCACCACAAGGACCACATTAATCTAGTGACATCATTTAATTAATTTAACAATTACCCTCTTTTGGTTATCTTTTCATACATTGACCAAGCAATTGTTATTAGTGCTAATCTCAGTCATCATCAACATTAAATTGTTTTTGTCTCCTTGAGAAACTCAGGTTTTGATGTCAGGTCCCTGGAAGAATTACTTTTGCCATTCATCTTGTTTCTGTTTCTCTAAGGGCAGTGAGACCATGTACGGGCTGTTGATGCCCGTGGGCACACTTTTGAGACCTTTTAGAGTATGGCGGACCAGGCAGTCTCCATTTGATAACTCAGGAGCATAATGCCAAGAGACCAAAGTTTACGCAGTCAGTCTTTCAGCCTAGGTGGTATCTAACTAGTTTGTATCTAATAAAGAATGTACCTCAAGTGTTAACTATCTGCTTTAGTCAGATGACTTGCTGGTTGATTTATTATGTCTGTTTCAATGTGAGAGGTGTTGATCCACAGATAGCAGGAGGGGAGATAGAGAGGGAGACAGAACGAGAGACATCTACAGCACCCTTTACCACATGAAAATCTTGCCTCCTGCAGATGAGGATCTCTACCATCTACTTTAATTTTAGACCTCCAGTTAATGTGGACTCAATGCTCCAGTTTCTGAAGTGTGACTGTTACCTGTATAGTAAGCAGAAATCTGCAGGTTCAAGGATTGTTTTGGGGACAGTTTTGTGCTGTAAAACATGCAGATATTTATAATTGCTTTGTAAATGGAAGGTGAACAGTGAACAGAACCAGCTCAGTACTTAATGCTTCAGTATTTTGTTGGAAAATGATGTCAATTTTGAACAAATACCAATCATTAGATTAGTATAACTGTAAAATTTTGAGTTACCAAAAAAGATTTAAAAATCTATTTTAAACCATTTTATCGAGGGTGGGAATAATCATTTATAGGACAGTTGTTTCCACATAAGGACAGTTTCAGATCTGCCCGTGACAGGTGTCTGGCCATCACTCTCACCACCAGACCAGATGTCTCTTCACCACTGTATTCTGGGGATCTAAAATTCTCCCTCTCTGTCTCTTCCTATTCCAGAGTCTTTCACTTTGCTGCAATCCACTCTCCCTAGTCCAAGCATTTCCTTGTGCTTCCCTTTCTTTGCCTTGTCTCTCTCACGTCACCCCAAAGTAAGACCATCCGGTATTTGTTCTTCTCCTTTGGTTTATGTCACTTTCCCAAGGAAGATAATGCAGGTGCACACCCACGTGCAGCACGTTTAGCAGCTGCGTGCCAGCAATGAGGCAGGCACAGAAGGTATGGGAGAAGAACAGAGAAGGTGCACCAGGAGAACGTGCTTGTCAGTCACTTACTACAAGCTAAATTTCCTTGTCAGTCTCCTCCCTTCACTCAATAGATCTCGTCATCCTCACAACCCTTAGAAGTGGATATGATTACCCCCATCTCACAGGGCAGGATGTCAAGGGCTTAGGGTCAGGCAACTTGGCCCAATGTCATAAAACTGCTCTCGACGCTTGACTCCTCTTCACATCACCAGGAGGATGTTCATGGACACTTGTGTTTGTGCACTTGAGTTGTTTGCTATCATGAATGATACTATGACGGACACTTTGGTTTGTGTACTTGAGTGGAGAATGAACCATAAATGGTCTTTCATGCCAGCAGCAATTTGTATTTGCTAACAGCAAATATTCTGAACCCTACTTTCTGAGTTGCTAAAAATTAAACCAATTACAATGATTAAAAAAGTTGAGTAAGTCATAGGAATATAGTGGACAGAATAGTGGCTATTGTTAATAGTACCAATTAACCTATCTGAATGCTAATAGGAGAACAAATCTGAAAAGTCATCACAAAAATTGGTAATGTTATATGGGGTGTATCTGAATGAGATCAACTCAAGTGATCATTTCACAGTAGAGACAGATATTGAGCACATACACTGAAGCTAATCTAATGTACTATGTCATTATGCCTCAAAAAAGCAAGACAAATTTACAGTGAGGTATTTAAAAACAAACAAAAATCAAACAGTCAATCAAGCAATCAAACAAAAACTGGATAGAAGATAGCTTACCCTGTAGGGGTGTGCCTTTCTCTTTCTTTCTTTCTTTCTTTCTTCCTTCCTTTTTTTCTTTCTTTTCTTTCCTTCTCTCTTTCTTATTTTTATTTAATAATGATCAACAAGACCATCAGATAAGAGGGGTGTAATCTCTATCTGAAGCTTTCCTATTCTTTATCCCTCTGAGAGTATGGACCAAAGACGTTTATGGGGTGCAGAAGGTGGGAGTTCTGGCTTCTGTAATATCTTCTTCACTGGACATGGACATTGACAGGTCCATACATATCCCCAGCCTGTTCCAATCTTTGCCTAGTGGGGCAGGGCTCTGGAGAGGTAGGGTTCCAGGGCATATTGGTGAGATCATCTGTCTAGGGAAGTCAAGTTGGTGTCATGATAGCATCTGCAACTTGGTGGCTAAAAAAGCATTATGATATAAAGCAAGACAATTTTTTTAATAATAAGAAACCTAAAGGCAAGAATATTGCAGATGAGATTTGGGGGTCTCCAATTTGGAAAAAAGCTAGTCGGTCTATTTTAGGTCTATTCCAAGGGGTGTGTGTGTGTGTGCCTTTCTATATGTGTCATCCAAGTTTGAGCCCTGACATAGGCACAGGAAAAAGTCTGGTGCTGTGGTGTCACTCTGTCTCTCTGCCTCTGTCTCTTTGTGAAAAAGAATGAAAAAATCAGCACTGAAGTAGTGAAGTGGCATACATGTGAGTCCCCCAGCACTGTGCTCACAGACACACACACACCACCACCACCACCACCACCACCAAACTAAATGCTATCCAAGAAAGAAAGAACTATTACATATATATATATATATATATATATATATATATATATATATATATATATATATATTCCCCCCCTCCCAAAATCTGAATTAGGAAAGGGAGTGAAAACTTACTCTCCTCTTTTAACCAGGCACTGCAGGTCTGGTCTTGCTAAGAATTATTTGCTAGGGTGCGGAGACAGCATAATGGTTATAACAAATAGACTCTCATGCTTGTAGTTCTGAGGGCCCAGGCTCAGTCCTCCACATCACTATAACCCAGAAGTGAGCAGTACTCTGGAAAAGCAGGGAGAGACAAAGAGAGAAAGAGAGGCAGAGAGAGAGAGAATGATTTACTTTTGTAGGCACCTGCCAACTCACCTGGCATTCTAATTGCAAGTTCTGGGGGGATGGGGTGTTCCAAAACCCACATGAAACTGTGCAGGAGGGAAATCATTTTTCCCTTTTCCTCTTTATAGTGAATACTTGGCGGAGACCCCTTTTTCTTTAGGGCATCTTATTAATGGATACACTTATCTATAGTGCCTGTTGCAATTCAATATTATCTTTGGAAAGATTAACCTTCTTGTTCAGCCTTGAAGCAAAATTTCACTCACCTGAAGCCTCAGACCAGACCCAGTTCAGTTTAAATTAGAGCCTGTCTGACTCAGAATCTAGTCAGGTTTCCAGATCAGAACCAGTTCAACCCTGGCAGCAGTCAGACTTGCTTTCAGTCAGACCAAGTCAGAGTCTGGGTGGTTTCTGGATCTAATCAGATCAAAACAAAGTGCTTGCCCTCAGGAAGATTATAATGCAAATACTGCCAAACAAGGTAGGAGCGGAAGTCTGAGAGGGTCTTGTGTCCCTCTACTAGGGGCAGTTAAGCAGGCTGGTGAGGCATCAGCAGGTACGGTTTCTCACTGTTTTGGGAGAACCCTGGGGGCCTTCCCTTGGCTCCCTCTTGAGACAGCAGAACTTTTCAACGGCAAATTGGAGCATACTAACAATTTTAAGAGTTTATTTGAGCCAGATGGAATAGAATAGGGAAGCAACATATGGGGAGAACATCGCGGAAGCACAGGTAGGTGGCACACGAGTAGGTTCTGTGATGAGGTGCACCTTGTAGTGAATCCTACTGAAACAGCAGCTGGCAGTGAAGGGCCGAATACTTGTGAACTTTCTCTTTGTTTTAGGTGATTTCACTAGGATTTCCATGGGTCCCAGCTATCACCAGAAGGGTGTATTTTCCAGAGACTTGTTCCTGGGCTTCTGCAAGTCATATATCCTGTTCAAAGCAAATTTTCCTGCTTACTAATTTTCTTTAAGAGCCGTTTCCTCCTGGTAGAATTTTGTGTACCTTCTCATAGCACTTAGGGCTTGGAGTTGCACTTTGCATTGTCTTTTCCATTCAGGAGCCAGTAAGCACTTAGAGTTTTAATAATTATTTTTCTTTTTTTTTTTTAAAAAAATGACCCTTCTAGCAATGTGCTAATGATATATGATTTCAGGGTTGATTTTTCTATTTAAAACATCTTGGAATCACCATAATTACACTATGCTGTCAATTTTTGTTTGCATAAGGAACCTCCTACTCCCGACTTTATGACCTTGGGAAAATCAAGCCTATTCTATCTATTGATGGGGGCAGTTGTTCAACTTTATCTGCGAGAGCTGAGCTGAGTTCACATTAGAGGGAATGCATACGCATTGAGAGCCGATCAGTCTGTTGAATAGTTGGCTAGAATCCTATGAAAAGAGAATTCATTATGTGTCAGTGAAGCCCTTTAACTCTCTGTCATTGTTGTCATCATGTTTTCTGCCAAGTGAGGATTACAGTTATACAGCAATGTTAAGGATAAGGGATTCTTGACCAGGGGGCATCTGGAAATAAATAAGTGGACTGTTACGTGCTCGCAGCGATGCAATGCATTGTAAATGCTCTGCAAAATGATCCGAACTGGCTTTTCTGATTATGGCATGTGACAGTGAGAACCCCGGTGCAAATTTCTGTCTGGATGCTGCAGCCTCCGAGTGGGCAGTGTCACGTGCCAAGACATCAGGGAACTTGGTGGGGTTGGGGGAGTTAAGAACACATAGTCTAGGGGGTCGGGCGGTGGCGCAGCGGGTTAAGTGCACGTGGCGCAAAGCGCAAGGACCCGCGTAAGGATCCCAGTTCGAGCCCCCGGCTCCCCACCTGCAGGGGAGTCGCTTCACAGGTGGTGAAGCAGGTCTGCAGGTGTCTGTCTTTCTCCCCCCCTCTCTGTCTTCCCCTCCTCTCTCCATTTCTCTCTGTCCTATCCAACAACGAACAACATCGACAATGGCAATAGTAATAACCATAACGAGGCTACAACAACAAGGGCAACAAAAGGGGGAAAAATGGCCTCCAGGAGCGGTGGATTCTTGGTGCAGGCACCGAGCCCAGCAATAACCCTGGAGGGGAAAAAAAAAAAAAAGAACACATAGTCTAGGCACGAGGCTGTGCAAGGATCCAGGTTTGAGTCCCTGCCCCTACCTGCAGGGCAGGGGACACTTCTCAAGTAGCAAAGCAGGTCTGCAGGTGTCTTTCTTTCTAACTCCCTCTCTAACTCCCCCTCCTCTCTCAGTTTCTCTCTGTCCTATCCAGTAAAATAGAAAAAGTGGCCGCCAGGAGCAGCGGATTCATAGTGTCAGCACCAAGGCCCAGTCATAACCCTGGAAGAAAAGGAAGGAGGAGGAGAAGGAGAGAAAAGAAGGAACTCAGTGCTAGAAGACTTGGGGGTTTGAATGCTCATCTAATCCTTACAGACTATGACTTCACTTTCCCAACTTGGTCTCCTTATTTTTAAAAGAGATACATGATTTTTACTTTGTGGTAAGAATTATGTAAAATTGCTTTATGCAAATAAAATATTGTGCAAGTGGAGAACATTGAACAGGAACCTTTTGAAAAATCCGGTTATTTTCATTGAAGAAATACATTTCTCATGATGTCCCCTCTGGCTGCATCCTCTGTCACCCCATTCACTGCCAGGGCTGGCTGGGCGGGTGTCCCCTTCCTCATTCACAGCTCCAAGTTGTGTACTGGGTCAAAGAGAGAAGGCATACGAGTAACTGCACCCCTACTCAAGTCTCCAAACAAGCTCTCAAGAAATAAATTTCTCATGGTGAAATACTAGATTCTCTGCCAGCTGGTATCAGTATAGGGGTCTCTGAGGAGACAGTGCTGTTACATGAAATCTAAGCACATGAGCGACGGGACACTCACTCGTTAAAATGTACCAATGGTGAGGATATAAAGTTGATTTGATTTATAATCAGAAACATGCTGAATTTCTCTCTTCATTGTATGATGACTTAACTCTCAAGATCTTTGAAATTTACGTGCAAAGACTAGTCAACATTCCTCCCAAACGAATTAACATTATTCTTTTTTATATATGTTTTAAATTTATTTTGGATAGAGACAGGGTTGGGTGGCAGTGGTGCTGGGCGGTAGCACAGCGGGTTAAGTGCATGTGGTGCAAAGCGCAAGGACCGGCGTAAGGATCTGGGTTTGAGCTCCTGGCTTCCCACCTGCCTGGGAGTCGCTTCACAAGCAGTGAAGCAGGTCTTGTAGGTGTCTATCTTTCTCTCCCCCTGTCTGTCTTTCCCTTCTCTCTCAATTTATTTCTGTCCTATCCAACAACAATAATAGCTATAATAACAGCAAGGGCAACAAAATTGGAAAAATGGCCTCTAGGAGCAGTGGAGTCACAGGGCAGGCACAGAGCCCCAGTGATAAGCCTGGAGGAAAAAAAAAAAAGGTATCTTCACAGTGGGGGGCCGGGAGGTGGTGCACCGGTTGGGTGCACATAGTACAAAGCTCAAGGTCCTGCACAAGAATCCGGATCTAAGTGCCTGCTCCCCTCCTGCAGCGGGGACACATCACAAGTGGTGAAGCAGGTCTGCAGGTGTCATGTCTCTCTTTCTCCCTCTCCATCTCCCCTCCTCTCTCAATTTCTCTCTGTTCCATCCAATAAAATGGAAAATGTATGGCCACTAGGAGCAGTGGGCATGTAGTGCTGGCATCAAGCCTCAACAATAACCTGGAGGGGAAAACAAAAACTAAAACAAACAACCCCAAAACAAGTTTAAAAAAAAGATGTCTTCCTAGTGATCAGTATAGTGAGGAAGTACGTTGTGTGACCGGTCAAACAGACTGTCTGACTGGTCTTTAAAGCACGTGGAGGAGTTCTGTATACTTCCTTTGTAGTCATTTCTGTATCTACAATGTCTGTTTTCCAAGGGTTTCCTTCAAAGCTAATCTGATCATCTTGTCCTGGGTTACCCAAGTGCTTTAGGGAACAAAACATTGCCTATTCATTTTACTTGAAGGTCGACTTAATTTTTTTCTAAGTAATTCTTACATTATTGCTCTTCTTTCTTTTAATATTTATTTATTTATTATCGAATAGAGGCACAGAGAGATTGAGAGGCAAGGATGATACAGAGAGGGAGAGAGACAGAGAGACACAGCAGCCCTGCTTCATGATTCATGAAACTTTCCACCTGGAGGTGGGCACCACGGGTATGGACCTGGGTCCTTGCTCACCGTAATGGGTGAGCTCAACCAGGTGCACCACCGGCTGGCCCCTTCTTGACATGTTGGCTGAGACTGGCCATGCCAGGAGAGGAGGCTGTTCTATATAATCATTCTGGCTAGGGCTTCACAGCTGTGACTGTCCCTGGGAGTCCCTCTCCTGGAGTGAGTCCAAAGCCAGTGCTTAGACAATGATGTGTGGGGACCGTGACAGCCGATGTGGCCAAGTCTGCAGGCAGGTGAGGAAAAGGAGCTCCACTGGTCACACAAGGGCAAGGTGGGAAGAGGTGGGAGACCTATGGCTTTTGTGGCAAAGCCGAGAGAAAACGGGGTGGGTGAGATCAGGCTGGGCACTGTGAGAGCATTCTGTAGTGAATTCTCTGCACCTTGGGACTTGGAACAGAAAGTGTCGAGTGAGAAATTTGGGGCAAATCTGTGGCAGGTGTCTTGTAACTGAGGATCTTTGTTTCATTTCTTTAAAAAGAATTTATCATCATTGATTTTATTTTAATCTATTGAAATTGTATTTATTATTGGATAGAGACTGAGAAATTGAGAGGGGAGGGGAAGATAGAGAGGCAGCTGCAGACCTGCTTCATCACTCGTGAAGCTTTCCCCCTGTAGGTGGGGACCAGGAACTTGAACCCGGGTCCTTGTGCACTGTAATGCGTGTGTGTTTAATCAACTGTGCCACTGCCTGGCTGAGATCTTTATTTCATTAACTTTTTAATCTGGTATCAAAGAATGAATTCGGGACTTCTCGTGTGTGATTCTGTTGATCAGTCTCTTTGAACTGATTTTTTTCCCTGTAATTTTTGGAGAGAGACAGAGAAGAAGTAGTGTTCTAAGTTAATTTCACTGAGCCAAGCATGGGAGCAGAGGCAGAGAGGAATGAGAAGAAACTCCATTTTCCTCATCAGACAGGTTCAGGAGCTTATGTAAACTCTCGGAGAGCTGATGATGAGAATTGGAATAGGAGCTGTGACTTCTGCTCAGTGGTCCCCATGGAATATGTTTATTTGTGAAATCCTGTGTCACAACTTCCAGCATTCTTTCCATTGAACATACCACATTGTCTCCCCAAGGCAGCTTGTCAGATTCTGTGACTTTGACGCATGTTATCCCATAAGAGGCTTATGCCACTGATGTCTAACAAGGGAGTGAAATTCTCCTTACAGCTGGGATAGTTTACCCTTGAGTTATGGGTGGCCGCTTGACAACCATTTGGAGATGAGAACTTCTGTAATACTGCTAAGTGATCATGGTCTCTGGAGAGGCTTTTGTTTTACCTCAGCAATAAATTTGAATTAAAAAAATCAATTTTTTAATGAAAAAGTAAGGGGGGCATTTTATCTTCCTAACTAGAATATTAGGACATGTTGGCAGTGTGACTGAGAAAGATTAGAAATAGGACAGAAATGTGGGTTTTTTCAGAAAGAGAAAAAAATGTGCTGGTATGATACAGGCTTATGTATCCCTCAGGGTACAAATGTGGTCTTTGATGTAGTATTTTAAATATTTTGTACTTAAAAATAAATTTAATTAATGATTTGGTCATGTGAAGTTTCAAAATTCAGCAGTGATTCAAGAGCACACTATAACTCAGTTTGAATCAAAGCATGTTTATTGGTGAGGAATTCCAAAGGTACAGATCACATTTATAAGAATAAGTGAGGGGTGACGTTTTATTGGACAAATATAAAGTGAAGATTATGAATGATGAACAGTGCATGTTTTTGAAAGCTGAATCATTTCTACTTAGAATATAGATGAGTGAGGAATTACCTACCCCAGCTGCCCTCTCCCTGCACCAAACATAGACACTCACATACACATCACTCTAGTGTAGACTACAGTATTAGCAAGACTTGGAAGCAACCCAGATGTCCAAGATCAGATGAGCGGCTAAGAAAATTGTGAGATACACACACACACACACACACACACACACACACACACACACACACACACACACACACACAATGAAATACTACTCAGCTGTTAAAAATGACGAAGTTCTCTCCTGTGCCTCATCTTGGATGGAACTTGAAGACATCATGTTAACTGATATGAGAAAGAGAGAGAGAGAGAGAGAGAAGGATAAATACTGAATGCTTTCACTTACAGGTAGGTGGAACTTATGAAATAAAGACAATAAGAAAATCAAAAAGTGAGACTTGGGCCAGCTGTAGCATATTGCACTGTCTCAAAGGACGTGGGAAAGCAGAGAGCGAGAGGCGGAGGTGAACCTTGAGGGCCTGTTGCACAGTGCCTGGGGGATGAATAAATCTACCCATGTGTGTGTCTGCAAACTGAACTGTAAACCTTTAGCCGCCCCCCCCACATACAAAAAGAAATTTAAAAGAAGCCTTGCAGAGAATATTTTATCTCTTTAACATGCTACTGGACACACAGTGTGTTGTGCAAGGTGTGGATAGTTAGGACTTAAGGACCTGCAGATGTGTGTACCAATTTTATTTCTTTCTTTCTTTTACCAGAGCACTACTCTACTTCGGGCTTATAGTCATGTTGGGGATTGAACTTGGAACCTCAGAGCCTCAGGTATGAAATTTTTAAAAAAAATTTCTTGAATGGGGAATTAATGGTTTACAGTCAACAGTAAAATAAAATACAATAGTTTGTACATGTGTAATATTTCTCGATTTGCCACATAACAGTTCAAACCCCACTAGGTCTTGCCCTGTCTTCCAGGACCTGAACCCACCCCCTCCAGTCTTCTAGTTTGGTGCAATGCCCCAGACACGAAAATATTTTGTATGACCGTTATGCACCCTTAAGTCTGCTTAGACTATAAGATGGGGAGAGTGGCATTTGGCAGCTGTTCTCCACAGGGATGTCTTGAGAATTCTACTAAGTATAAGTTGAATTACTTGGTAAACCCAACTGTTTAAATCAATGATTCTAGTCATTTTTTTTTTCCCCGCAGCGTAGCTAAATGTATCAAGGTTCCAAGTGAAATGGTCATATGCACGCACATTCCTTCCTCCACTCAGGAAACCTGCATTTCCTTTTCAGGTGGACGACAGTCGGTGAAACGGAGTTCACCAAAGTTGCCACAGGGAATTGAATCTTGGAATCTAATGAAAGACGGAAAGAGATTAAAATTAGTGTAGCCTTAAGAGGTGTAATTGTTTTTAGACCTTGGAGTTTCCTTGTAACTGGGAAAAAAAAAGAAAGTCAGCATCTCCCTGTCTTTTTTTCCTCTCGGTTATTGGATGTCTGCTTCATTAGCCGATGCTCAGGCTGAAAGTCGTTGCAACTCTGTGTTGTGTTGAGGAAGCAGGTGCTAGAGAGGAGTGATTCCCAGGACTTCTGGCCTTTCATCCAAACCCAGGCATCTGAAGTGACAGCTGTTTGAGGGGCTTGTCATTCAATTAAGTGGTTTGAAACTCTGCCAGTGGTTGAAAACCTGTGGTTCACGAGTTTGCAGCCACTGCGCCCATACCGCCTCACCAGAGTACGCATTTCCTCAGACTCCACTGCTTTGCTGGGCCAGGAGGATGCTGGGCAGACATCCTGACCGCTATGTTTATTTCTGGAGGGCAGAAATCACAGTGGAAAGGGGACCTGAGTCTAGCAGAAAATGATTTTCCTTCCCAGATGTATAACATGGCAGCTAGAAATGAAATGTCTGGGTATGTTTTCAGTCCTCTCAGAAATGAACGGTGATTTAGTGCCTGAGGAGTGTGAGGGTTTTCCCGTCCGTCCGTCCGTCCGTCTGTCTATCTATCTACCTATCTATCTATCTTTATTGCCTGGCAAGGGACTGAAGCCATGGTTCAATATGTATTATTATTTTTAAAGTGTTTTTTGAAAGGTAGAAGAAAGAGAGCTGGCGGAGGAGTGACAAAGCACCCACCACCCCACCATCCACAGGGTGTCAGCTTGTTATTTTTGTTTTCATTTTCCCCCCATCGTTTTGTTGGTAGAGACAAAGAAATTGAGAGGGGAGGGGAAACAGAAAGGGAAAGAGAGACACCTGCAGGATTGTTTCACGGCTTATGACCTTGACCCCTGCATGTGGGAGTCTGCAGCTTAAGCCTGGGTCCTTACACACCGTGAGGCGTGCACTCTACCTGGTGCTTCATTTCATTTTTTTTTTCTTTTTAAAAATTAGGGTAGATAGAAATTGAGAGGGGAGGAAGAGATTGAGAGGGAGAGACAAAGACATCTGCAGACCACCTTTCCTGGCGTGAAGCTTCCTTCCCTGTGGGTGGGGAACGGGGGCTCAAACCACTTCCTCACCATGTGGTAATGTGTGTGATCAACCGGGTGCACTATGGCCCAGCCTCCTGAATTTTTTTCTTGCGGACTGCTAGCCTGCCATGCTAAAACCTTTTTAGGTCATTATGTGTAAAAGGATAAACTTACAACAAACAAAAAGACCAGAAATAAAGATTATACCCTAGAGCCTGTCTGACAGCTTAGCAGAAACCCCAACAAAATTTTCTTACCTTGATTTTTATGCTGTTGTACCTATCAGAAAATGCCTGGATAAATGTTGTGGAGCCACTATAAGATAATGATATTTGAATGTAAAAGAGCAAAAGGAAGTTAACATGCTCTCCTGTTTTCGGTTCTTCCTTGATGTCATTCAGATTACCTATTGCCAGAGTTATATTGCCTTTTCTTCAAAGTCTGCTGGTCAAGCAGGATGTTTTCTTATCAAAGTCTGTCCTTACACCACCAGTTTAAGAGCTTAGTCTTCAAGAACAAAGGACATCCTCCTTCAAAACAGCTGCCCCCTGTAACCCTAACCTGATACCTGTCTGCCTTTCAGCCTTCCACAGTAGATCACTCCTCAGGCACACAAAGGCAGCTCCTCTCCCAGCTCCACATTTATCAGTAGAAAAAAAAGCAAACACCACCATTTCACAGGTACAAAGTGTCTCCACACCTATTACAGTTGAGGACACTGGTGACCTCACCCCGGCCTAAGCCACCCACGAGTAGCCTTTGATGTTCCCAGAGCCTCATGTTTTAATACAATCTAAACACCCCGCGTTTGAACTGCAAGGGTTCTGTTTCCACCATCTTAGAAGGGGTAGCAAAGATGGTCGCGTTTTGAGAGTCGCTCTGCTCTCAGTTGTAAGGGGCCAGTGAGTGCGCAGGGAGGCTGTGCTTCCGTCCCTGTTACTTCATTCTCTTTCCTGTCCCTGCTCTCCATCTGGCCTTCCCCACTCTGACTTATCCAGATGCCACATGTCTGTCACTGGACGGATCAGCTGGTTCTGAGAAATGACGTCCTCAGGGAAGTTGAACCACTGCTTTTTATTAGTTGGGGGAGGGGGGCAGGGCAAACGAGAGTCCACAGAGATAATTCTACATGGGCTTGCCCCAGCAGAGTGGATGGCATTCATAGTGGGAGTTAGGAACTTAGTGAACTCATAACACATTGGGAGAGAAGTCACAAGTGAATGACAATGAGCCAGAGGGTTAGGAAAATCAGGACTTCCAGAATTAAGCCTGGTGACCAGTGAACGGGAAGGGAGTTCACCAGTCACAGTGTGCAACCATTCCGCGTTAGAGATGATGATATTCGGGGTACGAAGCAGAGTCAGGCTATTTGTTAGTGACCAAAGGTTAGTGACCCAGTTACATCGAGGATGAGGTAGTGTTGAAAGGTTCTGACGAGCTTTAATTCTCTATCACACATGCAGGGGAGTTAAATTTTATCTTTAGTGGTCCGAGGGACGGCACACTGGCTAAAGCACTGGACTCTCCAGCATAGTCCGAAGCTCAATCCCCGGCAGCACGTGTGCCAGAGTGATGTCTGGTTCTTTCTCTCCCCTCCTATCTGTCTCATTAATAAATGAATAAAATCTTTTTTTTCAAATCCTATTTCTTCTTCTTCTTATTTATTCCCTTTTGTTGCCTTTGTTGTTTTATTATTATACTTATGATTGATGTTGTTGTTGGATAGGACAGAGAGAAATGGAGAGAGGAGGGGAAGACAGAGAGGGAGAGAAAGACAGACACCTGGAGACCTGCTTCACCGCCTGTGAAGCGACTCCACTGCAGGTGGGGAGCCGGGGGCTCGAACCAGGATCCTTGTGCCGGTCCTTGCGCCTTGCGCCATGTGCGCTTAACCCGCTGCACTACCGCCAGACTCCCGAATAAAATCTTTAAAAAAAAAAACAAAAAACTCATCTTCAGACTCAACAGGTCATTTTTATTAATGACCTCAAAATAGCAATAACAGAGAATGGGCTTACTGCTTAATCAAAAACAACTTGTCTCATAGTCTTCTGAGTATTTACAAATCTCATTCACTCAGCTGTAGCTACAACTCTACGAGGAGAGCAAAGACGCTAGCATTCCAGTTTTCCAGAAGGGACAACCCGAAGGAGACACAGAGAAGTCAAGCAACTAACTGAAAGTCACCCAGCTCTAAGCAGTGACAGAGATAGGAATGAAAGTCTGTTTATTGTTAAACTACCACGTCTTCCTCCCACCTTCTGCAGCCCTCAACGACCCTGGGTCCCTGCTCCCAGAGGGCTAGAGAACGGGAAGGCTACCATGGGAGGGGGGGGGGGTTATGGGGATTGGGTGGTGGGAATTGTGTGGAGTTGTACCCCTCCTACCTTATGCTTTTGTTCACTAATCCTTTCTTAAATAAAAAATTAAAAAAAAAAAAACTACCACGTCTTCTTGTCACTGATGGTGTGTGACTGGCAAAGGATGATGCCAGTCTTTCTTTCAAGGATATTTGTCATTCTAATGAATACGTGTGTATGTGTGTAAAAGATATATATATATATATATATATATTCAGAGAGAGAAGATAAGTTGTTGAGGTTTCATTGTTCTTTCTTTTTAGATAGAAGAGAAGTAGAGAGAAAGCGGGAAAGCTGTGTGTGGCAGTCCTGAGGCTTCCTGCAGTGTACTGGGAGGCTGGCTTGAGCCCACATTATGTGCATGGTCGAGCAGCTGTCTTCCCAGATGAGTGTCTTGTCAACCTTGCCAGTTTTTACACAGGAATTTCTCGATTATGGCTGATTCTTCAAATTTTCTGAAGAACAGTATACATGGATAGTTGCCGTCGTTGTATTAGCCAGCACAAGATGCACGTATAATCAGTTGTTCAGTTTCTGTGTTTCCAGGTCAAGCTCAAGGAAGAAAAATCCTCATAAACATGTTAAGTCATGTCTTCTGTACATCTCTCTGGAGGGAGAAATCTTTGGAAATTTCTTGACATTTCTTTCTTTGAAATTGCTGAGTCCTTTTGTTTACCAGTGCACATTGTTAAGAGTAGAATTCCTCCGTCTTCTAAATTTTGTACCAGTTGGTTAATCTCTCAGGAGTGTTGAAACCAGAGCTTTAATTAGCAATTTTATCAGTTAACCCAGTCACTCATCTCCAGTCCTTATCTGCATCTGCAGTAGTGCCGCCACTTAGGGACATCAGAAAAAGGCCGGCTTGTCAGTGTGACAGTTGAGAGGACTTCTGTAGAGGGAGAAAAGAAAGATCTCAGCACTGGATAGTATTAAAGGGAATCTGATCTCAATCCAAAAGAAATTATCTCACCAAAGGAAGCTAGAATAGGACTTGGTTTCCCTTGTATTTCTCTGTAATCCTCTGTGGTATGTCACCTTTGTTAGTCAAGACAGAGTCAGAGATCTTGTGTAATGTGAAGATGGGACTGAAAAAAAAAGTGTGTGTGTGGGGGGACATTTCCCAGTCAGTTAGCCACTGAACATAACGCTGGGATGATTCTTCATTACCCAAAACCAAAAGAAAGCCTGGAAACCGAACAGTGCTTTGAGAGCTCAGCTTTCTGGTGACAGTAAGAACAAGGTCAGTAACAAGAAGAATGTCAGACATGTGAACATTTTGATCTCTCCACTGCAATGCAAGGAGGCAAAATAATAGCTTTAAATTAATTTTTTCCCTTTATGATATTACAACTGATAAGTAAATCCATTGATTTTTATCTCTGATTTAATAAAGATCTTGCTTCCCAGGTATGGGAACTTGATGAAAATATGCCACTACCTAGAAAAACAAACCTCTCCTTAAGAAATAAAAATCACTTCACACTGTAAAGAGAAGATCCATTATTTCATTATCTTAGTAGGGGCTTGCTGTCGTTCCAATAGCAGAGAAAGTAACAGAGAAGAAAATTCCATCAGGGAAACATTGGAGCCAGGAGATACTTCTGCTTGCCTAAGCAGTTTTGATGATTTGATAGTTGAAATGTTTATGCTTTTGTTCACTTAGATAATGTACTTAGGACATCTCTTTTAAACAACAGATAATCATGGTGGTGTACCGAGGGGGCTGACATAATGGTAGTTGGTATCTGAGGAATTAAAATAAACATAGATCATTGTGGTATGGGATGTCTATTTTTGGCAAGCCAATTATTTAGTGCTTCTTGCTAAAAATAATAAGTTTTAGATTTATTATAAAAGCCGCATTTTTTTTTCCTTCAGATGCAGAAGGGAACCTTAGAGCTGAAGGAAAACTTACTTTGTTCCTCTTTTTCTTTCAAACATGTTGAAAAGTAAAATTGGTAAATGACATTATTTTATCTGCCCCCCCCCCAACGACCCCCCTCTTTTGTTTGACTTCATTTCAAAGTAGTTGAAAGTGCCAAAGTCAGAGTCCAGGTTAAAATTTTCCTCGAGGGATGTTGAATGTCACAACCATTATTCAGATAATAGAGGTTTGTTCCACTGCTTTGGTTTTCACAGGCTTGATGATCTCTTTGCAGAGGAAAGACTATATCTCTTGCAGAAAGTTTTCTCACAAGTAAGCAAGTGATGGATCATGCCGGTCTTTGAACTTGTAGCAAGTGGGAACACATGCTGCTTTAACTTACTGATTGAGATACAGAGAACTATTAGCAAATCGACCACAAAACTCACCTCAGTAGGCTCTAATTAGGTTGTGCTTTCTACAGGTAAATTCTGTATTAGTTTTAAATATGACACTATCCTTGTTCCAATAATGGAACACTTGCAACAATTCCAGAAAGATTTCTTACAATTGTAGCATGATTGCTATAACTATATGCTATATATAGCAATATATGTTCTGTGTATTTAGTAACTCTTAACTATAGTCATAAGTAAGAAATAGTCAAACATCTCTTCATGACTGTAATTTCCTAGCTCACAGATGTAGGAACCCAGATACCTTCCTTTCTCTGGCATTTAGAGTCTTCCTCTACTCTTCTTCCATCATCCCTCCTTATTCCCGTAGTTCCCATTTCTTCCTTCAATATCTGACATTCTGGCATCTTAAGGACTTGTTTACATATAGTTCACCCCCTTGCCTGTGTGTTACCTTGTTTCCTGCAACTTGCGTCCTGACCTGTCCTGTGCAGCACAATCATCCTGCGTGAGCTGACTGGGCTCCCTTGCAATCCGGGAACATTTGCGAACCTCAAGTGTTTTGGGTCACCATCAACCTTCTCGACCTTCCGGATCCATTCACTTTCCCTTAATTGGTAGTGGTTCACTTTTCTTTTTTATTTATGACATGTAATTTATTAATTTATTGGATAGAGACAAAGAGAAATCAAGAGGGAAGGAGGAGATAGCGAGGGAGGGAGGGAGAGAGAGAGAGAGAGAGAGAGAGATAAACAGAGAGAGAGAGACCCACATCACTGCTACACTGCTTGTGAAGCTTTCCCTGGACTTGAGCCTGGGTCCTTAGGCGTTATACTGTGTGGATTCTAACAGGTGCACCACCGTCTAGCCCCTGAGGTAGCTTGTTTATTTATTTTTATCAGAGACTATTTTGATTTCCCAGCACTGTCTGGAGACATTTTTGGCTGCTACAGTCAGCAGGAGTGCCACTGGAAGGACCTAGTGGACAGGTGATAGGGAAAACTCTGCATATCGTGCGATACACAGCCTTTCACTGCACGACCCCCACCTGAATCATTAAGCTACCCCAAAGGTCTGTAGTGCCAGGATGAGAATCCTTTTGAAAAGAATTTACAGTAGCATCTCTTATGTCTTTACAGATCTAACTCCAGCACAAAGAACTTGGATACAGTGTGTTGTATCGTACCGAATTAAAGGACTCTGGGGATGAACGGAGGCGCTTGCATGTCCTGGTGCAGGATGGTGGGGGAGGACCGAGACTGGGGGGGGGGGTGTACATGTATATCAACAACTGCATTTATTGGAAGCCATAACCCCCTCCTCAAGTAAAAGTGTCACTTTATCTCATATCTATATTTTCAGCTAAGATGACGAAATAAACACATTTGGAAAAGACTTGCTCAAATCCCAGTGACACACCTGACTGCCTTCCTTCCTGAATCTCTGCTTTTTATTTTATTTTATTATTTTTTTTTGCCACTATGGATATTACTAGAACTGGTCCCAGGCCCAGATAGGATTGACTCATCTCCTGTGTATTTGTACAACCTTTCCCTCCTCTCTCATCCAAGGACAGGTTGCCAGTCACATTCCATCTGATCTCGTGGACGATCAATTCCCCACTTTGTATGACTCATTCCTATAGCAAGGTCACATAATGTCACCTGTGGTGGGGATCAGTACATTACTGTCATAGATTATGAAAGGTAAGCTTTACCAAGGGAATTGAGAGATGGACCTAAGTTCCGTGAAGTTAGTGCTCTGGATACATAAGGAAAACAAGATAGTAATAATAATAATAATAACAATAATAATAACCAATATCATACTCTCCTAGTTTTCTTTTTCATATGTCACTGATGTTTGTTTCCTTTCCTGGTTTCTCTGTGGGTTCTAATAAGAAAAATATTTCATCTTTGTCCAAAGTGACAGACAGGTACAGAGCTCTTGACAAATTTGAGACAATTTTAATAAAAGTGGTAGGAACATCTTTTATTTTAATGAAGTGGCCCTTGGTCCTTAACTGAGGACCTTACTAGATCTTTCCATATGTAATTCTTCATGTTTGTATCTTTTTTTTAAACATTTAATTTATAATTTACTGGGGGAAGATATGTAAGTAAAGAATTCCTGTGCACAGTACATGGCCCTGTGCTGCACATCTCAATCAAATTGTAGATGAAACCATTTCTCAAATAGGTTCAATGCCATCACTATCAAGAATTGTTAACATCTTTTTAAATGGGAGGGGGTGTTAATGGCTTATTGTAAACACAGTTTTTGATACATGTGCAAAATCTCTCAATTTCTACAGAACACTTTCAGCCTAGCTAGTTTCTCTTCCACTATCATGTATTAGGACCTGAAAGCCCCCACATCCTCCCCCCAGTCCTTTACTTTGGTGCAAAACATCAGAACCAGTCCAAGGTCTGCTTTGTGTTCCCCCTTTCTGTCCTTATTTCTCAACTTCTTTCCATGAGTGAGATCATTCCATACCCACCCCTTCTCTTTCTGTTTTATTTCACTTAACAGAGTTCCTTCAAGTGCCGTCCAAGATGAGGTGAAGAAGGTGACTTCATCATCCTTAACTGCTGAGTAGTATTCCACTGTGTATCTATATATTTTTCTTAATCTTTTCATCTGTTGTTGGGCATCTGAGTTGTTTCCATGGTTTAGCTACTATGAACACAGGTAGCTTGAAGACCAAGACCAAAGCATTGCTCTGATTTTGCTGGGCCAGTCACAGGGTTGAACCTGAGATATGTGGGCCTCAGGCACAGAAGTCTTCTTTTTTTTCTTTTTAAAAATATTTATTTAATTTATTTATTCCCTTTTGTTGCCCTTATTGTTTTATTGTTGTTATTATTGTTGTCATTGCTGTTGGATAGGACAGAGAGAAATGGAGAGAGGAGGGGAAGACAGAGAGGGGGAGAGAAAGACAGACACCTGCAGACCTGCTTCACTGCCTGTGAAGCGACTCCCCTGCAGGTGGGGAGCCGGGGGCTCGAACCGGGATCCTTACGGGCCCTTGCGCTTTGCGCCACCTGCGCTTAACCTGCTGCGCTACCGCCTGACTCCCAGGCATAGAAGTCTTATGTGCACCTATCATGAGGGCATAAGAGATTATATCTTTGGGCCAACAACTGTCATGTAAACTGTTATTTATCTAATAAAGCGATAATAAAATAAACTAAAGATAGACAACAATAAATTCTGAAAAAAGAAGACTGGTGTGTAGTAAGTGTACTAACTCCAGGCATTTTTCTTGTAACGAGGTAACCCATGGCAGGCCCTGAGATACCTTCAGCGTCGGGCCTGGTTGTTAGAAAGATGAAGTGTACTAACTCCAGGCATTTTTCTTGTAATGAGGTAACCTTTGGCAGGCCCTGAGATACCTTCAGCGTCGGGCCTGGTTGTTAGAAAGATGAAGCCTTGATGAGAGGCTTGGGGCTCTCAGCTCTACCTCCATCCTTGGTGGCGGGGCTGGTGAGCTAGCCGCCAATAGCCACCAACATGCTACCCAGTGAGATTTCCCACCAGCCTTCACAGACTGGAAGGCAAGCAATGGAGACTGGGAGGCAAGCACATCCACACGTTGTGAGAGTGAGGCAGTCTGGCAGTCAGGATTCTTCTGGCCTTGTGCTATGTTCTCCTTAATGGGACTGGCCACTTGGATTGCTTATAACAGATCGTAATAGTAACTATAGAATTTTTCCACTTTCTGTGAGCTGTTATGTCATTGGATGGGGCTGTAGGGGTGCTTCCAGTGGGAATCCCAGACTTTGTAGCTATGTGAGACAGACGTGTGTTGTGTCGCTGACAGTTGTGGCCGAGGGAAGGGCAGTCTTTGGGGATTGATTCTGGAAACCTGTGGTGTGTGATGTAGTTGTGAATCTTAGTTTACCTGGCTGGTGTAGGAGGCTGGAGAGTTGGGTGGTATAGGGACACACACACACAAAATCCAGATGCTTTGTATCTGCCCAACCTCCACTCAGGCCTCGAATCTTTTCTCCCCGCTGCCCACAATCGATTCTGATTAGGAATTACATCTTGCTGCATGCCTTAAGAACCACAGACAGATGGGGGTCAGCTGGTAGCACAGCTGGTTAAGCGCACATGGCGCGAAACACAAGGACCGGCGTAAGGATCCTGGTTCGAGCCCCTGGCTCCCCACCTACAGGGGCTCGCTTCACAGGCTTTCTCTCCCCTTCTCTGTCTTCGCCTCCTCTCTGGATTTCTCTCTGTCCTATCCAACAACAACAGCAATAGCAACAACAACAATAATAATAGCAACAAGGACAACAAAAATGGGAATAAACCTCAGGTTTAAGTTAGCAGCCTGAACTGTATCTTCAGTTTTAGGAGATGGTTTCATCCACGATATATCTACCTCGATATATCCGCGAAGTGGAGACTTGGAATTCCACGTGTATGAAAGCAGATGCCAGTGTCGCTCTCCTTAAACTTTCTTTGGAACATGCCGTCCCCTCACTATTCTCACTCTACCATGACGACCAAGCCCGCAGTATCTTTCACTTCCAATGCGCAACGTGGGTCCCCTTTCTCCCATTCTTATAGCAATCTGCTCAGCACGTCAGTCGTTCCCATTTAATCCAGGTTTTATCTCACTTCATTCAAATATTTGCAGAAATATGTCCTCAGGGAATTGACCGAGATGGAAAATTGTAATGATAACCACTCACCGCCTTTACTGTCATCATGCTATATTTCTACTCAGAGATCTTAGACTAGAGTATTATACATTTGTGTTTTACTTCAGTATTACTTATTCTCTGAGCATCTCAACTTCACAGACATCTGGATTTCTTTTTTCTGTTCTGTGCTATTCAGCACTGTAACCTTAGTGCACACAACAAATTCAGAGATGTAGGTAATGTAGATAGTGCAGGTAGAAGGATGAATGAATAAGAAAATCCTAACTTACAAACATTTTCTTGTCATAAAACTGGTTTAGAAAAGGTCTTAGATGATAGGGCTAGGGAATTACTGTTTCAATAAAAATAGTGTAGAAAAAGAAATCACTGGTTATTCACTGTTTTTTCCAGGTATTATGTTTATTTCTTTACATACAGAAAAAAATTAAAATTTTAGGATTTTCATGTGATAGAAATATTCAATTTGATAGAAGCAGTAACTAAAAGAAGTAAAATAGGTAAAGTCTTATGGCTAGTGGATGAAAGAGACATCTAAAAGCTATTTTTGATGACAAATATTACAAAATTTCCCTGCTGATCATGTTTCTGTCCAAAGGCTAGAAAATGCGAAGAGACGGGTTATCAGTGTCAGGGTTTCTGATGGACATCGATAAGATCTTTCTTTTCAGGGGCTTATTTTCTTGCATTCTCTTTCTTTCTTCCTCTCTTTTCCTATCCTTTCTTTTCTTTCTTTCAAAGTTCATTTTTAAAACTTTATTTTCTTTTTTTCAAAATTTTATTTTATTTATTTATTAGTGGATAGAGACAGAAAGAAATGGAGAGGGAAATAGAGAAAGAGACAGATACTTGATAATTGAAGCCTTGCTTCACCTCTTGTAAAACTTTGCCCTTGCACATGGGGACCAGGGGCTTGAACCCAGGTCCTTGTGTACTGTGTGTGTGCTTAACCAGGTGGGCCACCGCCTGCTCCCCTTTGTTTATTCCTCCCTCCTTCCCTCCCTTTCTTTCTTTCTTTCTTTCTTTCTTTCTTTCTTTCTTCCTTCCTTCCTTCCTTCCTTCCTCCCTCCCTTCCTTCCTTCCTTCCTTCCTCCCTTTCTTAGCTTTTTGCTGGGGTTTCATGTCTGCACAACTCTACTATGTTTGGTGGACTCTTTCTTTTTTCTATTCAGAGTGAGAAAATCAAGAGATTGAGAGACAGATATAAGGAGAGACGCCACTTATGGAGATTGCCACTTGTACAGTCCTCCTGTGTAGTGGCCAGGAGCTTGAAGCTGGGTCCTTGCACATGATAAAGCATGTTCTCTACAGGGTGAGTAAATTCTGGGCCCTGACTTTTCTAGAGCTTTTTTGAAACTGTATCTTTAGGGAACTTCTAGTCAAGATGGTGGCCGGTTTTCTTTCACCACTAGCTCCAGCACTACAAAAACTGCAACGTACATTGAAAAATTAGCATAGCAATGCATTTGGAATTCTGATAAATTAATAACAAAAATAAAAGCCCAGAATCCAGACAGTGAGGGGATGAGGACATAGAGATTTTCACAAAAGAAGCAAAGACTCAGGGCCCCCTACACATGTTTCATTTCATACTCTGTCCAGAGATGCCAGGCCTGGGATGTCAGTTCTCCAGTTCCAATACTCTGCCACCAAGTTGCAGATGCTGCCATGACACCAACCTGATTTCCCTGAGCAGCCAACCTCACCACTATGACCACTGGAACCCCACCTTCCCAGAGCCCTGCCCCACTATGGAAAGATGGAAACAGGCTGGAGTATGGATTCACCTGCCAACATTCATGTCCAGTGGAGAAGCTATTACAGAAGCCAGACCTTCCACCTTCTGCATCCCCATAAAAATCTTTGGTCCATACTCCCAGGGGGATAAAGAACAGGGAAACTTGCAAAGGAATAGGATGGGACACGGAACTCTCATGGTGGTAACTGTATGGAATTGTACCCCTCTTATCCCATAGTCCTGTTGATCATTATTAAATCACTAATAATAATAATGATAACACAGAAGTAAAGACTGACTTTTTATTTGCTTACATAACACCCAGCCAGCTTCCTCCCTCTGTAGTCCTTCTACAACTCTCAGCACATTTCGACATCTGTAACAGAAAAATTCTCTTTATCACTTCAGTCCTTTTCAAAGGTTCTATCATTATACACTACACATTTGCCTTATGCATTTTGAAATAGGCTTCAATTGACACTAACTTGCCAAAAAAAAAAAAAATCCTAACAAAACAGAAGCAAAGCAAACTGTTTGTAAGACTTGTGAGAATTCTGGTGGTCATCTCTGGGAGGTGGAAGGGTGGAGACATGGGACACTGGTGGTGCGTATTGTGTGGAACTATATACATTGTGATCTTATTGTCTTGTAATGAACTATTAATTTATGCCCTATTGCAACTATGCACTATACAAAATACAGCCAACAAAATTGTTTTTCTTTTTTTTTATTTTTTTAAAATATTTTTATTTCTTTTTATATTTACTTATTTATTTTCTCTTCTGTTGCCCTTGTTGTTTTTTTTTAATATTTATTTTATTTATTTATTCCCTTTTGTTGCCCTTGTTGTTTTATTGTTGTAGTTATTATTGTTGTTGTCGTCGTTGTTGGATAGGACAGAGAGAAATGGAGAGAGGAGGGGAAGACAGAGAGGAGGAGAGAAAGATAGACACCTGCAGACCTGCTTCACCGCTTGTGAAGCGACTCCCCTGCAGGTGGGGAGCCGGGGTTCGAACCGGGATCCTTATGCCGGTCCTTGTGCTTTGCGCCACCTGCGCTTAACCCGCTGCACCACCGCCCGACTCCCAAAATTGTTTTTCTTTTAAAATTTTGTGCCTCATGAGACATTTCCCAATCTCTGCTCTTGTAAGCTTTCAAAACAAATAAAAAAGGATATGTTTGTTCTTTTAATAGAGAAACTGCAAAAGTTGATAGTGTTCAGTGAACTTTGTTAATTATAACAATATGTCTGTTTTTGGAAGAGAAACTTAGGTAAGCCTCAAAGTAAATAGATTATATTTTATTTTGACTTTATAGTCGTTTACCTAGAGATAATAATTTAACTGTTTGGTATGTTAATAGAAGTCATGGAGGCGTCAGTAACTTGATACCAAAGTCTGATCATCCACACCAGTCCTTTTATATCATAACCTTTTAAAGGACATTTATTAACTTCTGCAGGATGTCTTTTCAAAAGATGTGGGAAGATTTATTATGGAACAAACTTAAAGAAGGTATTAACCTGTGTGAGGTTGACCAGCACAAAGTCAGTGGTCCATTATTCTGAATGCCAGCATATAACTATGATGAAAAAAATATATATCTTTTTTCTCCATAAACCTAATTTTTTAATTTTAATTTTTCTTTATTGGGGGATTAATGTTTTATAGTCGACAGTAAAATACAGTAGCTGATATGTGTGTCATTTTCAGTTTTCCACAGAACAGTTCAACCCCCTCTAGGTCCTCCTCTGCCATCATCTTCCAGGACCTAAGCCCTCCCCCACCTCCACCCCAGAGTCCTTTACTTTGGTGCAAGACACCAAGCCCAGGCCAAGTTCTGCTTTGTGTTTCCCCTTCTGTTTTTATTTTTCAGATTCTGCCTGAGTCAGATCATCCCATATTTATCCTTCTCTTTCTAACTTACTTAATACGATTCCTTCAAGCTCCATCCAAGATAAATGATCTTTTCTAATGATAATAAGATCACAAAAGGTCTTTGCATAAAACTCAACTAATCATTATGAGCTATTGCTGGATTGCATACTACCTAGTATTGAACAATTGAATTTATATTAAAAAAACAAAAAATGGGAAATGTGGTCTCACTGCAATTATTATTAAGAAGTTATTGGAAATTACACCATCAGGGATGGAGTGGTAGCACACCTTGTAGAGTGTACACGTTACCGTGTCGGGGGAATAAGGACAGAGAGCATCTGTAAAGGCCCATTGGCTGAGAACAGTCCACACCCAGGGAACCTGTATGTCTGAAATGCAGAGTGTAAGTGGAGGGGAAGGGTGAGAATGGAGTTGGCATGGAAGCAGGGATGGAGTTACGACTCACTCAATGGTGAGGATCTGACTCTCACACTTTTCTGCATGTATCCCTACATTTACCAGTATCCCCACTTATCCTACTTATATTCCCACATTACCTATGTATGTCCCATATTCCTACACCTATTAATACATTCCCAAGGGTTCAGAGAATATGGACCATGGCAGGGGCTAGGCTGGGGCACACCTGGTTAAGAGCATACATTACAGTGCTCAAGGACCCGGGTTCAAGCCGCTGGTCCTCACCTGTAGGGGGAAAGCTTCATGAATGGTGAAGCAGGGCTGCAGGTATCTCTCTGTCTCTCTCTTTCTCTATGTCCTACTCTCTCTCAATCTCTCTCTGTCTTTATTCAATAATAAATAAAAGAATAAAAGAGAATGTGGACCATGGTTTTGAAATTTTCAGAAAAGCCCTCTTATACCCATCTCTAGAGATTGGGCTTTCCCATGTAGTTTTCCTTGACTTTAACAGTTAGAAATGCTCCCTGCTTATTTTACTAATTAGGAATTTTAAACACAAACATCTGAAATATAATTGAGTTATTTTTTGATTATTTGGAGACAGATGTGTATAGTACAAATTAATATAAAAAGAACAATGATCTGGGAAACTATTGAAGTAGCAGCAATGATTTTAAAGTCTATTTTTAGGAAAAGGATAATTTACAGCCCCCTCTTGATCTTTTCATCAAGGTGATGTCTTACTTTTTTAAAATTAGTATAGTACTGCTTTTAAAGTATAGGTTTTTTTTTTTTTAATTAATGTGTGCTTTTTTTCCCCTGAAGAAACCTGACAGTAACTCTACCTGTCTTGAAGATAAAAAAATGCATGAGTTTTCTGCACACTTTGCTACATCAAGTCTTCCAGGTTCATGAGTTGTGTTCTAAAGCATTGGAACTTCAGGACACAAAAGTAAATGAATATTTCATTATTTATTTTTTGTAAGATGAGAAAATCTTTAGAAGGTTAACTGTCTGCCGTTTACCTGTAAAGATTTTCACCATTGTTTGATAAGTTCACAGAAAAATTGGTTTTGTAAAGATATATTTATTGATTGTTATTTTGGATAGAATCAGAGAGAAATTGAGATGGAAGGGAGAAATAGAGAGAAACACCTACAATACTGCTTCCCCATTTGTGAAGTTTCCTCCTCTCCACTTGGGGACTGTGTGTGGACTTGAACCCAGGTCCTTTGCGTGGTAACATGTGTGCTCTCCTGATTGTATCACCATCAGGCAGCCCCAAATGAGGTTATTGTCTGAACTCTAAGCTTGCAATCTATTTCCAGTTGGTTGACATTGACAGCTAGTAGGAGTGTAGGAAATGTTGCCAAGTTGATAACTAAAGACAACATAAGTAAATGCTCTTAAATATTAATGTTAATATTAAGTGCTTGATACTGTTCTGTGTTGGTATGCTTCTAATTCTGCTTCTAAGACCCCTTCTGTTTCATTGGTTTAATCCCCCCCTGCTTAACACTGTATTCTATTTACATAACCACTGTTAACGAAGCACCGCCCTGTCTGCAGGGCATTGGTTTAATCCCCCCTGGTTCATGATGTCTTTTTGCTCCGCCCCCTCTCCTAGTACACCCTGATTTGCACCAGTCTCTTTTCACTCCACCCTCTCTACGTCACATCCTGTTTCCACCCTACTTGGCGAGTATATATATAAGGACAATTTGTGATTAGAGATAGCTTAGATTGGGCTGCATTCCACATGAATAAAGACTGAACTGTGTACCACTCAGCCATGAGTCTCCGGTCGTCTCTGTCTCCTGCCCGCGAAGCTAGCCCGGCAGTTCTGTAGGTTGTTCTGCCCTGTTTCTTAGGGTAGCTATTTGCTTTGATGAGGGCATATCTTAGGCAGCTATTTGCTTTGATGAGGGCATATCTTCCTGACAGTTTGTGCTATTTAAAAATGACATCATTATTAACTTCCATATCTTTTTTTTAAACATATGTTGTGAATTCAGTGAAATGGGGTTGCATTTGAAGGCTTTCATTATTTCTCTTTGAGCAAGTAGTTCTATTTTTCTGCTTCCTAGAAGCTAAGCTGAAAAATTTACCCCAGGTTCTGGAGTGATACGTGATCCCTGAGTAATAAGATGTGCTCCCTGTCACAAATCTGCAGACTCCAGAATATTGTTCTTGTTCACAATCTCTGCCATTATTATGATTTTATTTTGCAAGTTCTGTTAGCGAGCAAAATCAAACCACCATCCACTGCAAGGAAGCAAAAGATGTTTATTCACGAAGTCGAATCCCGGCCGAGTGGTGACTGACAGCAGTCCACCAGCTCAACCCCGAACAGGGCTCAAACCACACAATTTATAGGATTTCTGAATACACTCAGGGAGGGGGAATGCATCACCTTATCACTCTATATCCAATAATATGCTATAGAAAACGCGGAATCCAATCATTTCAAACCTAGAAAAAAGCAGGATCCACTCAAAGCAAAGCGCGGGCTGATTTCAAATATTGCAAAACCACACAACCAATAGAACCTAGCCAGGTAGGGTCATCACATCCTCCCACCATCAGCTGCAACCTTCTGGTAAACAGTTTCCTTGTGCAAAGGTCCTGATAAGCCTTGCCTGTATACGGGGTCTTGGTAAACAACTAGTGGCTTACTGACTAGGTCCTGTTTTTCAAGGGGAAAGGGTAAGGAATTTTCCATCTTACAAGTTCCTGTTCATGCCTCTCCTTATACATATGCCTGACAGGGTTAAGAATTCTTTTATTTATGGGCAGTATTTCTTTTGCTAGGGAGCATAGACACAAGAAAATAGATAAGAGGGCAACAATATTCTGAATATAAAGAAGTGTTCATAAAACAGTATTAACTGCTTACCAGAGAGAGCTGGGCAAGATGGCACATCATAGTGACACCCAGTCCATCTGTGCCACTCTATGACTTTGTTTACGCAAAACCGGTGACATCTGGAGTTATACCTGAGACATCATGTCGACATAGGGGAATGTCTGTGTTATCTGCAGAGGAGCCCGTGCAGCTGTGCTTGTGTTTGTTGAAGGGAGGTTTGTTTCATTTTTTAGAGGCGAAAGCTACTGGTATCCCAGGATGCTAGTGCACCTCCTCCTCCTCCTCCTCCTCCTTCTCCTACTCCTTCTTAGCCTTCTCTATACATCTCAGCTTTGCCAGTTTTGAAGTGGGGTAAGACCATGGTGGGCACTTTGTGTGGCACCTCATCAGCTTGGGAAAGCTGGTCACTCCACTCCTCTCCTTTTCCTAGCCAACAGAACTCCTTTTAGCTGGAGAGTTCCTTCTTGGTGCTGAGGGCTGCTGCTGGTCATGGGGGACAGGGCGATACAGACAAAATGAAGCTATCTGCCATCCCTTTTGTGAGCGGAGCCTCAGGGATTTCTTTCCTACTGAAATTCTCAATCAGACTCCTGGACTGTTCTGAAACTATTTTAATTTGTGGATGGATGTCTAATTGATGCTCTTTGTGGAGAGGGGGGATGGAGGCTGAGGCCTCCTATTTATAACTTTTTGGTGATGTCACCTTCTTCTGATTCATGAGTGTATCAGATTACCGACACCATTTCTGGTTAGCTGAACACCTTAAGGGTTCTTTTTTTGATTATTATTTTTTAAAAATATTTTATTCCCTTTTGTTGCCCTTGTTTTATTGTTGTAGTTATTATTGATGTCGTCATTGTTGGATAGGACAGAGAGAAATGGAGAGAGGAGGGGTAGACAGAGAGGGGGAGAGAAAGATAGACAACTGCAGACCTGCTTCACCGCTTGTGAAGCGACTCCCCTGCAGGTGGGGAGCCTTGAACCTTGTGCTTTGCGCCACATGTGTTTAACCCACTGCGCTACCACCAGATTCCCCACCTCAACGTTTCTATGTGGCAATCTGAGTTTGCACTGAGATATGATCTGTCCTCCTACACTGTGGTCAAATATGCCTTCATTTGACAAGTTCATCTGTAGTTCATCAACTACAGAATAAGCATTATTCAGTTTTAAGTCTTGAAGTCAAATGATGTAGACAGATTATTTTTGACCTTGGGGGCATACTCTTTAGTCCTTAATTATTAGACTCCTCCTGTGATAGTTGGAAGGAAGAGATATATTAATAAATAATTTTCTCATAAAAATTATTTCAAGCTTGCCTTGTTATACCAGATAATCAACTTTTCTTTTCTTTTCCTTCCTTCCTGCCTTCCTTCCTTCCTGCTTTACTGTGTTGTGATTTGACTTCTTTATACTGCCTCTCAGTTAGACAATAAATACTGCTGTCACCAATGCTTGGTGTAGCCTGTGGTTAATAATAGGCCCTAAATGAATTATTTGTGTAAAATATATGATGGGGGGGGGAAGAGAGAGGAGAAAGGTAATGATACCCATGTTGAAAGCTAATCTAATTTTTATTTTTTTTTAGTATTACATAGGAAGCCTGCTTCCCTCAATTACATGCCATTAAACGATATATATGCTTTATGCTCATGGTTCTTGTGGTTGAATAATCTCTGAATATGTCAAAGGATTTCTAGCCATACTTCAAACTTGCACTGCAACTGTGAACACAGTGGCAATGCTAATTGACATGCTGGTGAGGGCTCTGAGGATAACCAAAATTCTCCAGGGAAAATCTGCAGCGGAAGAAAGGAGTGAGGTTCAGAGACTCAGGTACTATGCGCTCAGTGTATCTTTGCCCCCACCTCCACTGCCCCAGTTTCCTCTCTTGAAATCCTAACACCCAGTGTTCCGGCATTAGGAGGGGCTGTCTCTGGGACCTCCCAAGGTAGTGAGAATGGAGTCTTCATGAATGGAATGAGTGCTGCTATAAAGGAGACCTCCAGGAGAATCTGTCAGTTTTGTCCTCTTTCTACTTTGTAAGTACACAGAAAGGAGGTGGCAGTCTGTTACTGAAAGCGGGGCTCACCGGGGTCCTGGTCCTCTTGGACTTGTAAACTCCAGCAGCATGCGAATAGAATTTCTGCCATTTGTCACGTTTATAACTCTGTGATTGGGGCCCAAACTGTCCAAAACACCTGGGTAATGACAACATCAAAAGGGAAATTCGATGAAGATGATCAGGAAGAGGGTCACAAAGTCCCAGTGATAGGGAGTTAGGACACCAGGGCTCTGGAGCCCCAAGAGAAGACAGACAGGTTTCCCAGGGTAGAATGCTCAACAGTATGAGGGACACCACAGTCACACCTCCTGGGCTGAGTAGGTGCGGGATCCTTAATGAGGGAAGCTTCCGCGGAGAGGGATGGGGAGGGGACCCCTTGGTGGTGAGGGACAGTTGCTGAGTTGCTGGCATGAGTGTGGGGGTGGGGAGCTAGAGTGAGGGTTCCAGGGAGAAAGCTCTGCTTCCACAGTTGGGCTGCCTTCAGGTGCTGAGCGAGCTTCTTCCTCTCATCACAAAAGCCTTTCCTTGTGGTTGCACCTCATTCACAATTGTCAGAAATGTGTAAAAGTCACTGAATGGAAAAAGCTTTTAGGAAGACAAGGCAGCCAGCGTGGATCACATAACAGTATAAACATGTGACACATCCCCAGATAAGCCACAGCCAATAACAGCTCTGCAGTCTGCCAGGGAGTAGCCAAAGCCAGGAGCAAATACACTTCCTCTGTTTGGCATCTGCTGGCTGCTGAGAAGGGCAGTGGGCCAAGCGAGTTTTCCTGACGGGTTCAGGGTTACGCACGTTCTGTCGTTGTAAAGCTGTGTTGGTGTGTGTGTGTGTGTGTGTGTGTGTGTGTGTTACAAGGACTTTGGGATAAGGAAGTGTTATGTCATCTCACACATTCTGCTAGTCACCCTGACATTTCTCTTCCAGGAAAAAGCAAATTCAGACCTCCTGGAGAAGCAGTCTGGATATCCAACCTGCTTCATTCCATAGGACTTGAAGATGACTTTTAAAAAATGGTTACAGTTGATAAAATGTCATTAAATGAGTTTATATATCCAATGCTCTCAAACTAGCGCTTGTTCAAAAAGGACACAGCACATAAACGGAAAGTTATAACTAGTGTTATAAAAAAGGACACTAGTTATAACTAGTGTCCTTTTATTATCGTGCTAGTGATATTCCTTTAAATACAGGGTCACAATTTCATTTGAAGGAAATTCTTCTTCCCTATCTTTACGTCTCATAGATAAGATGTAATTCATATTTGGACCTTGTCAAAGTCCATTTTTAAGGGTGGTAGTGAAATCCACAAGTAAAAGCACAATTATCAGAAAATAAAGTGACAGTGATGCAAAGATATTCAAAGTAGAGGCCAAATTTGACACGAGAGAGGGTACATTCAACCCCAGTGGATGTTCTTTGTGGCTGGTAGAGTTTGATTCAGTGACTTGCCTTTTGAATCTGAAAATCCAACCCGAGAGGGCATCCTTTTGGGAAAAGTGGTATGCTCAAGTGATAAAAGGGGAAAGGTGATCTGACTTGAAGGCCTACTGAAATTAGGAGTCCCATTGTGTGCCTCCTGTGTCTTTTGCTCTTGCTCGAGAGAGAGAGAGAGAGAGAGAGAGAGAGAGAGAGAATGCTAGTCAATTCAGGTCAGAAGCTGTTTGCTTACCAGCAAATCCTAGCCCAGGGCTGTGTCCAGGCTCTGTCCTGATCTTTCATTTTTTCTTTTTCCTGTATTTCCCAAGAGAGGCCAGGTGAGGAGTCGCGGCAGCTGGTGGGCAGCTCTGGAGTGGGATCTGTGGGGATTACTTTAGTTCTTTCTTCCTACCCGGAACATAAGACCTTGTTGACCAAAAGCTTCCCATGCTTTTGCATTTTTCAAAGTATGCTGGCGCTTCTGAATTTAGCTTGCAGAAGACTGACAACCCCCCACCCCCCCACCACCAAACTATGGATCTTATAGTAGGGGGAAAAAAAAGAAAATCTGCCTGCCTGCATATCTGTCATCCGTCTGTTTTCCTATCTGTCTATCATCTTCTGTATATCTATCTAGGTATCTGACTTACATGAAATAGATATGCACTTAGTAGCATGCTGTATTTATTTTCAAATGTATTTGTTTTTCAATCAGAAAGATAGGGTGATTAGTTATGTAAACTAGGAAGACTACTTAAGGGAATGGAACAGTCTATGGTAGAATAAACACTAAGGACTGGAGATAAAGACTTGTTAAAAATTATTCTATTGGACAAGAACTAGATTTTCAAACTAGTGAAGACAGAGGAACTTCTGGAGAACCGAATAGGAAGGTGCTTACTGGTAGTCATGCTGTGAGAGGCACCACGGGACTCTTGGAGCACTTTTCTGAGCTGAGGGCGGCTTGAAAGGATTCATCTCTTGCATCGGGAGACATGTGACCCTGAGGCCTGGTGGTCTGTTGCCCGGTGCTTCTAGAGGATACAACAAGGGAGGTCTCTTAAGCACACATGAAAGGGATTTGATTTAATCACAGGGACAAAGCCGTGCATTTTTCACACAGCAGGTGTTCTGTAAGTGTTGAATGTTCATAACACAACTAAACACCTGAGTTTGAGGGCTGCATGGATTCTTCACTCCTTGTTCCTTTGGCTGCTGGTGTACTCTCGCATTCAGCTACCTCTTGCTATATTAAGATCGGTGGGCTGTGCGTACAGGCTCCAAATCCTGGGAATTATGAGTCTGTAGCCCATATTGGGGAAATGTCATAGATAAGTTTCATTCCTTTAACTGCTTAGAACAGTAGACTCTGCAGCAGGATTATTTTGGCCTAAAATATCAGTTCAGGTGATGTCTGTTCCCCTCAAGAACTTTCAGAAATTTTACTCTGCATATGTGTTCTGTCTAAAATCAACCATAAAGCCATTTTTATGGGTCCTTGGATCAAGTTAGTGTCTATGGACTCCTGATGTCATTGAAACATCCTCATCAGTGCAGAGAGCGGAGTTTGTGTCAAGACCTACTGGTGGTCAGAAAGCTTTAATAGTGAACTCATAAGTTTAAGTCAACTTTTAATTGTCTGGTACAGTCGCAAGATCCAATAGAATGCCAGGTTATTTATAATTTAATTCATTTTATTTTCTAAGTTCTTTTTTTCTATTTATTTTATTTATTTACTCCCTTTTGTTGCCCTTGTTGTTTTATTGTTGTAGTAATTATTATTGTCATTGTTGTTGGATAGGACAGAGAGAAATGGAGAGAGGAGGGGGAAGACACAGAGAGGGAGAGAAAGACAGACACCTGCAGGCCTGCTTCACCACTTGTGAAGCGACTCCCCTGCAGGTGGGGAGCCAGGGCTCAAACCGGGATCCTTATGTGGGTCCTTTCATTTTGTGCCACCTGCACTTAACCTGCTGTGCTACAGCCCGACTCCCTCTAAGTTCTTTTTAAAGCCCTCTTTTGTTTCCAATGTTGAGACCTCATGAATGCATGCTTTCACTGCTCCCAGTCCAACTTTTTTGTTCTTTTTATTTTATGTAAAAGGAGAGAGAGAGGGAGGAGAGAGAAGAGAAGGAAGAGAGGGAAGAATATGAATGTAACATATCATATCACCTCTCCACCATTAATAGAATGTAAGTTCTTATTGCCTCTATGTGGTTCTGGGATTCAAACTCTGGTCCTCATGTGTGGTAAGGTGTGCGCTCCACTGGGTAGACTACTGCTGATCCCACTGTTTACTTTGTGTTGCACAAAGAAGTCAAGGAATATTATGGGGAAATTAGTCTTTTTTTTTTTCTTTTCTCTCACAGACATATATATCACAGCGTGAGTTTCAAAGAATGAAGTAATGGATCCCACTGGCTGTCACAGCTACAACAGTCATTTAAAATGACTGTCACTAATAGTAATGATACTTTATTTTATTTTGGGTATGATAATTTATGAGGCTAGACAGTCACTTGTTGACATTATATTTTAGTTTATATGTAATTAAAATTTTCCTTACTTTTAGCCAAAATTCTCTCTGTTTTAGTGAAATATTTTCTGATACTGACTGGACATTTTGTAGTATGACATTTTGCCTCTATGAGCTATGAGTGATACAAAAACAAAGTAAATCATTTAAGAATATTTATTTTTAAAATTTATTTTAGGAGTGTGTGGGAGAGAGCAATATATAGAGAGTAAAGCACTGATCCTCTCTGACATATGCAAATGAGTTCAGGACCTCAGGTACCTAAGTTCTATACTCTGTGCTTCACCTCTACTCCCTCGGCTATGTAGTTTAGATGAACTCATTAAATGAATGTTAATAAAAAAGGTATCAAGAGCTCAAGGAACTGTGCAGACTTGTTTTAGAGCTGGAAGACTTACTCCACTAGGTGTTTGATGGTTGAAAGGGTATCTCATTGCACGATCATGTTCCATCTCTCTTCTACTGAAAGTTGTTTTTAAATCTCTGGTTATTACCTGACTCAAAGTAATGTCTCCCCACCCCCACCACATCCCCCCCACCCCAAGGACAGTCAGCACCTGAGGAGTGGTCAGTGAGGTGTGAGAAGTCCATGCCTTTGCCTCCGTGTATCAAAAAAGCAAGAGGCTCTTCCAGTCCCAAGACTTCCTGAGGGACTGAGCTGCAGCATAGCTCAGTGTCTCTTTCTGCCCGTCTGTTCCCCTCTTTATGAATATGATTCCCTCTCCCCCCCCCCCCCCGCCCAAGTTAATCTCCTGCACTGGAATCTACCATAAGAAGAGGAGACCGCAGTTAATGACCTTCATCCTACCAATTTACAAAACATCAGACTGGGAAAAGACTAGTGGTTTGGCAAGCCTGCTTAATTCTGCCAGTGGTGCAGACACAAGATTCATCTGATGAACCGACAGGAGTGAACCAGAGTGTAATTCTGTCATGCACAGAGCCAGTGATCCAGCTCAGGACCTCACACACATGAGCACTGCTCTCTAGCTTGGAGCCGCTTCCTCAGTCTCATTATTTTGAAAATCTTGACTTCTTCATTTATGAGAAAGGGAGAGAGACTAGAGGATTGACCAGCTTACGCGTGCCAGGGCTTAAAGCTGAGGCCTGTTGCCTACAAGTCCTGCACTCTGTTGCTAGCTTTCCCCCTGGGCCTCTTCTTCTTCTCCTCCTCCTCCTCCTCCTCCTCCTCCTCCTCCTCCTCCTCCTTCTCCTTCTCCTCCTCCTCCTCCTTCTTCTCCTTAACTTTTTATTTATAAAATGGAAACACTGACAAGACCATAGGTTAACAGGGGTACAGTTCCACACAATTCCCACCACCAGAACTCCGTATCTCATCCCCTCCCCTGATAGCTTTCCTATTCTTTATTCCTCTGGGAGTATGGACCCAAGGTCATTGTGGGATGCAGAAGGTGGAAGGTCTGGCTTCTGGAATTGCTTCCCCGCTGAACATGGGCGTTGACAGGTGGATCCATGCTCCCAGCCTGTCTCTCTCTTTCCCTAGTGGGGCAGAGCTCTGGGGAAGCAGAGCTCCAGGACACACTGGTGGGGTTGTCTGTCTAGGGAAGTCTGGTTGGCATCATGCTAGCATCTGGAACCTGGCGGCTGAAAAAAGAGTTAACATATAGAGCCAAACACATTGTTGACTGATCCTGAACCTGATAGCTAGTAGGTCTACCATTTTATTCCAAGGGGCCCATGACTTGACTGGTCCTCTGGACCTCTTCTATCATTTGGGATTCAGGAGGTACAGGTTATTACTTTACATACTTCGTTAGTGAAGACTTCTCTGATGTGTGTCTAGAAATGTGGCAGGAAAAAAAAAGTGTGGATAAACCTGTCAATGCCTACGTCCAGTGGAGAAACAATTACAGAAGCCAGACTTACCAGCTTCTGCACCACAAAAGGAATTTTGGTCCATACTCCCAGAGGGATAAAGAATAGGGAAGCTTCCATATTAGGGAGAGGATGGGACACGGAAATCTGATGGTGGGAACTGTGTGGAATTGTACCCCTGTTATATTACAATCTCGTTAATCATTATTAAATCACTAATACAATTTTAGAAAAGGCACTTGTACAAGCAGAGGAGTCACTTGTCTGTAGGAGAAACTATAATAATAGAATCAATGTAGTTAGTATGTTGAATTTACCAAGTCATTTTCCATCTTTTAAACATTTTTTTATTTATTAAAAGCATACTTTTCTGCTTGAGGAAATTGTTCAAAATCTTAGAGCACAGAATTTGCATGTCTTAGGCCCCCTAGGTCCCAGGTTCAGTCCCTGGCACCACCATATGCCAGAGTTGAAACCAGTAAAACTGCTCACTTGGATATTTCCCTCCTTGTCATGGGCATGCCCCCAGTCCAGGCCAAGCCCTCAGAGCATTAGAGGTGACGTCAGTGCTGTGGTCTCTTTCATTCTCTCTTTCTGTGTCTTTACCAAAAACAAACACACACACACACACACACACACACACACACACACACACACACACACACACACACCAGAGCTGAACAGTGCTCTGGTCTTGGACAAGCTCTCTCTCAAAAATAAATGAATGAATCTTAAAAATGAGTCATTGTATTTAAAGACTTTTATTCTCCCTCAGGGTAAGAGAAATTTAGAAAGGTAAGTTCTAATGAAAGACTTTAAAAAATATTAGTGATTTACAAAATTACCAAATAACAGGGGTACAATTCCACACTGTCCCCACTGCCAGAGGTCTGTGTTCCCATTCCCTCCATTGGAAGGAAACTTTAGTGGTGCACCCAAGGTCACAGATACGGGTTGACTATTGTTACTGACTCTCTTTCTCTCTTTTGTTTTCTTGCCCATTTTTTCCCTACGGTCCTATTGTCTCTCCTTTCTAAGTCACACCTACATCTATTACTACTTCTGAATGTCTTTCCTTTTTTCCTCTTCTCTCTCTGGGGTCCTGATGGAATTGGGTTTCAGAGCCTTCTAGTCATCTTCCCCTAACATTTTCCCTCCTCTGGGAGTATGGACCAAGATTTTTTTTTTTAAATTCCGTTTGTTGCTTTATTGTTGTAGTTATTATTGTTGTTGTTGTTGGATCGGACAGAGAGAAATGGAGAGAGGAGGGGAAGACAGAGGGGGAGAGAAAGACACCTGCAGACCTGCTTCACCGCCTGTGAAGTGACTCCCCTGCAGGGGAGGAGCCGGGGATGGGGGGTGGGGGGGCTCGAACGGGGATTCTTACACCTGTCCTTGCGCTTTGCGCCACGTGACCGTAACTCGCTGCGCTACCACCTGACTCCCTGGACCAAGATTCTTTTTGCAATGCAGTTTTTCCAATTTAACAACTTCTTTCTCTTCTTTTCTTTCTTTCTTTCTTTCTTTCTTCCTTCCTTCCTTCCTTCCTTCCTTCCTTCCTTCCTTCCTTTCTTTCTTTCTTTCTTTCTTTCTCTTTCTCCTTCTCCTCCTCCTCCTCCTCCTTCTTCTTCTTTTGTTGTTTAATTATATTTTTTCCACATTCTAGGCAACTGATATCTTGCTTTGTTCTAAAATACTTAACAATAAAGTTATGGCTATATTCCCTTTCAATCACCCCAATTTTCCCCAACTTTTGCCTCTTTTTTTTTGTCTGATAGCAGAAATTTTATTAGATAATTTATTTGTCATAACAAACACATGTTGAAATCATACCTGAGAGCAATCCTTTTATATTCCTTAAAATGATATCATATTAACCTACACTAAATATTTACCCATTTTGAGCATAGGGTTTTTTTTTCAACATTATTGACTGTACACTCTAAAATACCACTTGTCAAATAAACTCATTGCTAATAGTCAACAATTGGTGTTGATTTCAAGATTTCTAACATATAGTCTTGAAATAGGAGAGTGGCATCTGTTGTCAGAACAAAGTACTCGTTGACAATTCAAAGACATACCTTTTTCTGAATGGTGCCTTGTTAAGAGGAAATGCTTATGAACAAAAGGTGGAAATAACTGACTGGGAATCAGGTGTCACAGGCTGAGAGCAAGAATAGCTAACAGAATATATGGGCCAAATCTCAGGGCTTGAATGACAACTCAAAGACAAGATGGGATTTCACCTACTTTCAAAACATTACTTTTGTGCTCTACTTTAAAGTACCGACTGCTTCTCTTTAATTCAAATGATAGTCAAACATTTAACACTAAGGCATATATATAAGCTTCCATTTCCTAATGGGTGGCAGAAATATTGACATTTTGCTGGATTTTATTCAACAACTGGATTTTTAAAAGCAATTTGTGTCATCACGAATATTTTATAGATCACTTTTTTACATACGTGTTACAAATATAAATTTTATTTTTCTTCATTGGAAATACTAAGATTGAGAAATAGAGAGGGACTGGACTATAGATCACATGTAACTTAGTAAACTCACTAACCTGTCTCAAAAGCTAAAGTCAAGAACTATAAATACCTGCTTACTAAAACACAAATCATTTGAGTTGTGTAGTTTTGAAAATACTCTCAGGAATAGTTCATGCATCTCTTAATAATGGTCATCTTCCAGCAAAGTCATGTTAATTAGGGAAATTCTAGATGCCTAGCCTTGCAATATTGTCTACTGGATTAAAAACAATGATAGATGCTTCAGTAACAAGTGATATTCTGAGTGGGTTTTGTAAATGGAAGACAGTTATCACATTACTAAGAGGTAAACGCCCACTGAGGTGATAGAAGAAAATAATGCACGTCAGGGCAAAAAGGTAAAAGTTTGAAAGACTACTCAGAGGAGTAATCTGGGGTAGCTATGGCTCTGGATTTTTTTTTCTTGAGATACATTAAACTTATACCGTATTATGGTAGCTAAAATCATGTAACTTAGATTTTGAGTGGAAACTGGCCAAGATTTTTGAGGTGAGGTCATTTTTTATAAACACAATTTTGCATTGAGATGTTAGTAACAATGATATCTGATCTGCTTATGATATAATGCAACATAAAGAAAGTTTTTTTTTTTTAATTTAAGGGAAGAAATAATTTGCATAGCTAAAATTCACTTGAAAAGGGTCAGGCAATTGATATTTTATTTTTGGTATTTTGCTGAAGAATTAGACTGTGAGAATAGTTGGCTCAAAGGTAGCTTACCACAGATTGTAATAGAGAACATTAATATGATCAGAGGAGTCATCTTCACAATATTTATTCAAGGAGTCTTTGGGGGCTTCTTTTAAAATGAGAGCAACCACAATCAAATAATTATGTTTTGATAAACGAGAAAATCTTGGCTCTTACTTTACATGAGAAAAGTTAGTTACATTTTCATTTCTTCCTTTCTTCCTCTCTTTTTCTTTCTTTCTTTCTTTCTTCCTTCCTTCCTTCCTTTTTTTATTTATAAAAAGGAGACATTAACAAAACCATAGTATAAGAGGGGCACAACTCCACATAATTCCCACCACCAGAACTCTATATCCCATCCCCTCCCCTGACAGCTTTCCTATTCTTTATCCCTCTGGGAGTATGGACCCAAGGTCACTGTGGGATGCAGAAGGTGGGAGGTCTGGCTTCTGTAATTGCTTCTCTGCTGAACATGGACGTTGGCAGGTGGATCCATACTCCCAGCCTGTCTCTCTCTTTCCCTAGTGGGGCAGGGCTCTGGGGAAGCGGAGCTCCAGGACATATTGGTGGGGTCGTCTGTCCAGGGAAGTCTGGGCGGCATCCTGCTGGCATCTGGAACCTGGTGGCTGAAAAGAGTTAACATACAAAGCCAAACAAATTGTTGAGCACTCATGGACCTAAAGGCTGGAATAGTGCAGGTGAAGAGTTGGGGAGGGGGGTTCTTCCTGTCTGACACTGCACTCACCTCTCCAGCAGCCTGTTATATGTTTTCTAGCTTTCTTTTTTTTTTTTTTTTTTTTTTTTACCCCAGGCATCATTCCAGAATGACTTTTATTTATTTTTTTTCAGATAGAAAGATTGAGACAGAGAGGAAGAGAGAGAAAAAGAGACAATAGCACTTTTCAGCCCATTCCCCCACACTGTTAGTTGAAGAGACTCTCCTTTCTCCATTTGATTGTCTGATTCCCCCTTGTCAAAAATTAGATGGCCACCGGTATGGGGGCTTATTTCTGGGTTCTCAATTCTATTCCATGGTTCAGTGTGTCTATTTTTGTTCTGTTACCAGGCAGTTTTGATTATAATGGCCTCCTAGTATACTTTGAGATCTGGGCTGTGATGCCTTCAGGTATGTTCCTTCTTCTCAAGATGGTTTTGGCCATTCTAGGTGTTCTCTGATTCCAGATAAATGTTCTTAGTCTTTGTTCTATTTTTATTTTTTAAAAAATCTTTATTTATTAGATAGAGACAGCCAGAAATGGAGAGGGAAGGGGATGACAGAGAGGGAGAGAGAGACCTGCAGCCCTGCTTCACCATTCATGAAGCTTCACCCCTGCAGGTAGGGCCCAGGGGCTCGAACCTGGGTCCTTGAGCACTGTAACATGTGTGCTCAACCAGGTGCGTGGCGCCACCACTGGCCCCACTTTTGTTCTAGTTTTCTAAAAAAAAAAAATTAGGAAATGAAACTGAATCATTACATTTCACCACACACAAAAGTAAACTCCAAATGGATCAAGGACCAAGATGTTAGACCAGAAGCTATCAAATGCTTAGAGAAAAATATGGGTAGCACTCTTTCCCATCAAATTTTATGGACATCTCCAATGATACAAATCCAATTTCAAGAAAATAATCAAAAATAAATCCATGGGATTATATTAATTGAAAAGTTTCATACTCCCAGAGGGATAAAGAATAGGAAAGCTATCAAGGGAGGGGATGGGAAATGGATTTCTGGTGGTGGAAATTGTGTGCAGTTGTACCCTCTTATCCTATGGTTTTTGTCAGTATTTCCTTTTTATAAATAAAAATTAAAAAAATAAGTAAATAAATAAATATTTTTAGTAAAAAAAAAATGAAAGAAAAGTTTCTGCACAGCAAAAGAAACTTCCATCCAAACAAAGAGACACTTACAAATGGGACATCTTTATATTCCACACATCAGAGAAAAGGCTAATAACCAAACTATATAAAGAGCCCACCAAACTCAGCAATAACAACAAAGAAAAAAAATGATCCCATCCAAAAGTGGGGAAGAGGACCAAAATATTCACCAAAGAAGAGATCCAAAAGGCCAACAGACATTTGAAAAAATGCTCCAAGCCATTGACTGTCAGAGAAATGCAAGTAAAAACAATGAGATGTTGGTGTTCCATCCAGGGGTCCATGAATGACAGAGCATGCCCTGCTGAGTCAGCTATCTCCTGCCCCAGCTGTCCTTCCTCCTCCTCCTCATCTTCTTCTCTTTTATATTTATTTATTCCTTGCTGTTGCCCTTGTTGTTTTATTGTTGTAGTTATTGTTGTTGTTACTGATGTCCTCATTGTTGGATAGGACAGAGAGAAATGGAGAGAGGAGGGGAAGACAGAGAGGGGGAAATAAAGATAGACACCTGCAGATCTGCTTCACTGCCTGTGAAGCGACTCCCCTGTAGGTGGGGAGCCCGGGGCTCCTTATGCTGGTCCTTGAGCTTTGCACCATGTGCGCTTAACCGTTGCCTAACGCCCATCAGCTATCCTTCTTAAAGCACGTATTAATGGGAGTCGAACGATCTCGGTTCGATCCCCACCTGCAGGGGCATCTCTGTCCTATCCAACAATGATGACAACAATAATAACTACAACAAGGGCAACAAAAGGGAATAAATAAGTAAAATAAATAGAAAAAAAGAACTTAGAAAACAAAATAAATTAAATGATAAATAACCTGGCCAACAACGACGGCATCAGTGACAACAACAATGACTGCAACACCAATAAAACAACAAGGGCAACAAAAGGGGGGAAAAACTTAAAAAAAAATAATGAAGATTCCTATGCTCTTTCACACTTTGTGTGTCATCTCCAGCTAGTCGTATTAGTGAACGCCCTACTTCACTACCAGTGTCAGAGTTACTGTTCATTCAAGGAACGGGCCTTCCCTTGTCCTTCCCCACCTCTCTTAGGTCAAATGGTGCCTGCTGTTGAGCATTCCATAACAGGCGAATGTTACCCCCTAAAGTGGGCAGTCAGAAAATCTGCTCTGTGAGGGAGAGAAAGACCAGAGCAATGCTCCACTCTAGGGAGGTGCTGGGGATTGAATCTGGGAACCTGGAGCCTCAGGCATGGAACTCTTTGCATAACCATTAAGCTGTCTCCCCAGCTGCCCATAAAGTAACAGCTTTACTGCTCTCGCTGGCACCTGGCTGCCTTCACTGAGCATTAACTAAATGAAGCGATTCAATTAGAATTGGTCTAAAGTTTAAATGCAATTGAACCTTTAGTCTAGTTATTGGGGGTTTGAAGGTGGGGGTGGGGATTGGAGACTCATCAACAGAGACTGACTTCTGCTCCATAGAGTGTAAACTTGAATAGGAAGGTTGCCTACTTTCGCTCTCACCTCTGCATCGCCAGTTTACACCCTTATTGCTTCACACCTTTTCACCATCTGAGTTTTTTTTAACGTCAATACGACAGTTTTCTGGTCTTTGGGATTACTACAAAATGCATGGGAGAATTTTTTTTTTGTTCCTTATTTTCTCTAAGTGCTACTAAATTGGCCTCTAGCTTTACCTAGTTTTTTTTTTTTTCTATAAAATTTTATGATTTTAGTTTCCCTTATTCTTTTTAAAAATATTTATTTCTTCCCTTTTGTTGTTTTATTGTTGTAGTTATTATTGTTGTAGTTACTATTGTTCTTATTGACGTCGTTGTTGTTGGATAGGACAGAGAGAAATGGAGAGAGGAGGGAGAGACAGACAGGGGGAGAGAAAGACAGACACCTGCAGACCTGCTTCACCACCTGTGAAGCGACTCCCCTGCAGGTGGGGAGCCGGGGGCTGGATCCTTACGCCAGTCTTTGCGCTTTTTGCCACCTGCGCTTACCCCACTGCGCTAACGCCCCACTCCCAGTTTCCTTTATTCTGTTCTCCTATTTTCATTTTTTAATATTTATTTATTTTCCCTTTTGTTGCCCTTGTTGTTTTTTCATTGGTGTTGTAGTTATTATTGTTGTTATTGATGTCATCATTGTTGGATAGGACAGAGAGAAATGGAGAGAGGAGGGGGAAGACAGAGGGGGGAAAGAAAGACAGACACCTGCAGACCTGCTTCACTGCCTGTGAAGCGACTCCCCTGCAAGTGGGGATCGAACCGGGATCCTTGTGCTTTACGCCACGTGTGCTAACGCGCTGTGCTACTACTGTCTGACTCTCTCTGCTCTCCTATTTTCATATCTCTCTTCTTTCCTCTTGCATGTTTACGGTAGTTTCTTTTAAATGTTTTATCAATTTATTCACTAATTAGAGACAGAGAGAAGCTGACATGGGATGTGGAGACAGAGAAAGAGACACCTGCAGCACTGCTTCACTACTCATGAAGTTTATACCTGCAGGTGGAGAGCAGGGACACGAACAGAACGGCTGCTCTAGTTATTTTCCCTACGTTGCAGTTCCTCACAAAGTTGCCAGAGAATTAGCTATCCATTCCCATTGCAGTTAGCTAATTTCCTTGTGCTGACAACTATAGCAGTATTTGCATTATAAACACCTTACGTTAAATTGATGGGTCATTTCAGGAACCAGCAGTGATTCCACACATGAATTGGATGCGAAAGAGGGTGTTGTGGTTACTTCCAGGTAAAATGGAATCATTATTATATCATGGCCTTGTCTACTCACTCTGTTCTGACTTTAAATGATCCCAGTCCAGGCATCTTTCTTTTGAGATGATCATTCGCACCCACACACATTTTTAAAGGTATATTCATTTCTATGAGAGAGAGAGAGAGAGAGAGAGAGAGAGAGAGTGAAGAGAAGAGAAGAGAAGAGAAGAGAAGAGGAGAAGAGAGAGTGTCCAGAGCATTAATCTAGCATATCCAGTGCAGGCATTAAACTTGGGGCCTCGTTTCTGTAAGACCTGCACTCTAGTTGCTGCACGACTCACTTACCAAAATGCAGGAAGGATACACTTTGAAAGCAAAATAACTGCATTGCCAGAAAGAGGCCATTTGTGATCACCTGCCATAGAAGACTAAATAACAGGGAAATAAAACAAAAGACAGAGGGTCGGGCGGTGGCACCGTGGGGTTAAGTGCATGTGGCACAAAGTGCAAGGACCGGTGTAAGGAACCCAGTTCGAGCCCCCGGCTCCCCACCTGCAGGGGAGTCGCTTCACAGGCGGTGAAGCAGGTCTGCAGGTGTCTGTCTTTCTCTCCCCCTCTCTGTCTTCCCCTCCCCTCTCCATTTCTCTCTGTCCTATCCAACAACGAATAGCGTCAACAATGGCAATAATAATAACCACAAAGAGGCTACAACAACAAGGGCAACAAAAGGGGAAAAAATGGCCTCCAGGAGTGGTGGATTCATGGTGCAGGCACTGAGCCCAGCAATAACCCTGGAGGAGAAAAAAAAAAAAAAAAGAGAAAAAAGGTGAGGAAGTGGGAGCTGCTACTTGAGTGCTCACATTGTGCCAAGTGCCGTGCCAGACTTAGGTCTCTGAATCTCTGAGTTTTAGTCAGACCTTTTAGTCATACGGGAGTCATGGAGACTGGATCTGGCTTCATTCACAGTTTTTTTTTTTTCCCCTCAACCTTTTCCTTAATAAATCAACTTTTTTTTTTTTTTTTTTTGCCTCCAGGGTTATTGCTGGGGCTGGGTGCCTGTACTACGAATCCACTGCTCCTGGAGGTTATGTTTTCCCCTTTGTTGCCTTTGTTGTTTATTGTTGTTGTTATTGCTATTGTTGTTGCATAGGACAGAGAGAAATGGAGAGAGGAGGGGAAGACAGGGGGAGAGAAAGACAGACACCTGCTTCACCGCCTGTGAATCGACCTCCCTGCAGGTGGGGAGCGGAGGCTCAAACCGGGATCCTTAAGCTGGTCCTTGCGCTTCGCACCACGTGCACTTAACCAGCTGAGCTACCGCCCAACCCCAATAAATCAGCTTTTATAATGCCTTGCTCATTTAATAAGAGTTTGTTTTTTCAGTTCCTGCTGTGCAACACTTTCACTAGTGACCTGAGTTTTCTTCCCTCTGATAATCTGTACCTTGTGACAACGTCCTGCCAGGTTGATGCTGACTGTGGCGGTGAGACTACGCTGGCCCCCAAAAGCACATGTGATGCAAGCAGAGGTTTAAGATGCACTTGTGCATTTTCTCGATCCTTGTCATTTGTACAGTTGGATCGAGCATTTTTAGCTCTTGCATCTCTGTGCAGTCATGAGTTTGTGCTTGACTGTTCTGCTGGGGGACGGGAGAAGAGTTGAGGCCTGCTGGTCCTGGAGATGTCACAGAATAGCTGGGGCACGGGGGAGCCTGGCGGACTCCTGGCTCACTGCAGAGGCAAAAGGGACTCTGACCTGAAGAGATCACCCAGTAGACCTGCTGGCTTTTAAGCAGTAAGTGATGATTGTTTGAAGCAGTGAATTCCGGGGTGATTTGTAACAAGTATTGTTGTGGTAACAGATAAGGTGCTCTGTACCAGATACTGAGCCATGGACTGGAACACCAAACTAAATTGTAAAAGATGTTCTCAAGGTGTTGAGGGAGGTGGCAGTAATAAGATTGTGGTAACCATGATAGTAATGACCATGCTGTGAGAGTCAAGGAGGCCACCTAAGGACCTGAGGAAGTATGGGAAAAGGGAGAATAGTTCTCCTGTCCTCTAGCTAGTGGGTGAGAGTTACAGAAAGAGAGAGACAGAGGGAAAGAGAGATACCTCAGTACTGCTTCGTTGCTCCTGAAGCTTCCTCCTCACAGTCACTCCCGTGTGGTGACTAGGGGCCCAGCGCAGATCTTTAGGCATGGAGGTAGTGTCTGAGCCCCACGGGGTGTGCTCCAGGTCTTGGACCTCAAGGAAGTTCTGTTTAAGCAGGTCCTTGCAGAATGGGGAGGAGAGAACTTGTGAGGTATGGGGGGATATGTGCAGAGACAAGGAAGTATATCAAAGTAAAAAGCAAAAGGAGATGGACGAGAGAGTTTGGTTGGGACCAAATTAGGAGGCTACCGACTGGTTTTGGTGTTCATCTCCCCAGAGCAGTACCCAGCACATTGTTTGTAGAGCCCTAGCATTTTTTTTTCCACTCTTCAAACACAGGCTTAGTGAATGAGTTCTAGATTCTAGAGGACAGCTGAACACTCACCTGGAGGAGATTCGAACGTTTTGGTAGAGGTTATTGCTGGCCACTGGGCCTGGAGTGAAGGAAGGATGGAATTATACCCCTACAATGTCTAGTCTTGTCAAACCAACATCACCTCAATAAAAAATGAAAAAGTGGATACTTATGTTGCTCATTTTTATTGTTTCACGGGAGTTTTTTCAGGCAGTAGTAAATTTTGGAATTTTACTTGAAATGCTCCTCTTACTATAGAAAAAATAAACAGCTCCACAAGTTCAGGATATTATTTCCATTACTGTGCATTCCTTTATTCCTCCTTCCCCTCCCCTCCTCCCTCCTCCTTTAGTATTTATTTATTTATTTTTGCTACAAGAGTAATCTCTAGGGCTCAGTACCGGCACTAGGAATTCATCCTCTTGGCGGCCATTAGCTTTTCTTTCCCTTCCCTTCCCTTCCCTTCCCTTCCCTTCCCTTCCCTTCCCTTCCCTTCCCTTCCCTTCCCTTCCCTTCCCTTCCCTTCCCTTCCCTTCCCCTCCCCCTTCCTTTCCCTTCCCTTCCCTTCCCTCCCTCCCCCCCTCCTCCTCCCCTTCCTTTCCCTTCCCTTCCCTCCCCTCCCTCCCTCCCTTCCCTTCCCTTCCCCTCCCTCCCTCCTTTCCCTTCCTTTCCCCTCCCTCCCTTCCCTTCCCTTCCCAACCCTTCCTTTCCCCTCCTTCCCTCCCTTCCCTTCCCCTCCCTCCCTCCCCTCCCCTTCCCTTCCCTTCCTTTTCCTCCCTTCCTTCCCCTTCCCTTCCCTCCCCTCCCTCCCTCCCCTCCCCTCCCTTCCCTTCCCTTCCCTTCCCTTCCCTTCCCTTCCCTTCCCTTCCCCTCCCTCCCTTCCCTCCCCTCCCCTCCCTTCCCCTCCCTCCCTTCCCTTCCCTTCCCCTCCCTCCCTTCCCTTCCCTTCCCCTCCCTCCCTTCCCTTCCCTTCCCCTCCCTCCCTTCCCTTCCTTTCCCTTCCCTTCCCTTCCCTTCCCTTCCCTTCCCTTCCCTTCCCTTCCCTTCCCTTCCCTTCCCTTCCCTTCCCTTCCCTTCCCTTCCCTTCCCTTCCCTTCCCTCCCTTCCCCTTCCCCTTCCCCTTCCCCCTTCCCTTCCCTTCCCTTCCCTTCCCTTCCCTTCCCTTCCCTTCCCTTCCCTTCCCTTCCCTTCCCTTCCCTTCCCTTCCTCCCTCCCTTCCCTTCTCCTACTTTCCCCTCCCTTCCCTTCCCCTCCCTCCCTTCCCTTCCCTTCCCCTCCCTTCCCCTCCCTTCCCTTCCCCTCCCCTCCCCTCCCCTCCCCTCCCCTCTCCTCTCCTTTTTCCTCCTCCTCCTCCTCCTCCTCCTTTGCTACTATGCTTGCTAGGACCGAGAAAAACTGAGAAGGGTGGAAGAGGGAGAGAAAGGTAGACACCTCTTGACCTACTTCACCGCTCATAAGGTGTCCCCACTGCAGGTGGGGTGTGGGGACTCAAACCCGGGTCCTTATGTATGGTAATATGTGCACTTTTTTTTTTTTTACTTCTTAAAATTCACCACTGTTGGAATATATATATGCAGATATATGATTTTACTGATTGAATATTGGTTTAAAACATTTTAAGATATTAGGAGCATAGTCTTTTTTCCTCTCTTCTTCTCCCCCTACTCCTCCCTTTCTCCCCCCCCCACTATAAAATTAACATATTAACCAGCAAAATGCCATCATACCAATTAGTCCTGTCCACCTCTATCCCCTCCTCCTTTGGATAACCATCATACTTTTCACAATGCTCAATGAGCATATTTTGCTTTTCATAAGCTTGTTCACTTTAGTTATTTATGTTAGGGTTTAGATTTTTAAAGATTGATTTAATTTTTTTATGTGACTTGGTACAGTGATAGTGTTTTGATTGGGAGATGTGTTTGTTAGTTTTATCTACCTCTATTTTTTTCAACTAATCCAGGATACAAAGAATTTAAAAACACAACACTTCTTCAACACAGCAAACAGTAGCAACAGAAGCAGGAGTAGGGAAAAGATAGAGGACATTTTTTCTTCCTTTGTAGCTCTTTATTTTGTATTTTAATGTGGCCGTTGTTAATTCTATGTCGAGTTTAAAAGTGCAATATATCTGTGGAATGCAGAGAAGACCAAATTGTGCAAGGATATTGATGTACTTTAAAGTAGTTAGACTTTCTTTTGTATGCTAGACTCAAATGCTCACTTAATTTCCAGGATAAATTCAGTCAACATCACTTTGCTTTCATGTCAAAACTTTTAATGTTTTCTATTTTTCAAGAAGTTTTCAATAACAGCATACGAATGATAAGAGTTTCATAAAGTCTTATGTTTGGGAGAGCCTCTTGTATATAAATCAGAGACTACAATGCTAGAGCTCTCTATTAGTGCCATTCATTTTGTTAGCATTTTTCCAATTTATCTTGAGTTACTAACTCTCAGCGTACTATGCCTATTGTAAATATTTAAGCATTACTGTTGACATAAAGATAATACTGACAAATTGAGTTAACATTTCTGCTGAGAATTACCAACCATGTGTAACCCAGAGCAACCTTAACACCAGCACCCGGCCCTACACTAGGGCCAAACAGTGTTTAGTCTACAATGCAGTGCTGTTCCTCAAATGAATTTTTAGCTTTGATTTACACAAAACATGAAACAACCTTTCTTGCATCAATTAATTGTTTGACTTTCCTAATACATTTCCATTTTAACTAGATTATGTCTATATCAAAGGAACAGGGGTGTTTGCAAGATGTCAGTGTCTTGGGCGTACATCACACTCCCATCGAGAGGTACCAGAGCTTCTGTGATCTGAATAAAAATAAAGGAATCTGCTCTCTGTCTCAGCCGCCACACCTGACACTTCTTTCTGTCTTGCTGTACCTCAGGCTTTCAACTTATTTCACACTTTGACTGGCTTTGCTGTTATTCCTTTTGGTTTATATATTACTCAAAAGGAAGATAATTTGGAGGCTTTTATCTTATGGGAAGACTCCAACCTCCACAGCAAAATATTGCCAAGTGAAATGAGGAGACTAACAAAAGGTGAATTTCCACATATGTACATTGATTTGCTTCTGCTAACCTGTTAATATTATTTATACTATTTTCCAATCCATGTAAACATCAACTTGTCCTTTTGATCTTTGACACCTTCATATCAATCTGCCTCCAGATGAATTAGCCACTACTGTATATATATTAGGGGGGAAAAATATATATATAGAGAGACATTCTAACATATCACTGAATTTAGAGGCATCTTAGAATCCTGGTCTTTTCAGACTGTACTACAATATGTTAGTAAATTGGCATGAACAATTCTCTTTGCTATTTTGATTAAATTCAACTCCCATAGAAAAGCTTACTATGACCATATTGAAGGAATTCAAACACATATTAATTTGGGTTATTTCCAACCACATCCAAAAATGGGGAGAGGACATAGAATATTCATCACAGAAGAGATCCACAAGCCCGAGAAATACATGAAAAAATGCTCCAAGTCTTTGATTGTCAGAGAAATGCAAATAAAGACAACAATGAGATACCACTTCACTCCTGTGAGAATGTTGTATATCACAAAAGGTAAGAGCAACAAATGTTGGAGAGGTTGTGGGTACAAAGGAACCCTCCTGTACTGCTGGTGGGAATGTCAGTTGGTCTAACCTCTGTGGAGAACAGTCTGGAGAACTCTCAGAAGGCTAGGAATGGACCTACCCTATAACCCTGCAATTCTTCTCCTGGGGATAGATCCTAAGGAACCCAACACACCCATCCAAAAAGATCTGTGTATGTTCTTAGCAGCACAATTTGTAATAGCTAAAACCTGGAAGTAACCCAGGTGTCCAACAACAGATGAGTGGCTGAGCAAGTTGTGGTCTATATACACAGTGGAATACTACTCAGCTATAAAAAATGGTGACTTGACCATTTTCATCCGATCTTGGATGGACCTTGAAAAATTCATGTTAAGTGAAATAAGTCAGAAACAGAAGGATGAATATGGGATGATCTCACTCTCAGGCAGAAGTTGAAAAATAAGATCAGAAGAGAAAAGACAAGTAGAACCTGAACTGGAATTGGTGTATTGCACCAAAGTAAAAGACTCTGGGGTGTGTGGGGGAGAATACAGATCCAAAAAGTATGACAGAGGACCTAGTGGGGTTGTATTGTTATATGGAAAACTGAGAAATGTTATGCATGTGCAAACTATTGTATTTACTGTCGAATGTAAAATATTAATTCCCCAATAAAGAAATTTTAAAAAATTGGGTTATTTCCTTTTTCATAATTCCCTGACTTATTTGAGAAAGCAGTAACAAAAGCCTGGTGACATCAGGAAGGCAAAATTATAATTTGGTTAAAGTGGGTCTTTCTTAATTATGTTGTAATCTAATTTCCCACATTGCTTCAGCTCAGAGCCCCAGGACCCTACTTACAATCGCGGCTCATGCTAAGAAGATGAAGGAGCGCTGTATTCTTCAGCTTTTACTCTTATGAAATGATTTCTGCCTCTACTAACTTCTGTTTATTTCCTAGAGATTTTCCAAATGGCTTTTTAGTCAAAAGAAGTTTTTTTTTTTTTGCATTATTATTACCTTTTTTAATTTTAGGTCTCTTTCTAAAAAAACAAACAAAGAAAAAACCAAACCTTTTTCAGACCTTCCATAGAACACAATTATTTTTATTTGAAAAACATCATCAATACAAGATTAAAATTAAAAAAGAAATTAAATGCTGGTCTCAAAGTTTTATTTCCTCAGATAGAATGTATCCTATTTGTGATGTAGTGGTCAGAATTGAAATGCACTTGAAAGATCAGTGTGGACAAGAGTTTGCATTTTGACATTCCCTAATAAGTGGACGGGGAGAAATCTCCTATTGAGATATTCTTAAAAAGGAAAGAAACTGGGAGAAACTCTAGAAATGTGATGGGCATCTGTGAGGTCTAAGATGCCCAGCGAGGTTCTACTTAATCCTTGGAGAGACATGGAACCTTCTTCTATTGGAAAGCAAATCGCTTTGTTGAGACTTGTCAGCCATTGTGACATCAAATAGTTCTTACAAAAACAAGAGAGTTTTGAAGAAACAAACAGATGGATTGAATTTCCCTTGAAACACAATAGGGTTTGCAAGTGATTGGTAGAAGAAAACAAAACAAAACAAATAATCAATTAAAAAGATCACTTTATTGGGGCTTGGGGGGTGGTGTATAATGATTTATAAGACAGTTGTTGCAACAGACTTACAGTTCTTATCTCCCTGTGCTAGGTGTCTGCAACCACACCCTCTACCGACAGCTCCCTCTACAATTGTGCATGGTTAAGACTCAACTTTGAAAAAGGAGTCTGACACATTTCTAGCTTCAGAGTGGTGCTGGGTTCACCTTTCAAAACACATGGACAGGGGAGCCTGCAGAACCCCACCTGTTTCTGAAAATGCCTTACTTGAATCGTTTGTTTAGATTTAAAAAATGTGTGTGTGTGTATATATATGTATATATATATGTGTATATACATATATATACACACACACACACACACACACACACATATATATATATATATATATATATATATATATATATATATATATATCATACTCTAAAACTTATACTTGCACCTGACACAGAGTAAAAAAGAAAAAAAAAGACTTTAGTAGGGGTTTTAGGAGAAGGAACAAGGAAGGGCAACCTTCAAGGTCTGTAGTGGCATTTAGTAAGGAATGTTTTACAAGCATATCATACAAACTCCAAGACAGAAAGATGTTTGATAAACAAATTCTGCCCCACCAGCAGGGGAGTCTCTTCACAGGCAGTGAAGCAGGTCTGCAGGTGTCTGTCTTTCTCTCCCCCTCTCTGTCTTCTTCTCCTCTCTCCATTTCTCTCTGTCCTATCCAACAACGACGACATCAACAACAACAATAAAACAAGGTCAACAAGGGAATAAATAAATATTAGAAAGTAATAAAGAAAAAAAAGGATAAATTCTGATGTTTAGGTGGCTGATAAATGGAATTTGAACAAATTGGTGTCATGATATAAGTTTGATTGATATGAATTTGGTTATACTATATGATTATATATACTTAGATATGATTAATGAATCTAGGTAAGATAACTATAATAAAAGAGGCTGTAATGTTCTGAATTCTTATTAACTGCCTTTTAAAATTAAAATTTTAAAATGATCACATTGCATCCAACTGAGTACCCTATAAGGCCGTTACTACTATTACTATCATCTCAGAAATGAGAAGACTTGAATTAAAGTTAGAATTGCCTAAGGTTACACATTTTGGGCAGTCATTTACAAAATGAAAACTGCATTTTCAAGGCAGTTTCTTTCAGCATTTTATGGTGGAGGAGTATCTAACATAGTATATACAACTAAAATACTGCGTCCGTTAATCCAGATGTGAAAGTGCAAGGGATCTTCTTCTAGCGTTTGCTCTTCTTCCGTAGCCAGTCAACAGCGTCAGGTTGAAAGCTGTCAGGAGCTGCTTGTTGCTGGCTTTGAAAATGACTGGGATCCATGTGGATTCAGTCGGCTAGGAAGGATCGTCAGTTTCCCCAATGAATGGGTACTCACGGGATGCACCACGAGAAGGTCGATCCAATGCAACCCAGTGCAAGGGATGAAGACTAGTGTCTCTTTGAAGGAAAAAATGTAGGAATGAATGAATGAGAGAAGTAAGAAAAAAAGTCATGATTTTGAGGTTGCATGAGTGAGGGTGTTGGGGGACTGAATCAAATTGTGATCCTAGGGTAGATTAATTCAGAGGTAGGAGAGAGAGTAGATTCTGCTTTAGATGTTTAGGTTTTTAGATTTTAGAAATTATCGGGGAGCTTCAGGCAGTTGCATGACACCATCAGGAAATAGTCAGTAGACAGTAATTAGTAATAAGATATGGCCAGGGAGATAGCTCATCTAGTAGAGTGTAGGACTTGCATTCCTGAGGATTCCAGTTCAAGCTCCAGCATCATCATATGTGCTGGGGTAGTGTTTTGTTATATCTCTCTTCTCTTTCTCTGTCTCTCCCTTGACCATAAAAATCTGTCTAATATGAGGTAAGTAAAAATAATATCTTCAGAAAAGTCATTTCAGTTTAGAAGGGAAGGTAGACCTAGAGCTACAGAATATTGAAAAAGGCAATAAAAACCCTGAGTGGGGAGATCTTAGATGGAATCAAAAGGAAGAGTAAAGAGTTCTGCCAATATGTTTCTCTAAGTAATTGTTAGTTTCTGGTCCACCATCTAAGTCTTGGCTCCCTTTGGAGTTGACTTTTGTGTGTGGTGAAATGGAGTGGTTAGTTTCACTCTCCTGCACATTTCAAACCAAAATTTACAACACCATTTGTTGAAGAGACTCTCCTATCTCCATTTAATAGTGTGTGCCCCCTTCTCAAAAATTAGATCTCCACAGGTTTGGGTTCTCTCAATTCTATTCCATTAAATTTTAGGCTATCAATTCGATTCCACTGGTCAGTGTGTTTCTCTTTGTTCCAGAACCAGGCTATTTAGTTTACAATGTTTCTGTCATGTACTCTGAGATCTAGAAGTGTGATGCCTATAGTTCTGTTCTCTTTTCTCAGGACTGTTTTGGCCATTTTAGGCATTTTCCAATTCTAGATAAATATTTGTAGCATGTGTTCTATTCTATTAAAAATTGTTGGGATCTTAATGGGGATTGCATTAAATTTGATTACGGCTCTGGATAAACAACACCTGTTGTTTCTTCCAATCCATGAACATGGGCTGCCATTCCACTTAATATTCTGTATCTTTTTCTATTTCCTTGTATAGTGACTCAGAATTTTCAGTATCGAAGTCCTTCACTCCTTCTGCTAGGTTTATTCTTAGGTAGTGCATCGGTTTTGCCGCTACAGTGACTGGGCCTGATTTCTGGGTGTCTTCTTCTCCTGACTTAGTGTCTTCATAAGGGCTCATCACCCACTTGGGTATATTGACTTTGTAGTCTGACACTTTACTGTATTGCTTGTTAATATCCGGGAGCTTCCTACTGGATTATTTAGGTCATATATCTGTATGACCTAAATAATCTGTATACAGATCATATAATTTAAGGACTAAAATTGAGTCTTTTTTTCTTAAATACTTATTCCTTTTTGTAGCCCTTGTTGCTTTATTGTTGTAGTCATTATTGTTGTCATCGTTGTTGGATAGGACAGAGAGAAATGGAGAGAAGAGGGGAAGACGGGGCGGGGGAGAGAAAGAGAGATACCTGCAGACCTGCTTCACTGCTTGTGAAGCGACTCCCCTGCAGGTGGGGGATTCGGGGGCTCGAACTGGGATCCTTACGCTGGTCCTTGTGCTTTGTGCCACCTGTGCTTAACCTGCTGTGCTACTGTCCGACTCCCTAAAATTGAGTCTTAAGAGGATGTTAAAGATGAATTATCTTTAATTGTGTCTGTGGATATTTCTCTGGATATTCAATATGGATAAATCAATAGTAGAGGAGGAACTTTAAGATTTGCTTTATTACCTATAGGTGATCTTCTACTTGAGTTGAGGTGTGATTTTTTCCCCCAACATCTTTTAAACATATTTACCTTTCAAAGTGATTGATACTATCATAACCACCTCATATGATACTGATTACTCATGTTACTGTATAGAACTGTATAATTACGTTACGTTATGTTCCCTTGTTTTAAAAGCAGAAGGAATACTCCCTCATTCATTTTTCAAAGAGAGTTTAAGGAGAAAGTGAAATGTGATGGGATCATGACTCAGCCATTAATTATTATAGCTTCAGTTCTTCATTACAAAGGTTCTAATGCTTTTCTTACTGTCTGATGTGAGACAGAAAAACCACACCACATTCTCTCTACCAGAATGATGACCACCATGCTACTTCATTGAAACAGATGCATTTCAGAAACTTTTCTAAAGTGGAGTAATACTTGGTCAAATGAGCATTTTGGCTAATTATTTCTAAGTAGAAAACATGACAGTAATTTACAGAGAGCAGTAATATGGGTTAGGAGGAAATAAGTAATTTTTGAATTGAAACCAAAGATATCTGGGTTAACAGTTATGTAACCCACAGCAATTTACTAAAGATTTTCTGTTTCTTAGTATTCATGCTAAAATTAGTCAACTGGCTTTATTTGTTTTTCAGTTTCTCGAGTCTTTTGTCCTTATTTCCTTCTTTCTGTAGCTTTTATTTCAGCCTATGCTGGGGCTATAATTTTATACCTAGTCTTAATTGCTCACTTTTCAGTACCCTTCAGTTCACTGGATTACTACTTCAGATGAATACTTGTAAAATAATCTGATCATTTCATTCTCTTGCTCAGGGATCTTTAATGGTATTTTGTTTATTATTAAATTCTACCCTCCATCCATAAGTTAGCTTGTATGCCATTTGACAGGCTCCATTACCTGGTTATGACTGACTTCCCAGTGCTATCTCTGTACATAGCTCTACTATGCATATTGGACACCAAATAATTTGCAGTCTCTGGACTATAAATATTGAATATGTGGCCTTTTGAATTTTGTCTCTTCATATACGGATGTGGTAGAAACATTTATTAGAAGGTAAGATTTAAACTCTTTTTATTAGGAAAGGTAAATTTACTCAACAGTGTGGACTCCTTGAGGGCAGGAGCACTATTTTCTGCATCTTTATCTTTCATTTTCTAGAATAATTTTAGGCACATAGTAGATGCTCAAAAAATACTTTCTGGTCTCAGCTGGGGATTTTATTTATTATTACTTAACAAGTTCTAGAATCATTCTTATTAATGCCACAAGTAGTAAGGGACAAAAGACAAGATGATTCTGATAGCTCAGGAAGGTTTTAAGGGGATAGACTTTGAACAAGATTCTTTTTTCTCAGAAGCTAGGTACTGAAGCAGCAAAGGTACCAATGAAAACCTCATGGCACAGCTTTCAGCCATGAAGTTACAGATGCTCCTGTGATTCCACCCTGACCTCTCTGGGTGGTCTCGCCAGTGTGTCCTGGAGTCCCCCCTCTCTAGCGCCCTACTCCTCTAAGGAAAGATAGACACAGGATTGGGGTGTGGATCGACCTGCTAAAGCTCATGTTCAGCAGAGAAACAATTACAGAAGCCAGAACTTCCACATTCAGCACCCCCAAAAGAATTTTGGTTCATACTTCCTCTAGGGCAAATGATAGGGGGGATGACCGCAGGGGTCTGAACTCCAGTTCCATCAGGATCTGAAGTGTCTGTCACCAATAATCTTGTTTTTATATCATCATTGAAAAGAAAAAATCTGGAAAATATCAGAGGAAATCAGGCACTGTTACTCTTATCTGAGAGAGGAGAGGAGAAAAAAAAAGAACATTCAGAAGTAATAATAGGTGGAGGTGACTTAGAAAGGGAGTGAAGGCAGGACCGTAGGGGGAATACATAAGGATAGATATAAAATCAGTGTATACCTGTGAGCTTGGGAGGACTATTGCAGTGCCCAGTGGAGGGGGTGGGGACACAGTGGTAGGAACGGTGTGGAATTATACCCTTATTGTTGTGTAATCTTGTAAATCAATATTAAGTCCCTAATAAGCATTATTTCTTTTTTAAAATTTAATTTCTTCATACAATAAAAAAAAGAAAATATCGACAAAACCATAGGATAAGAGGGGCAAAATTCCACACATTTCCCACCACCAGAGCTCCTTATCCGTCCCCTCTACTAGAAGCTTTCCTATTCTCTGTCTCTCTGGGAGTATGGACCCAGCATCATTATGGGGTGCAGAGTCGCCATGTAAGACAGAGCCCTGGGTAAATAGCACTGAGCGACATAAGCCATGATGAGGTCTTATGCGATACAGAAAATCCTAACAGTGGGACTTTCAAAGTCGACCAAGTTTCCACATTACTTGGTTGTAGTAATAACTATCTACTGCCTTCTTAGACCCTAAGACAGCAGGAACCCTCATTCTCTATAAACCCATCTTCCTGCCAGTCCTGGAGCCTCAGCAACAGGGCTCGGTTTCCAGCAGACTTCTCTCGACCCACACCACCTGCTCCTGCATCTGCTGATCTCAGCCTCACCAATGCCAACAGCACCACCTCAGCATGCTTCCCTCTGGACTGTGTGTGTCCACAGGCGCCAGGCCTGTGAGGTCAACCCTTCGGCTCCAGTACTCTGGGGAGACCGTTCCTAGCACATAGGGCTCCTTCGTTCCACTTAGGGTTCTGTACTTCCTAACATAGTCACAGCACCTAGATATGGGCCAGGCTCAGAAGACAGAGCCCATGTACACATGTATCCATAAGTTAGGGTAAAATACATATCTTAAAGCAAAAGTGCACAATAGTTTACAGTGACCCAGTAAGTGCAGCAAGTAGAAAGACATAAAAAAGACACCACAAAGTATTTAATCAGTTTCTGCTTAGACCTACATGCTCTCCTCACCTACTTCCCATTTCACTTCAATCATTCCAAGGATAAATGTTATTTAAAAAAAGCTGACGGCATAGTCAAAACTATTTAAATGAAAAGAATTTAACGAAAAGACATTGAATAGAGATCTAAAGGTAAAGGGACTAGTAAGGGATTGCAGCAGAGCCCAAACCAGTCAGATCAGGAAACTGTAATTACTCTTCAGCTTATTGGAAGAAAGGACATTTGCCAATGGACCTCTCCAGCACGATACTTTGCAATGATGCGGCCCTTGAACAGCTTAGGGACTGTCCCATGCACACTTATTTGCCCTTAGTAGTTTCAAAGAAAATAGTCAGAGATGTCACACTCTTGAGCGATGATTGTGGTAACTTTTCTTAGTGGTGATGTTATTATACAATAAACGACCTTCAGAAAGATTAAGGAAAAATGTTCACCCGTCTGCAAAAAAGTTTCTATGGTCTTTGAAATTTTCACTACATTTAACCTCACTTTAAAAACTCCCGGGGCATATCAAGTCATCCGAGCTCTTCTCAAGATTGTGAGGTTTAAGGAGCTGAAGCTCACAGAAGTTGCTCTCAAAGTCTAACACAAGATAATGGAGAGGCAGAGGTTAATGGGTTGACTTTCAAGACTGATTTCTTTTAAGCTCCTGATCTCTGAGCTGAAAACTGGTGTTTATTTGACTGTACTGTGAGGAGAGGAGAGTCCCCCAAATGTCACCATACTTTTATTTGTGAATTCTGTTTCCTGAAAGTAATCAGCCACTCAATCCCTAGTGTGTGTTGTTGTGATATCACTGAATTGTTCAAGTGACTAAACTGAGTTGGAGCTTAGTGCCTCATAGCACTCATGCCATTCCTCAGTTACAGCAAGACTGCCCGTCTGCTTGCAATTTGGCAAGCAGCTTTTTGTCTTCCAGATCCACTCAGAAAAATTCTTTCATCAGAAATGAAGGATGAGGATAGCATTCAATGAAATTAGTAAGAAAAGATACTTGCTCGGATCAGGCAACTGTCATAACTTGCTACTGGGGAGTGAGTTCTCAGAGCACGGCTATCATTCTGCACATGGAATGGCAAATGAAGTGACCTTAGCACATCTCAACCTTTTGCTGTAAGATGAGTGATGGCATCTCAGCTAAGGCAGGAAGTGGCTCCATGAATCCAAACCAGGGCTTAAGTTCATTGTGATTCTATTTTTGTACCAAAGAATGAAATGCTTACTTGTTGAAACAATGTAATGAGAACTTAATCTCCCTGGTAGCATATGTCACTTCACACCTTTCCCTGGCTTAGAGCTTTGTTTTCCTACTGCAAGTCCTCCTCCCTCTCTCCTCCCTCTCTTTCTCCCTCCCTCCCTCCCTCCCTCAGTGTTCTTGACATGTCAGCACAATAATAAGTGGCTTGACTTCTCTCCTTCTCCAGCACTCTTTGCTTCTTTCCTTCCTTCTGCCTGTAACACTCTGGTCACATGACCTCCTTCCTTCTTACGACCTGGTCAGTCCTTCCTTATGCCTTGAGTCCTCTTTCTTCACAGACCTGAACCCTTACGTTCTTCCAACTCTTAGATAAGTGCTTTTCCTCTCCAAGTAAGTTTCCTTAGCTAGCAGCTGTGATGAAGCCTCAGATACTTGCTTGCTTACTATTTTGATGTCTTCATGTGCAATGGCGCTGTTGAGAATCACCTCACCACTTTATGGACTTGTTCAGTCACCCCCATCCATTGATGGATCAGCTCTGAAGAGCAGGAATATTATTGTTCTAACTCACTGTATTCTTGGTACCTAGAAGAATTGCTGACATGCAGTTGGTATTCAGTACATCATAATTTACTGAGTGATTGCTGAATAGATTTCCTCCAGGGATATACAAAGCATACAAAACTTTTATTTTCTACAAACAGAAAAAAATATATAGTTCTGTTGTTACTTATCAGAATATACAAAGGAACTGAGCATTTAAGAAGTTGGGTCTTATTTTAAATTTGCAAGTTACCTTGATCTTATTAAACATGTACTTCTGGGTGATCCGGGAGGGGATGCAGTAGATAAAGCATTGGATGCTCAAGCATGAGGTCCCGAGTTCAGTCCCCAGCAGCACATGTAGAAGAGTGATGTCTGTTCTTTCTCTCCTCTTGTCTTTCTCACAAATAAATGAATACAATATTTAAAAATTTGCTTAAAAATGTATTCCTGGGGCCGGGTGGTGGCTCACCTGCTTGAGCACACATGTTATAGTGCGCAAGGACCCTGGTTCGAGCCCCTGGTCCCCACCTGCAGAGGAAAGTTTCACAAGTGGTGAAGCAGTTCTGCAGGTGTCTCTGTCTCCTCTTTCTATCTCCCCCTTCCTCTCAATTTCTGGCTGTATCTATCAAATAAATAAAGATTAAAAAATTTAAAAAAATGTATTCCTGGTCCAGCAAGATATCTCACCTAGGTAATGCATCTTACTGTTATTATTACCATTATTATTATTATTGTCATGTATGTGACCCAGGTTCCAGCCCAACCCCCACCACAATGGAGGAAACTTTGCTCCTGTGGTATCTTTCCCTCATTCCCTCTGTCTAAGTCACTCTTGTTCTTAGGTATAATTATTTTTTGAAGATTAATGAATTAATGAAAAAGAAGAGAAAGAATGAACCAGAGCATCACTCTGGCACATGCAATGCTAGGGATCAAACTCAAGACCTTAAACCTGAGAGTCTAGTGCTTTAGCCATCATGCTACCTACTGGGTCTGTCACTTTCTATCTGAAAAGTTGGTTCTTCAGCATTCTGTATCACTAACCTTTTGTCAAAAGCTTGTTTTGTTTTCATTTATCTCAACTTAGAGGAACTATACACATTGGAAAAGTAATGCTACACATATTTTAAATTAACAACTTATATTGACACTAGAATTTGTTTAGAAAACGGGATGTAGGGGCTTGGGCAGTGAGGTACTGTGTTAAGCACACAGAGTATGGAGCACAAGGACCCACACAAGGATCCTGGTTCGAACAGGCTCTCCCCACCTGCAGAGGGGACATTTCACAAGGGTGAGGCAGATCTGCAGGTGTCTATCTTTCTCCCTCTCTATTTCCCCTTCTCTCTCAGTTTCTCTCTGTCTTATCCAATAAGATGGAAAAAAAAAAACAACATTGGTCACAGGAGCAGTGGATTCGTAGTGCAGATACTGAGCCCCAGCAATAACCCTGGAGGAGGCAAAAAAAAAAAAAAAGGGGGATCTGGGAAGTAGTGCACGGTGTAGTGTAGTGTGTCTGATATATTTGTGTGAGCTGATAAGTTTTATTTTTGGCACTGCGTTTTTTTCTTTCTTTTTTTAAAAAAATATTTATTCCCTTTTGTTGCCCTTGTTTTATTGTTGCAGTCATTATTATTATTGATGTCACTGTTGTTGTTGGATAGGACAGAGAGAAATGGAGAGAGGAGGGGAAGACAGAGAGGGGGAGAGCAAGACAGACACCTGCAGACCTGCTTCACCGCCTGTGAAGCGACTCCCCTGTTCGAACTGGGATCCTTTTGCCCATCCTTGCACTTTGCACCACGTGCGCTTAACCCGAGGTGCTACCACCCACCCGACTCCCTTTTTTTCTCTTTTGTTAGTAAAATAAAACAAATATATATTTTTAAAAGAAGTCTCTTACATATTCAAAAGAACTTATTTACTCCTAGGTTCATAGCTTTACTACTCACAATAGCCAAAATCTAAGATCAGTCTAAATCTCTTGTCAAAAAGGGACAGGATAAAGAAGCGATGGGTTATATATTCAATGGACTATTACTGTGCTATTAAAGGTTTGACATCAAGTCATTAAGAACAAATGAATGGAAATGGAAGAGACGGTGTTAAGCAAAATAGCTAGATAAGTCACTACCAAGTGGTCTCACTCATGTCTAGAAAATAGCTATCACCAACAAACTTGAAAAAAAAAATCACTAAACTGATTCTTAGACTCTGAAAAAACTATGGTGATAATCAGTAGTGAACAGGAGCAGTGGAGAGCCCCATCTGGTGAGAAGACACAGAAAATTTGGTGGCCATGTGGTACATTGCGCTATGACATGCTTCATATGTATATGAAATGATATCTATAAGCCTAGGATGTTGCAAACCAGTGTTAAATCAGTAAGATCGTTTGAGAAAAGGAAATGAGTTTTCCACTGGAAGGAAGTGAACTTCATCAGTATAACTGAAAGTCTTCATATTGATGGAGACACTGTTAAAATCAAGTCACCGTATAAAAGACCAGTTGGAATTTTCTTCTGCGTCATTGGTGGGGTTTTGGTATTCTGGGCTGACTTTTTCAGACAAAGGGTGATAGAAGAAGGGTGAGGATGATACCACAGCACTGAAGCTTCCTCCAGCCTTGCGAGGGAAGGGCTGAAGCCTGCGTCACACAGAGGACACAAGAAGTACACTATCTCCGCCATCTACTGATATTTTACCAACCCAACTATAATCTACCTGACATGATTATCAGTGGCATAAAGACTATACACGCATGTGCCTCTCGAACATTTGGATTATCCCATCAGTGTTTGTGAGCATTAAACTGGCATTTATGAATTCACAAGGACTTCCTAAAATTGCCTTTATGGGAAGAAAATGTTTGTCTTTCTGCTTAACCCAAACAGGAATTTTAAGAAAGTTTTCAAAATCTTAAACAATGTCATCCATTTAGCCCATCATGACCCAAGAAGTGTGAGCAACTCAAAAAAAAAAAAAAAAAAAAGTAATTTTCTGTGTGGTTTGTGCTCACCGAGAAAGAATCTACCGATTAGCTTGGGAGAAAAGGAAAAAAGAAGGTTTGAAAAAGGGAAGTTAAAAATGAATCAACAATACATTTGAACACTTGGTGGGTAGTGCACTGGGTTAAACGCAGATAGTGAGACGCTCAGGGGCTGGGACAAGTATCCTGGTTCAGGCCTGGGCTCCCACCCGCGTGAGGTGGTGGGGGTGAGGGTGGAGTCGCTTCACAGGTGGCGAAGCAGGTCTGCAGGTGTCTGTGTTTCTGTGTTTCTTTCCCCCTCTCTGTCTCCCCCTCCTCTCTCAATTTTTCTCTGTCCTATCTAATAAAAAAAATGAAAACAATAATTCATAGTGCTGAATCTACTGCTCCTGTGGCTATTTTTTCTTCCCTTCCCTTCCCTTCCCTTCCCTTCCCTTCCCTTCCCTTCCCTTCCCTTCCCTTCCCTTCCCTTCCCTTCCCTTCCCTTCCCTTCCCTTCCCTTCCCTTCCCTTCCCTTCCCTTCCCTTCCCTTCCCTTCCCTTCCCTTCCCTTCCCTTCCCTTCCCTTCCCTTCCCTTCCCTTCCCTTCCCTTCCCTTCCCTTCCCTTCCCTTCCCTTCCCTTCCCTTCCCTTCCCTTCCCTTCCCTTCCCTTCCCTTCCCTTCCCTTCCCTTCCCTTCCCTTCCCTTCCCTTCCCTTCCCTTCCCTTCCCTTCCCTTCCCTTCCCTTCCCTTCCCTTCCCTTCCCTTCCCTTCCCTTCCCTTCCCTTCCCTTCCCTTCCCTTTCTTTTTCCTCCTGTCATGTTGTCTATGAATAGAAATGGTTCTGACCAATTAAATATAAATATTCAGACCACTCACTGGTATTGGATTTTATGTATTTGCTTTAAATTCCCAGTTTTAAGATGTTTTTCCATGTTTGCTCATAACCCCTCTTCACCATACATTGCTTTTTTAAAGAATGGATAGCATTCTATTGTATCTCTTTTGCTGACATATTCTGTTATGATTTTTTTATTGTATAAAGGTAATGGTTACTTGAAAATTTACAGTAGGAATTTTAAGTTAACACAATTCTGCAAATAATATTGCATTTCTTTATAGACATATGTGTCATGAACTATTTGCTTGTGCTTAACAAATGCCATTCAATTGATACAGCCTTCAAAAAAAAAATGACCCTATTCTGTTCTCAGGCACCAACATACCAACATAGCTACTGGATTTTCCTATCTTATTTTTGGTGTTATTTGTTTTATGACAGTCTGGTAATTTGAAAAAAGATAATGCTGAGTGAACTCATTCAATCCTTTTAGAAAGTTGCTTTAAGTCACTGAAGACAAGCGTATTGAAATTTTGTGTTTTCTATAGTCATGTCATCCTATTGTAAATAATTAACTTACATGGCACTCATATATTTTTAGACTTGAATATGTTAGCTGGGTTTCTTTGTGATGTGACTTGCATCTTCTATACCTTGCTATCTATCATCATCTCCATAATGAGGTCGATGGTAATTATCTACTTCCTGAAGATGTTCTGAAGATTAAATGAATTGCTGTATCTGATGTGTTTGGAAGAATTCTGATCTGCAGTTATCACTTATTATGTCATAACTGTTATTACTTCACCCATGATTTCATGAATAATTTAGTGAGCAAGAGAAAAGAAAAGGAAAAAAAAAAAAGAAGAAAATTTGCCTAGTTAAGGAAATAAAGAAGATCAAGAAAAAAAATTGGTGGTGTATTTACCAAAAAGGCCAGGACATACAAACACATTCTGCTTCATGCAGGGAAGTCCGGCATACTGTCATTTAGACAACAGTAGCAGCAATCTAGAACCAAGCAGCCCCCGTGGGAAGCTTAAGCTATTAATAGTTGAAAGTCAGTCTATAGTTTCTTTTTGAAAAGAATCCCCTTTCAAATATTTGATGCTCACTTATTCTCATTACAGTTACACAATTTGACATTTACTTATTTTTTATTAACAATAGGAATATAATGGCTATTCACTTTTTATTTATTGTTGCTCCACATCAAATACTTTCTCATTTTCCTTTCTTTGAAATTTATAGTGAATTCATCAAATAGCATCTTTTTGTTTGTTTGTTTGTTTATTTGCCATGATGTCTATTGTTACTTTTGTTTGGTTTTCTGTATAATGATAATTTGGGGCTTCATTTGTAATTGTAAATCTTTTTCTACCTAGAGAAAAATCATTGCAGGTTTTATATTTCTGACCTTTGGTGATGTGAACTTTGCTGTACTGGGAAATATATATTTTTTAAAATATTTTATTTTATTTATTTATTCCCTTTTGTTGCCTGGGAAATATATATATATATATTTAAAATATTTTATTTTATTTATTTATTCCCTTTTGTTGCCTTTGTTGTTTTATTGTTGTAGTTATTATTGTTGTCGTCGTTGTTGGATAGGACAGAGAGAAATGGAGAGGGGAGGGGAAGACAGAGAGGAGGAGAGAAAGATAGCCACCTGCAGACCTGCTTCACCTCCTGTGAAGCGACTCCCCTGCAGGTGGGGAGCCGGGTTCGAACGGGGATCCTTATGCCGGTCCTTGTGCTTTGCGTCACCTGCGCTTAACCCGCTTCGCTACAGCCCGACTCCCTGAAATATATATTTTTTAAACCAAATAAGAAATAGACTCAATGTAGTCACCAGAAAGTTGACGTAGTCTATATAAATACACTGTTTACATTTAGTAATTAAAATTATTTTTTTATGTATTATTGATTATAAATTATCCACAATACCATTAGAACGTATATAAAAAGTTTAATAAAGATTCAATGTGGTGTCTACCTCTTAATTGTCCTACAATTTATGTGGCTATATTTGATTACTGATTCATTCTCAGTAGTCTGAAGTATGTGTTTTGATTTTTTTTTTTAGAATTTATTTATTTATGAGAAAGATAGAGAGAGAAAACCACACATCACTCTGGTACATGTGCTGCTGGGGTTTGAACTCAGGGCCTCATGGTTGAGAATCCAGTGCTTTATCCACTGTGCCACCTCCCGGACCACTGATTTTTTTTTTTAATCGCAACAGTTTCTGAGAATGTTAGCTGCTTGAACAGATATAAATATGATGTAATCATTCAAAAGTGGGATGAACATGTAAAATTGAAATGGAATTAGAAAGGTAGAAAGCTGGTGGAGACTAATTTTTGCATTGAAAACTCTTTTTTTTCTTCCAGGGTCACTGCTGGGCTCGGTGCCTGCACCATGAATCCATGAATACACCGCTCCTGGAAGCCATTCCCCCCCCCCTTTTGTTGCCCTTGTTGTTGTAGCCTCGTTGTGGTTATTATTATTGCCATCGTCAATGTTGTTCGTTGTTGGATAGGACAGAGAGAAATGGAGAGAGGAGGGGAAGACAGAGAGGGGGAGAGAAAGACAGACACCTGCAGACCTGCTTCACCACCTGTGAAGTGACACTACCCTGCAGGTGGGGAGCCGGGAGCTCGAATCAGGATCCTTACACCTGTCCTTGCTCTTTGTGCCACATGCGCTTAACCCACTGCGCCACCGCCCGACCCCCCCCCATTGAAAACTTCTTATCTCTCTGTCTCTCTCTCTGTCTCTCTGTCTCTAGATTATTTATTGCTGAGGCTTGGAGCTAGTGCTATGAAGCCACAGCCCCTGGTGGCCATTCTCTTCTTCCTCTTTTTCCTCCTCCTTCTCCTCTTTTCCAATTTATTAATTTATTGGATAGGACAGAGAGAAATTAAGAGGAGAGGGGAGCTAGAGAGGGAGAGAGAAAGAGAGACACATACAGACCTGTTTGAAATCTTCATGTCAGCTTTGAGTTTCCTAATAAATGCAGGATAAAAATATCCAGGAGAGATGAGCACTACTCTTGTGACATAGTCTAAGAAGAATTTATTACAAGGAATTTCTTTAGAGGCACTGTGGTTAACAATTTTACAGAAGGCAGAGAAATAACTATCTGACATATTTCCTCATCTCCTTGTTTGGTAAGGTATTAATGGAAGTCGTACTATATATGGAAAAAGACATGCCCAAGTTATAATAAAATCAAAGATTTTTTTCACAAAGAGCACACCCATGTAATCAGCATCCAGATTTTCAAAAACAAAACATGAGCCATGCATCTGCTGTTCTTATCCCCTCTTGTCTTGTTCTGACTATTCTTGCTAAGTAACGACTGCTTGAGTTTTGGTTGTGTTTTACTATCACGGGGAGCAGGTATGCCTTCTATATCTGACTCCTCTCTCTCTCTTATTTTGTAAGAATCATCCATTTTGTGTGTATGTATGTATCATTAATTGTCAGCGTGTGGGGGGCTGGGTGGTGGCGCACCTGGTTGAGCGCACATGTTGCAATGCACAAGGACCCAGGTTCAAGCCCCTGGTCCCCACCTGTAGAGGGAAATCTATGTGAGTGGTGAAGCAGGGCTGCAGGTGTCTTTCTCCTTCTCTGTTAGTCTCTTCCCTCTCAATTTCTGGCTGTCTATTCAATAAATAAAGATAATAGAAAAAAAATCTTAAAATCTGTCAGTGAGTTTGTGTATGAATATAACACAAGTTATTTGTGTATTTTACTGGTGGTATACATATTTCCAGCTTTTAGCAATCATAAACTGTGCTGCTATTGATATTTCTGTGAGTACTTTAAAGGAAAAAAAAGGGATGCATTGGATCGACCTTCTCGTGGTGCATCCCGTGAGTACCCATTTATTGGGGAAACTGATGATCCTTCCTAGCTGACTGAATCCACATGGATCCCAGTCACTTTCAAAGCCAGCAACAAGCAGACATCAGGCTCAACCTGACCTGTTGACTGGATACGGAAGAAGGGCAAACGCTAGAAGAAGAAGAAGGAAAAAAAAAAACTGGATGGGGGAGATAGCATAATGGTTATCCAAAACAAACAAACAAAAAACAAAAACTTCCATGCCTGAGGCTCTGGAGTCCCGACTCAGTCCTCCTCCTCACTACCATAATCCAGAGCTGTATAGTACGCTGGCAAAATAAAATAAAGGAAAGTAAGATAGATATGCACAAGTGTGCGCTGAGTATGTATCTTCAAGCAGAATTGCTGTATTATAGTGCACACAGTCATCAGTTTTAGTAGATACTGCAAAGCAATTTTGACTGTTTTTTACTCCTACTTGCAGTGGACATGAGCTCAGTTTCTTACACTGACTAGTCAGCACTTGATACTGTCAGCCTTTCAATTTAGCCATCTCGGTAGAGGAAGTTGATTATATGTTGGTTTTATTTTCTTAAGAACTGGATTTTATTTCCCCGGGGCTTCATGAAATTTAATATTGTCTCATATATTTAGGTAAAACAGATGTTATCTTTATTTTTAAAGTATATTTTTTAAAGATTTAAAAAATATTTCTTTATTTTCCTTTTTGTTGCCCTTGTTGTTTAACATTGTTGTGGTTATTGATGTTGTCGTTGTTGGATAGGACAGAGAGAAATGGAGAGAGAGGAGGGGAAGTCAGAGAGGGGGAGAGAAAGACAGAACCCTGCAGACCTGCTTCACCACTTGTGAAGCGACCCCCTTGTAGGTGGGGAGCCGGGGGCTTGAACCAGATCCTAAAGCCACTACTTGCGCTTTGCGCCAGGTGCGCTTAACCTGCTGTGCTACCGCCTGACTCCTCACATATTATCTTTTGTCGACGTTCCGTTCAAGCCTTGTTCCATTTTTCTGTTGAATTCTCCACTATGGCACTTCATAGACAATCAGTGTGAGTGATTCCATGGCCCTGAAGGATTATGAAGGACAGAGATTCTTTGCTCTTGAAGCAGACAGAGGCCAAGACCTGCAGTTCCTTGAGGTTTGAAGAGATAACCAGTTTTGATACCATGCAGATTCCTGCTCTTAGAATACAAATAGCTCTCATTCCTTTTCTTCTAAATGAATTAATATCTAGTAAATATGTAAACAAAAATAGTGCTTGGCATCTGGTAAATTTGAGTCAGCTTTGATTATTGTCATTATCATGACAGGTATGTCTATTGTCACATATTTTGCTTCTGCTACTGAGAGCGGGGAATGATCTGTAAACTTGTATATCTTGTGTAGCATGACTTTCCGGTGGCGCTCTTGATATCTTCTAGGGAAACAGGTCCATGAGATGATGCCGTCTTCCCCTCTCCCCATGCCCATGTGCTTCTGATGTAGTCAGGGCTGCCCATGAGACAGGCAGGGCTGGGATCTGAATGTCTACTCGGCCAAGTCTCGTCTCTCGCACCCTGCCTGGTGCTAACAGAAACCTAGTGAGAGCCTGCGAATGTCTGCTCTCCTGTCACTATGTCTCTTGTCCTCTGCGGCCTGCTGGACTTGAGATATTTGTGCCTCTTTTGGATTCTAGGCCTGTGTGGAGTAAGTCTGTAGAAATTGTTCACGGAATGCAAAACAAAACGAATTAACAAACATAGCTTTGAGAGTCAGGCGGATTCTTGTATAGTCGTTGATATAGGGCCGCAATGTCCATGTGACAAGTGTCTGCAAAGTGCTTTCATCCTCAGTCTAGGTCCTTTCCCACTGTCATGCCCCCGTTCCCTCCCTCCCCACAATCCTTTATTCTGCTACCATACACCAAACTTGACCCAAGTTTTAGTTTGTCTTTTTCTTTTCTGTTTATGTTTCCTAAGTTTCACCTGGGAGTCAAGTCATCTAGTATTCATTCTTACCTTTTTGTCTGATCATACTTAACATTAGTTCAAGTTCCATCCAAGGTGGAGATAAATGACTTCATAACTTTTCACATGCACTAAACACTTCCCCCAAGGGAAAAAAAAAAAGAAAAAGAAATAGTAACAAAGTTAAAAAACCCATGAAAACAGATGAGTCTGTCTCTTGTCCCAGGGAACCCACTCTCCATAAATGGGAAACCTCTGACTAGTCATCTACACTCTAGAAGTTTTTGTTTCCACATAATTTAGAGTAAATAATTCCAAATAGGCTGGGCCACTGGCTCAGCATTCCAGTACTTGTCTTACTTGTTTGAAGTCCTGGATCCATTTCTGATTGTGAAATAAAAAGTCATAAATAAAATTGAAATATATTCTTTAAATGTGGCCTCATAAGTGGCCTCAGTAGGTAAGGCTCTAGGTTTGGTCCCTGGCACCACCTGTGCCAAAGAAGAGTCATGCTCTCATCTCTGGTCTCTTCCTAAAGTAATAAGTGCTTTAAAACATTTCCAAACTCAGGCTGACAAAATAGCTTTCTTGGATTGTGTGATGCTTTTCCACGTGTACAACCCACCTCAAACCTGGTCTCCACTGCATTTAAGGAATATTTATTTATTTATAAAATAAAAGATACTGATAGGGCCACAGAAGAAGAGAGGTACAATTCCACACAGTTCCCACCACCAGAGTTCCACATCCCACCCCCTCCACTGGAAGCCTTCCTATTCTTTATTCCTCTGGGGGCATAGACCCTGGCTCATTATGGGGTGCAGAAGGTAGAAGTTCTGTCCTCTATAATTGCTTCTCCACTGAACATGGGAGTTGGCAACTTGATCCATATTCCCAGTCTGTCTCTATCTTTCTCTAGAGGGGCAGGGTTCCAGAGAGGTGGGTTTCCAGGGTACATTGGTGAGGCCGCCTGCCCAGGGAAGTCAGGTTGGTATCATGCTATCATCTGGAACCTGGTGGCCGAAAAAGAGTTAAGATATAAGGCAGAACAAATTGTTGGCTAATCATGAACCTAAAGACAAGAATATTGCAGATGAAGATTTGGGGTCTCCGTTTTGGAAAGAGCTAGTAGGTCTATTTTAGGTATATTCCAAGGGGTCCATGCATGACTTTACTAATTTTTGTCTGAGCCTGACACTTAACATGCAGGTGGACCAAAGGTATTGTTTGGGGAGATGATGTAAAGAGTTGGAAAGAGGTCTAGAAAGTTGGATCAGAGAAACAAGTATCTTCCAAATATGGGAAAAATATAAAAATACCATTAACTGTAAACCCCACTGATGTGATCTGGGGCCCATATTCACTGCAGCAGCCCATGTAAACTCCGTATCCCTGTAGGTCTGAGTTTGCATTCTGCAGTCACAGCTAGGACCGTTCTAGGCTGCACTAATTTCAGGACCCATGCTCCCCAAGTGGTAGTCTATTTTGGCCCAACCTCCCTTCAGAGAATAGGGTAATCCCTACCATTGTTGATCCACATTGAGGGCCAGGTCCTTTAGGGGCCCACAAAGGGGTCCATTATGTTGTTCCTGATGACCAGTGACAGTGTAGAGAGGAATTTATTAGAAGTCTAGGACCATCATGTCTTTGTAGGAAGCCCAGGATTCTCTGACTAGGGCCCCAGATGATGGGGTGATCTGGTTGTAACCAAGATGGCCATCATTAAAGTCTGCCAGTCTCTTGCCTTTTATCCAGCTTACTTTGTCCGATAAGGTTAGCCTTGGAGTTATTGAGGGAAGTGAAATAGGAAGTAAGTGAGGAGGGTATCTGGGTGTCAGTACAGAATATTTGATTAGGTACTTTATGGTGTCTTTTTTTTTTTTTTGTTCCTCCAGGGTTCTTGCTGGGCTCGGTGCCTGCACCACGAATCCACCGCTCCTGGAGGCCATTCCCCCCCTCTTTTTGTTCCCCTTGTTGTTGTAGCCTTTTTATTATTATTACCACTGTTGATGTTGTTCATTGTTGGATAGGACAGAGAGAAATGGAGAGAGATGGGGAAGACAGAGAGGGGAGAGAAAGATAGACACCTGTAGACCTGCTTCACCACCTCTGAAGTGACTCCCCTGCAGGTGGGGAGCTGGGGGCTCGAACCGGGACCCTTATGCTGGTCCTTGCGCTTTGCTTAACCCACTGCGCCACCGCCCAACCCTCTATGGTGTCTTTTTTTTATGTCTTTCTACTTGCTGCACTTACTGGGTCACTGTAAACTATTGTGCACTTTTGCTTTAAGATATGTATTTTACCCTAACTTATGGATACATGTGTACATGTGCTCTGTCTCCTGGGCCTGGCCCATATCTAGGTGCTGTGACTTTGTTAGGAAGTGCACAAACCTAAGTGGAACGAAGGAGCCCTATGTGCTAGGAACGGTCTGGTCTCCCCAGAGTACTAGAGCCGAAGGGTTGACCTCACAGGCCTGGCGCCTGTGGACACACACAGTCCAGAGGGAAGCATGCTGAGGTGGTGCTGTTGGCATTGGTGAGGCTGAGATCAGCAGATGCAGGAGCAGGTGGTGTGGGTCGAGAGAAGTCTGCTGGAAACCGAGCCCTGTTGCTGAGGCTCCAGGACTGGCAGGAAGATGGGTTTATAGAGAATGAGGGTTCCTGCTGTCTTAGGGCCTAAGAAGGCAGTAGATAGTTATTACTACAACCAAGTAATGTGGAAACTTGGTCGACTTTAAAAGTACCACTATATCACACAAGACCTCACCATGGCTTATGTCGCTCAGTGCTATTTACCCAGGGCTCTGTCTTACATGGCGACACAGCCAGTTGCTTCTGGTCTCCGGTCAAAGATTATAGGTGACTTAATATCTCAAAGAAAAAGTCATTATGAGAAATGCATGAACAATTTAAGCCCACTGTTAAAATTCAGTCAGATTACCAACTTAAAGCCTTAAGTGCATTAAGGAACATATACTCTGAACTGGGATCTATGCATCAGAAAGTTTGAGACATTCAATCTATTTCCCCCTCTCGTATTGACTACATAGTGATTTATAAGACTCTAGGTTAATAGACATGTATATTCACACCATTCCTGCCGCCAAAGGTCTGTGTCCCTACCCCCACCTCTCTATAGTGAAGCTGAAAATCTACTTTCACCCTCCACCCAGAGTTTTTTTTTTTTTTTACTTTGGTGCCCTACTCCAAGCTCAGTCAAATTCTGCTTTGCATTTTCTTTTCTGCTCTTCTTTTTCAACTTCTGCTTATAAGTGGGATCATCCCATACTCATCTTTGTCTTTCTGATTTATCTCACTTTGTATAATTCCTTCTAGCTCCATCCAGGATGGGTCCTAGAAGGTGATTATTCTTAATAGCTGAGTAGTATTCCATTGTGTGTATAGACCACAGCTTTCTCAGCTATTCATCTGTTGTTGGGCACCTGGGTTGCTTCCAGGTTTTGGGTATTACAAATTGTGCTGCTATGAACATACATGTACACATATCTTTACGGATGGGCTTGATGGAGTCCTTGATGATCTCAATTTCTCTCTTTCCCAGCCAATAAACAAACAAATACCAGAAGGAAAAAGAAAATATGGCTGCCAGAAGTGATGGATTTGTAGTGCTGTGGACACCAAGCCCCATCCTAACCCTGATAGCAGAAAGAAGTGAATGTAAGAAAGAAAGAAAGAAAGAAAGAAAGAAAGACAAAGAGAGAAGGAAAGGATATATTGTTAGTTAAATTATTTATTTAGTTTGCTAATTATGAGGTAGAGATGGAGAAATAGAGGGAAGAGGGAGTTAGTGGGTAGAGATGGAGAAATAGAGAGGGAATGGAGAGATAGAGAGGAGAGAGAAGAGGAGACATCTGTGGCACTGTTTTACCTCTCCTGAAGCTTTTCTGTGCAGGTGGGGTTAGGCGTTTGAGTGTTGGGCCTTGGCCTTACGCGCCGTGACATGTATTCCTAGCAGGATGTACCACCGCCTGGTCCCTTTTGTGTTCCTATTCTCTTCCTCTCTGTCAGTCTCCCCACCCCCTTTCTCTCTCTTTCTCTGTTGTGTTTCCTCAGCAAAATTGTGAGACACTCATGAATGTAGTGACTGCTTTCTTGAATTTTATTTTCTGTTATCTCCGGAGCCCAGAATGATGTCAGATTTGTAACAAGTATTACAGAAACTGGTTAATTTGAAATCATAAAAAGTACATTCATCAAAGAGATCTTTATCACTGTAATGTAAAAATGTTGACCCCAGCCTAGGGAGAGAGGTAATCTCTTGTAGAATTCACTGGGCACGGCTTTCAGAATGTTTCAAACACTCATTGGCTGTTGTCAGGAATTCTTCAAGTCATGTTGAACAAGAGTGAGCTAGTGAACATGTGTCAATCCTCTCTAGTTTCTTTTTCTTGCATTAATTTTTTTTTCTCCTCCAGGGTTATCACTGGGGCTTGGTGCCTGCAGTATGAATCCAATGGTCCTGTGGTCATTTTTTTGGGTTTGTTTTTTGGATAAGACAGAGAGAAACTGAGAGAAAGATAGAGAGGGGAAGAGACAAGAAAGACACCTGCAGACCTGCTTCACTGCATTTGAAGTGAGCTCCCTGCAGGTGGGGAGCCGGGGGCTCGAACTGGGATCCTTGAGCTGGTCCTGGCACTTCTTATCATGTGTTCTTAACCTGGTATGTCTCACCCAGTCCTTGAATTTTTATTTTTAAGTCCCCGTTCTGGGGCGATGTGCTTGTCAACATGCAGGATGGAAGGTAACATTTAGCAAAGTCCATTTTTAGATGTTATGTCCATAGAAACTTTAATGAGGGGGCTGGGCAGTGGTGCACGTATTACAGTGCACATATCACAGTGTGCAAGGGCCTGGGTTCAAGTCCTCTGTCCCTACCTGCAGAGAGGAAGCACCACAAGTGGTAACACTGCTTGCAGGTATCCTTCTGTCTCTTTCTCCCTATCTATCTCCTCCTCCTTCTCGCTCTCTCTCTCTCTCTCTCTATTTGTCTAAATCCATTCAAAATAAATAAATAGATAAATATTTTTCAAAGGGAAACTCTAATGAGATGGAATATCTTTTGTTCCCCCTATGAAGACCACGGAACGTGTTTTTGGCCTGGGTCTGACTGGAAGGCTCCCGCCCATTTTGAGCTAGGGCTTAGAGACAGCCTTCAGCACTCAGCAGCTACACAATAGCCAGTCCAGTCCTCTTCCTGCTTCAGGATCAGCTGTGTGCGGCTCAGTGACAGACTAGCGCTGTGGCCCTGTTTTCCACAACTGTACATGCTTTGCATAGTCAGCCAGCAGTGATGGGAAGAATGAAGCTGTGTCCAAAAAGAGAAAAAAAAAAAACCCCAAAACCCAAAACTGCTAAGCAGGCTATTTAAGTTCCAAATTCTACTGCAAGCCCTGCGGTGATATAACCCAGGTGGCCTAGAAAAGGGCCTTCCTGGAAAATGCCTCCACTATGCTGAACCCGCTAGTGTATGCCTGTCCACAAGCAGACCAGAGGACTCCTAAGTTCTCTGCTGTTGAGCTCCGTAACTGTAAGGAGGTACAGATATATACAGAGAGGGTGTTGTACACAGTGTGACCCCAGGCATAGTATTTTCTTTTTTTTTTTTTTTTTCTTCTCTTCTCCTCCAGGGTTATTGCTGGGCTCGAATGAATCCACCATGAATCTACCGCTCCTGGAGGCCATTTTTCCCCCCTTTTGTTGCCCTAGTTGTTGCAGCCTCGTTGCGGTTATTATTGCCATTGTTGATGTTGCTTTGTTGTTGGATAGGACAGAGAGAAATGGAGAGAGGAGGGGAACACAGAGAGAGGGGGAGAGAAAGATAGACACCTGCAGACCTGCTTCACCGCCCGTGAAGCGACTCCCCTGCAGGTGGGGGGCCGGGGGCTCGAACCGGGATCCTTACGCTTTGCGCCATGTGCCCTTAACCCACTGCACCACCGCCTGACCCCCGGCATAGTATTTTCTAACTGCCCAGTCTTAGATATAACAATTCATCAGTATAGCTTGAAAATATTCACATTCGTGAGTTCCTCTTTCTTTTTAAATATTTATTTCCTTTTGTTGCCCTTGTTGTAGTTATCATTGTTGTTGTTATTGATATCATTATTTTTGGATAGGACAGAGAGAAATGGAGAGAGGAGGGGAAGATAGGGAGGGGGAGAGAAAGACAGACACCTACAGACCTGCTTCACCGCCTGTGAAGCGACTCCCCTGCAGGTGGGGAGCTGGGGGCTCGAACCAGGATCCTTACGCTGGTCCTTGCGCTTCGCGCCATGTGAGCTTAACTCGCTGCGCTACCGCTGGACTCTTGAGTTCCTCTTTATAAGTATGAATGTCCAGAGAAGTTTTAGATCACCTTTTTAATTTTATAGATTCTAGCAGACAACATTAGACTAAAAGATTTACAGTTCTAACTACGTCGCTATTTATAATTGAGAAGGTAATTCAGGAAATGATACTCCAAAAAGAATCTTTCACCATGGGGGCCCAGTTGGTGGTGCACTCAGTTAGTGCACATAGTACTGCGTGCAAGGTATGGGTCTGAGCCCCTGTTCTCCACCTGCGGGGAGGTGTGTCGGCAGATACCTTTTTCTCTATCTCCCTATCTCTCTCAATTTTTCTCTGTCATATCCAACAGGAGGATTCATAGTGGATTCATAGTGCCAGCCCCAGTGATAGCCATGGAAGGGGAAAAAAGATAAATAAAAAGCATCTCCCGTTATTTATGATTTATTTCTTCACTCAACCAACAAATAGCTTAGATGCTACAAAGAAGCCATATCAGGGCCAGGGTGTAGGTCACTCAGTAGAGTCTGCACCTTTCCACAGGCGACAACTCAGGGAGGAGCCCTCAGTCACCACATGGGAACACCATGCAAAGGGAAATTTCATGAATGATAGAGTTGTGATATGGTGTCTTCTTTCCCCTCTTTTCGGGTCTCTCTCCCTTTCTATCTTTCGTTGTCTATTTGGGAAAAAAAATAGTCTTCCAGGAGTGGTGAAGCTGCCAAGCCCTGGTCTTCTATGTTTCATGATGAAGCTTCAGTGTATGGTGGCTATATTGAAGATGAGGAAAAAATAATTTGGTTCATGGTATTAAGGAACTAAGATTTCTTTATTCTCAAAGAGTTACACATAACTCTTTAATAGTCCTCAAACACATTAATTTTTCCTTTTGTTGTTGTCTTCAGGACTTCTTGAATCTTGCCAACTTTTCCATAGAGGAAGACATAGAGAAGGAGACAGAGAGATACTACAGTACTAAAGCTTCTCCCAGTGCCATGGGAGCTGAGGCTTGAATTTGGATTATACTCGTGGAAATCCAGGACTCTCCCCTGAGGGGCTCAGCAGCCCTGCAGCCCTTCAGCGAGCATTGCTCTAGTGGCAGTTTGCCAGGCAATCCAGTTTACATAGCATTTCACATTGTGACATTCAAGAAGAGTGAGACTTGGTGAACTGGACTCGATAGGTCTAAGGAACATATACAGCTACTTGGGAAAAGACATCACCATGCCTGTGACACTTTCCCGAGGCTCATGTCAGTAACAGGCAAACCACTGAAGAGAATGCTCTAGCCACAGTCTAAATAAACTTCAGAGTGGGGTGGATACTAGGGTACTTACATGAGGCAAAGAATTTTGCATTTTGGAGACCAAAACCATGTTAAAATACAAGCTGAATTTGGTCTTGCATCATTTCTATATATGTTACACGCAACTGTTTTGGAATTATAATTTCAAAATAATACTTTGGGTTATATATGAATTTATTGTGTTACATAGTTTGGTTCCGACCACTTCATGAATTTAGTCATCAATATTTGTTCTTACACTATATATCTTTTTTCTTTTCTTTTTAAATTTTTAAAAATTATCTTTTATTTATCTATTGGATTGAGACAGCCAGAAATCAAGAACGAAGGGGGAGATAGAAAGGGAGAAAGACAGACACCTGCAGCACTGCTTCACCACTCATGAAGCTTTCCCCCTGCAGGTGGGGACCAGGGGCTTGAACCCAGGTCCTTGCACACTGTAATGTGTGTGCTTAACCAGGTGCGCCACCATCTGGCCCCTTTTCTTTTCTTTTTAAAAGCATTTTATTAGTGATATACAGGATTATAAGATAACAAGTGTTTACACACTTGTTCTACACCACACCCACCGCCAAAGTCCTGTGCTTCTCTTCAGATAAGTTGTCCTTTTAAATTGTAGAATAGTGCTTCGTGGAGTATATATCTCCTAGCTTTCTTTTTTTAAAATTTTTATTTATTTTTCATCCATTCACCTGTCTATGGACATGTAGGTTGCTTCCACTCCTTGGTTGTTGTGAATAATGCAGCTATAAACCTGGGGGTGCATCTGTCCCTTTGCATGGGTGTTTTCATATCCTTTGGATACGTGTCTAAGAGTGAGATTGCTGCACATAAGGTATTTCCATTTTTATTTGTTTGAACACTCTCCATGCTGTTTTCCATAGTGGTTGTACCAGACACCTGGAGATCTTTAGTGGTGAAGCATAGACTGTCTCGGGGAATGATTTCTTTAAAAAATTTTTTTTAAAGAGAATCCTTTATTTATTTATTTATTCCCTTTTTGTTGTCCTTGTTTTATTGTTGTAGTTATTATTGTCATTTTTGGATAGGACAGAGAGAAATGGAGAGAGGACGGGAAGACAGAGAGGGGGAGAGAGACAGACACCTGCAGACCTGCTTCACCGCTTGTGAAGCGACTTCGGGGAGTGATTAAAACCAGAGGCACCTGGTGGCAATTAATCTAACTTAGTCACGTGAATTCAACCTGCCAAAACCAAGGCTATAGATTTCAATTCATTATTCAGCTACTTGAATATCATAGAAAAGTGTGTGCTAGTATAGGACTGTGTAGAGACGTTTACTCTGAAGCAAGATGCGGGGAAAAGAAAAGCACAGTTAGTGAGTTGTATGTGAGCTATCTATAGGAGATTGGGAAATATTTGCTCAGTGCTGTTTATTTTGGAAATATTCTTTTTTCGCTAAAGGTTATGCACTTAATCACTGCTGTATTTGAATATTTTCCCTCTTGATGTAATACTCCATTAGCTTTAATGGAGTTTATTTTTAATTTAAGTTGACAGAAACTTGAAAAAAAGAGGGTGGGGTTGCAAGGAGTAAAACAAAGATGGCCAAATTGATACAAAGAGTAGCAAAACATTGCAGGAAAGTATCAACATGTGTTGCACAATCAATCACCGAAATGTGTCAGTGGGAGTGATGTCAGCTTGATCCAAATACAGCGGAGATAAATAGTCAACACAAATGCAACAGAATTCCCAAAGCCAACCTATCGCTCAGGAGAAAACTTCAAGTGGTACAATCTCCAGTAACTGCAAATTTGTGCAAATTACAATGGAGTAAAAATACTTGTAGTCGGATATTTTCAGTCCTCAGAAGTAGCCATCTGGAATTATTTTTAAAGGACTATACTATTAAATCTTTTGAAATAGAAAATTTTCCTTTTAATGGGAAATCTGTATTTGATTGTCAAGATGGAACACTCTGTCCTTGGCTTAGCTGTTTCTGAATGGTAAGCTTAACATATAGTAGAGACTGGGATCCACAAACGTATTTCAGGCATGAGAACCTGGAGGAGTAAGTCCATACACGTGACCAGAGAGCACAGCAATGTGATGCTCACTGCCGGCACAGTGAATTCCATACAAGTGATGCCATCAAAGCCCTCGCTTGCTTTATTATTACTTCTTTGTGAGACTGGAGTAAGTCCATGATGGTTGCAATTAGCGATTGGCAAATCAGGATGTATAATGAGATGCAAAATAACCCAGTGGCAAGTTTACACAGTAAAATGACTTGCCAAGGGACAGTGTTTTGCTCTTTTCAAGTGCTACTTTTCTGAGACAACATGAATCTGTAATTCGTGGAAAAAAAATTAAAAAGAGGATCAGAGGTTCAAATACAACTCCATTATTTTTAAAAGGGATTTCTATTTAACTTTTGTGTTTGGAAGTTATTCAAGAGGTTAATTTCCTGTGGTAAATACTGATGTAATCTTCAGCGTAGCTCCATAGCTTTCCAGATAAGCCAGAAAGGTGGCACAAGATGGAAGAAAAGGGACAGCAACATGAAGGTTTAGTCTTTGATCACTGAGAATGTGAATATCTCCTCTTGTAACCGCATGCAATGCTTCTTCTCCTTATGGTGTATGGTGAAGAGTCTAGTAGGTGTGTAGAGTCTTCAAAGATGGTGCAAGGAAGAGATGGAAAGATTCATAGTTGAGAATGAATTATGTTTTGGGAATTATTTTTTCTGTCAGAAATGTAGCTATTTCCCTCTTTTTTAAAAGTTTCTTTTTATTTACATTTTTGATAAGACAGAGAGATATTGAAAGGGTATGGGAGACAGAGAGAGAGTGAGAATGACAGATGTCCGGTGGGCTGCTTTATTGTTCATGAAGGTGGAAAATGCTGGTAGGGTTGGGGGCTCAAACACGTCCTTCCATATGCACTCAGTCAGGTGTGTCACCACTCAGCCCCTGACATAAAACTTTTAAAACAACATTCATCCAGATATTATTGACTTTAAAAGTTGTTGTTGTTTTTTTTTGTCTGGAAACCAACATGCTATTTCAGAAACTTATATATCTCATTTTGGATTAAACAACCCCATGGTATAAATAGAAGATAAAATTAGAAGAATATCTGGGCTATTTCAGAATGAAATACAAATCACAGTATAATTATTTAGAACATTTAAACTTTCTGATAATATTTTCTCATATGATCAACCTAGACAATGTCATAGCTAGATAATGTTAAATAGTTTAAAATATAATTTAGCTATAGAAAAAACACCACAGTGGGGCAAGGTGGTAGTGCACCTGGTTGAGCATACTTGTTACAATGCACAAAGACCTCGGTTCAAGCCCCTGGTCCCCGTCTCCAAGGGGAAAGCTTCAGGAGTGGTGAAGCAGGGCTGCAGGTGTCTCTCTGCCTCCTTTCTTCCCTATCTTTCCCTTCCCTCTCAATACCTGGCTGTCTCTATCAAGTAAATAAAGACAATAAAAGAAATTTTTAAAATAGAAAAAAGACAAGTAAAAAGAAAAAAAATACCACATCAAAATTGAGTAGCAAACAGGTTGGAGATAAAAAAAAATTTTTTTTTTATTCTAGACTTAAACATTTTATAGGCTGAATCCATCTTACAGTGAATCATTATTTCTTAAAAATATTTTATTTATTTTTAATGACAGAGAGACACAGAGAGAAAGCTACACACAGAGCACTGCTCAACCCTGCTTCAGGGTGGGGTGGGTATTGAACTGGACTTTGGAGGCTCAGGCATGAAAATCTTTTGCATAACCATTATGCTATCTCCTTAGACCCACAGGTGAATCATTCTCATTTCATTCCTCTTACCTCCTCCCAGGACACATGGTTATACTGAACCCACCAGGATAAACCTAGATCTTCTCATTATTTTATAATCAGATAGTTAGTAGCTTTAATTCTGATTTCAACCTTAGTTTCCCGTTGCATATGAGGGAAGCTCCAATCAACATTGATTTTTTTCCTAATTTAATAGTTATACAAATGTCAACTAAAATCTTACAGTAGACTTAGTAATCAAAGTATTTTTTCCCCCTTCACCTTGATAAATTCCTTAGTGATGCTGAGTCTAATTTCTCCTTAGATGAAGTATATAAATTATACTATGCAATGGTATAATTTCAGAACTGTTTAACCTTGTAATTCAGTAGTTCTGACAGTCTGTATTTGAATGTTGCCCTTTTTGGCTACCCTGGTTGTCTAACAAACTGGCAGAATGTCTAATGTTGGCGAGAGGGCATTTCTGAGAATGACTGGAACCTTGCATTTACCAGAGGAAGAGAGAAATATAATTTTTTTATGGTAGAAGCAAAAAAGGGGAGGGATAAAGAGAGTATTTTCAAAAGTGAGTGAAAACAAAACTGTCAAGACACAGCATAATGGTATGTATGCATCAGCAAAAACAATGCAGCAGGGTCAAAAATCACAGAAGGAAATTGAAAGTTAGACGGAAAGTGCAGAAACTTAAGAGAGTTTGAGGAAAAACAGATGTAGGAGGGAAAAAAAAAGTCACAAACATCCCATATTGGGCAATACAAGAAGTCCAGTAAAATGGTGGCAGAAATCTGAGCCAGAAATACAACAAAAGTTACAATAATGTTTGCTTTGCATAGCCCTAATGACAGGAAAGGGACTCACTACTGTCTCTTGTAGTTTTTAATCCAAAAAATAAAATATTGTGACCATTTGTACAAAAACCCAAGAAAAGAACACCAACAGAAAGCATAATGGTACATTCCATTATTTAGAAGACTTGGTAGGGAGTTATTGCTATATGTTTTTTTTCAAATGGGTGAGAGGAAAAAGGTCTTCAGATATGCAAAATTGCAATCTCCCTCCCAAGAAATGGACACACAATATATAGCATATAACTTGGTCAAGCACATTGATTGAAATGATTTACATGCAATGAACTGTGCCTGCTTGGTCAATGTAGAAACTGTCCTTTAAGGCTTTTAGACAGACAGATGGATTAAATGACATTTTTGGGTCCTGTCTATCCTTAAAATGATCATTAAGATCACAATCTGGAAACACTCCATTTTCCAGCTGGTGGGGCAATTAGCTCTTTTCTGCTTTGAAAATTAAGTTAACTTTAAATTATCTGCACTAATTAGGGAGAAGTGGCATGAGATAGATAAACCAAAATGATGGAAAGTCCAAAAATAATTTGATTTTACTTTGAAGGGGTTTTCAGTTACGTATAAAGTGGTATTTTGCAAGTTCTGGATATACACAGTTTTCAGACAAAATAAGCTCTTTGGCATCAGTGATTTTCTCCAACTTTATCTTTATCCTCTTCTTAGAGGTTAGTGTAGAGTTTTACATTTAGTCAAGCAGTGTTTGTTGAATTAGAAATACACTGGCAGCCCTGACCATGGAGCTCACCAAACTTGAATTCTATTCAACACCTCTTGGGTTTCCCATTCTAGGAGGGAAATGAATCATGCTGTTGTCCATGGGTTGAACAATGTGAGATGAAAACGTCTACGTTTCACTACTAGTATTTGGATCATAACTTGGGACAGACCTGCCAACGTGTGTGGTCCTTGGGCAGTTTCTACTTGTCATACCCTCTTTCTGGGAAGACCTTGGTTATGTCATATGTATACTCAATTTCTTTAGCAGTTTGTTCAAATGCTAATCTTCCTTCCCTTCTTATAGAAAAGAAATGTGCATGCCTGTCACTTTCTCCACACCAAATGTCATAATTTGATCATCTGATATCTTTTGACTTATTTGTTTAGGGTCTGTCTTCTGTATTAATAAAAGTCCTCAACTTCTAGACACTCTATTTTTGACCACTCGTATAGCTCTAGTACCTAAAACAATATTTACAAGTAATAAGTGATCTGTTCATATTGGTTGATAAATTAACTAAAAATCTTTATGAAGTAGAGTGGAAAAATACTATGTGTTAAATATACTGCCTGGGACAGTGAATCAATCAGAAGAGTTGTTTATTACATCATCACTTGACTCACTTCACTCACTGAATATTTTTTTTTTCTTAAAGGTTCAAATAAATATATATTATTAAAGACATGCTGATTGGTCAGATGGATATCTGAACAAACTATGAAAATGAGACCTATTAAGAAAATAAATGTGAAAACTTACAATAAATTTGAGTTATGAATCTACTATTGACAGTGATACCCAGAATGTAAAAGTAAGAGAACAGGGTATGTGAATGACTATAAGGGTTTCTTTTGTGACTATCTACAAAAAATAAATATTGTGAGAAATCTGGAGCTAGCCTGATAGTTCTGCCATTCTAGAAGCTTAGAGAGAATGGAATGAACTAGTCACAGTATTAAGGTATAAAGATTACCTACCACTAGTACTCTATCCTGCAAAGTGATCTTTCAAATGAGGAGACATAAAAAACTTCCCAAGCATACAATAACTGAAGGAATTCATCACCACCGATCGTGCCATGCAAGAATTACTGAAAGGAGTCCTACATGAAAAGATGCAAGCCAACTCTAATCCTAAATGAATTCATCAGTGGTAGAATAGAATTGGGAACACAGGCAACAGAAACAACAGAAGCAATGACATCAGAAAAGTGAACAAAAAATGGACAGCAATATGAACAGGTGGCTTGTCTTGGTTGGATCCTGAAGGAAAAATATTGGGTGGGATGAGTCAGGAAGAGAGGGAGGAATACTCATTTCAAGGTACCAGCTCTCAGTTTCTTTGATCTTTTGTACTTTTTTGTTTTCAGTGGTATTTATTTCTGCTCTGGTTTTTATTATTTTTTCCTTCTGCGGACGTGGCTTTCCTTTGCATTCTTTTTCTAAATCCTTTAGGTATGAATGAAGTCAGGTTCTGTATGGGAATTTTTTTTTCTTGTTTCCTGGTATGTGCCTGTGTGGCTAATAACTTTCCTCTTAGTATTTTAGCTGTAGCCAACATATCCTGATAGATGGTGTCTTCATTTTCATTTGTTTTGAGAAACATTTTCTTTACAAAGTTAATTTTTGTTTGTGTGTTTATTTACTTAGTGCCTGGATATGTCGACATGCCCACCATTCTGGTAGCCACTTTTTCCTTTTTTTTTTTTTAGAGAAAAAGTGAGAAGGAAGGGGGAGAAAGAGAGTCACCTGTATCATTGCTTCATCACCCCTGCAGGTGTGGACCTGGGGATTGAACTTAGGTTCTTAGATGCTGTAGTATGTGTCTTCTATTGGGTGTGCCATTACAAAGTTCTAGGAACTTTCTGATTTCCACTTTGATTCAGTAGTTACGAAATAATGTGCAGCTGAGTTTTTTAATTTGGGCATTTTATTTTAGCTCCAGTTTGTTGTTGAACATTAGTTTAATCCTACTCTGGTCTGAGAAGATGCTTGAAATGATGCCCATGCTCCTGAGTTTGTTGCCGCCTCAGGCGTAATGCACACAGACAAGGTCCAGAGCCGGGAGGGCACAGCCAGCTTTGGCTGATTACAAAGTGTCCTGCAGCGGACAGTTTGCCCTGATGGGCTCAGAGATGCATGGGGACCTGGAGTGTAGTCCTGGAATGATGGCAGGTTTGGAACAGTCTGAAAAGGGGCCCCTGGAGTGGTCAGCTGATCTAGAGGGACTCAGTGGGACATGTGGGGAGGGGGGTGCAGGGCCTGGGGCAGATGGCAGAGGGGTTTCTGGTGTGAGCAGTGCATCTGAAGGACCCAGGAGTATATGCAGAAGGGAATTAGGCGGCCTGGGGTGGGTCATATCAGGGTCCCAGGGAGTGTCCAATTGGCCCTGGAAGGACTCAGTGTACTGCATAGAAAGGAGCTTGTCCCAGGGGCTCAGTGCTTTGTGCGACAGAGCCTCAGGCCTGGGGAATATAGCAAAATAGTCCTGGGGGACAGTAGGCCCAGAGGAATTAAATGGACATGCAGATGGGGCACTGGGCCCAGAAATTCAGTGGGACAGGCTAAAAAGAGATACTCAGAATGAATGGGTGGGGATTGGGAGGGACTTGGGGGATGCACCAAGATATGGCTGGTCTGTGGTGAGCCACCAAGGGTGTTTGAGAGAGGCAGAGACAGCAGGCAGGTTGCAGTCAAGGAGGACAGTTGCTCTGGAATCTGGCTAGCAGAGCGAACTCTGACTAGAACTTTGCTTGGTTTGGTTTTGCTCTGAGTCCAAAGGCTGCCTGTGCTTCCATAGCCCTGTGCCTGTAGAGCAGGGACGCCCAGATGCTGCGGGGGAGGGTCCGCACCTTTCTACCAATTGTCTAGTCTCTTTCTCTCAGGTTTCTGGTGCTTCTCTTCCTCTTCCTTTAGGGTCTTGGTGCCCCAAGGATTGTTTCTTTGTGTTAGTTTGTGTAATTTGCTTAGCTATCGATTTTGTTGCCTTGGTTTCTCTGAAATCAATCATGGAACTGAGAGTCAGTTACCATCTTGGATCTCCATACCTCTATTTCCTCTTTCTCTCTCCACTCCTTTCTTCTTTCCTTCTATTTCCTCCTCCTCCTCCTCCTCCTTCTTCTTTTTCTTCTCCTTCTTCTCCTCCTTCTCCCCCTCCCCCCTCCCCTCCCCTCCCCCTCCCCTCCCCCTCCCCCTCCCCCTCCTCCTCCTCCTCTTCTTCTTCTTCTTCTTCTTCTTCTTCTTCTCTCTCTCTCTCTCTCTCCCCCTCTATTTCTCTCTCTCTCTCTCTCCCTCTCTCCCTCCTTTTCTTTCACCACCAGGGTGAAATTCCATTGGCTTGAATGATTACACAACTACTCTACTGCTGACAATGGTCTTTTTTTTCTCATTTTCCTTTTGATAGAAGGTAAGACAGAAAGACATAGAAGAGAGTGATACAGAAAGGAGAGGCACTTGCAACACCACACATGAAACTTCTTCCCTGCAGGTGGGGACCAGGGGCTTGAACTCAAGTCCTTGAATATGCTATGTGTGCTCTAACAGGTATACCAACAGCTGCTCTTTTCTCGATTTCTCTTGCATCAGTTTCTAGAGACTTCTTTTTAACCTTTGGTGAGACCTTCCAATGTTTCTTTGTACTTCTTGTGATTTTGTGTTGATTCTCCAGTATCTGAATCACAATCACCTCATTTAGTGCTAGTCAGTTGTCTTCTTGAAGGGAACTATCATTATCAACCAGTCTAGGTTGGCATCCCAAGGCTTCTCAAATAATTTCTATGAATGTGTTCCTTAGATTCCTAATTACAGAGATCTGCCTGTAGTTTTTTCTCCCCTCTAGGGACCAGTGCTCTTTTCTCATCAGTGTCTGTCTCTTGTGCAAGGAGCCTTCTGGAGTAGTAGGACATCACCTCACTCTAGCTTACTTCAGTGGCTTCCAGATATTTAGAGTATTTTTCATTCTTCTATTGTTAGAAGATGTGTACGCAAGGCAGTCCATCAGCAGCTGCAAAAGTCAGAACATCATCAATAAGCACACAGTCTACTATTCTCTTTCTTTCCCCAAGGAGCTCTACTTGCACGTGTTGTTTTCGACGGGTTATGTTGTTTTCGCCAGGCTGGCTTCACGGGCACGGGCGGGTAACAGATGACCAGGGACTCATAGTTGAGCTGTAGGCAGTATCTCTTTATTCATGCAGGACTCAGCACAATCTAAGCCGAGCTAAGCTAAACTCAAGGTAAAGTACTCTAAAACTCACAATGCTGTCTTTATATATACTTGCCAAGTAGGGTGGAAACAGGGTGTGACATAGAGAGGGTGGAGAGAAAAGTGACTGGTGACAATCAGAGTGTGACAAGGAGAGGATCAGGGTGTGACAAGGAGGGGGGGGGTGGAGCAAAAACATATCATGAAACAGTGGGGATTGAACCAATGCCCTGGAGGGAGGTGCTTGTTAACAGCGGTTATATAAATAGAATGAAGTGGTTATGTAAATAGAATAGTGTTAAGCAGGGGGGATTTAAACCAAATGAAACAGAAGGGGTCTCATGCATACCAACAATTCCCCCTTTCTTTTTAACTAATGGCCATTGTGGGGTGAACAGAAACGTATATCGTACAGGCATTTTCAAAAGAACTGGCATAAGACATGGAAAACAAAATAGGCGAACAGCAATAACCAGTGTGATGCCAAGGGGAGCTTTTCTTGCCTCAAAGGGCAAGGCCTAGCAGGCAAAAGGGCATTTCTTGCCTCTGGGAACGCTTCATGCCTCTGGGGGCATCTCTTGCCTCAAAGGGCGTTTCCTGCCTCTGTGGGCATCTCTTGCCTCTTGGGGCGCTTCATGCCTCTGTGGGCATAACCTAATAAGGAGGGGGAGTTTTCTGCCTCTGGGACAGAGCCTGCAGGCGAGGGAACATGGTCTATAAAGTCTCAAGGCAATTGGCTGAAGTTAGTCTTTGAGAAACACAGCAGCGTGTACCAGTAAGTCCGATGGAGGTGTCAGTCCAAAGTAGCTGACCACAGAAGAAAATGTCAGAGGATGAAATGCTGTACGTCTGTCTCGATGGGGAATGTCGGCCACCTGAATTCTGCTTTTCTGTAGAGAGTGATCTTTGGAGTCTGTGAATCTGTTTCTTCAGGTCGTGCCAGGTCTCATCATTGGTTTCCGGGGGCGATGTCAGAGAACAGGATCCAAATGGATTTCCAGGAATTCTATTTGAGTAGATGCTTTTTCATGTGAAGACTTTGACAGCTGAAATTCACTTACTTGTCAAACAAAACTTGTAGCAGATTAGAAGTTTACTATAATTGATAACTCTATTATAATTGGAAGTCCTTTCTAGTATGATTTTAAGGTTGTTTAAACAGTTTAAACTCAATAAATTGTGGAAAGGTAAACAGAAGAACCACGGTTAAAAGCCTCAGGCATGAGAATAATTAACATAATCATTGCACTATCTGCCCCACCCATAACTCATACAGTTTTCAGGATTAAACGTTTCAGATTCATGTCAAGACGTAAAAGAGAAATCAAAGGAGGAAAAAAAACAATTTTTTGGATTGTTTCTGGATGTCTCTAGAAATCATGGCTGCGCCCAGCATTTTTTTTTTTTTAAGTCAATGTCAAACAAAAATTCAGTCATTCAAATCATTCTCTTATGAAACACAACTTGAACCAGATTATCAAGATCTCACCATGTAGGATTAAGAATCCCCGGAGGGCGACCTAGTCCAAAAAGGTCCTCGAAATTCCATTTAGGGTGTTTCTGACTGTTCCTGCTGGATTGCTTCAGGCACCCATTTTTAAAAGCGTCTTCCCATTGAAGAAAGAATCCAATCAGGAGAGTAGAACTAACCACATGTCTCCATACTTGGGAACTGCCAGGGTACTCGAGAATGTTCTTCAAATTAGAGTAGTCCTTCTCCATGGGAAACATTCGAGAAGAAGTCCAGAAAGTTCCAGGGGAAATCCCCATGCATATCCCAAGGTCTATGATCACGGTCATAAAGAACCAAACTGTGGCCCGGAGCAAAATGTAGTCCTTTTCCTCAGGAAACATGGGAGAGGGAATCCAGAAAGTCCAAGGAGAAATCTCCGTGCATCTCCCAAGCTCTATGATCCCGGTCATAAGAAACCAAAGTTCCCGGTGAGGGAACCGAAGTGTGGCCCAGAGTAAAATGTTCCAGAGACAGAGAAACTGTCTCATAATGAAACAGTAGAGGCTTTGGCAAACCTCTTCGTAAGTAGAAGAGAAGACCATAGTGCATAGGTAGGCAAAGTCTTCACTTATCTGGGAGTTGCGCAGGTCTGGTCCCACGTTGTTGCGCCATATGTCGTTTTCGACGGGTTAGGTTGTTTTCGCTGGGCTGGCTTCATGGGCGGGTAACAGACGACCAGGGACTCATAGTTGAGCTGTAGGCAGTATCTCTTTATTCATGCAGGACTCAGCACAATCTAAGCCGAGCTAAGCTAAACTCAAGGTAAAGTACTCTAAAACTCACAATGCTGTCTTTATATATACTTGCCAAGTAGGGTGGAAACAGGGTGTGACATAGAGAGGGTGGAGAGAAAAGTGACTGGTGACAATCAGAGTGTGACAAGGAGAGGATCAGGGTGTGACAAGGAGGGGGGGGTGGAGCAAAAACATATCATGAAACAGTGGGGATTGAACCAATGCCCTGGAGGGAGGTGCTTGTTAACAGCGGTTATATAAATAGAATGAAGTGGTTATGTAAATAGAATAGTGTTAAGCAGGGGGGATTTAAACCAAATGAAACAGAAGGGGTCTCATGCATACCAACATGCACGGCTCTGTGTCATGAGGATGGACTTGGGTGAGAGCTTGTCATGAATCCCCCATTGTCTTTAATGCATGTGGCTTCACTATAGCTTGAGGGATGGAGGAACCTCTTAATTGTCTCTGAATTTCTCACAAAGGAAATTAGTTTACATATTGTTGTTGCTTTCATGTTTCTGTGGGGAGAAGGATTGGGGCTTGCTGTTCTGCAGTCTTGCTGACATCAGCTCCTCTGGACTATCTATATCTTTTCTCTTTGATTTTATTGGGTGGGTGATAGTTTGCAGCACACTTGTTGACACATGGGTGCAGTTCTTCCTCTCCCTGGTCTCAGGTGTCTGCAGAATATTCAGAACATTCTCACCCCCAGCTTGGGCCCTTTTTCTTCATCATGCACCAGGATCCCCCAGACACCCCATCGCAGCCCCTCACTGCCGTCTTTCCCCAGAGTCTTTTGCTTTGAGGCAAAATACCACACTGAGTGCAAGTTTACTTTGATGTCCCCTTTCTGTCCTTATCTCTTAAGTCCTGCAACTTGTTCTTTGATGCTCACATTCTAGGTGTGGGGTGTGTGTGTGTGTGTGTGTGTGTGTGCGCGCGCACGCGCGCATGTGTCTTAGAAATGACTTTGTGTTATTACAGCATCAAGGCTAGTAACTCCTTTGGTAAGAAAAAATTCTATTAAGAGAGTTCAGTCTTCAGTGTAGCTTTTCACGCTGTGCTTTTATTTGCTTCTTCTATCTGGTCAGACATCTTCCTCTCTTTGCCTTCATTTCAAGGTACAGCAGCCAGAGGAGGTGATTTTGTATAGACTCTAACCATGTCTCATGTCTCAGCTGCAGTGCATGTGGAGGCTCTTAGTTTGTGCTCTGGAATGCTCCAGTGCAGCAAGCCTGCATATGCTGGTCAGAAGGGTGGAGACACTGGTCCTCCTGTAAGGCAACGCTGGCCAATGACAGCTCCCAGTAGGTAAATAACTGCTATCAGTCACTGGGTGAACAAATGGGAAACATATCCTGTATGGTTCTTTGAAGTTTCAGACTCTTTCTGTCTTAATTATCAGTGATCACCTTGGTAACAAATGCCCACAGTGGCCTTTAGTCATTCATTTATTCTGCCTGGTTCATTTTTCCCCCTGCTTTTAGTCATTTTACCAAATAAACTATAACAAAATATTTATCTGAGATTTTGTTCAGATTAGGAAGCAACCAAAATGGCCAACAATGGATGACTGGATAAAGATGTTATGGGATACACACAATACTTTCAGCCCATGTGCATGTCAGCTTTCAGGCTCAGGCAAAAATTATTAAAGCCATGGGCCCCTTGGAACATACCTAAAATAGACTTCTTAGTTTCTTCCCATACAAAGACCCCCTAGTTTCATATGCTCTGTTCTTACCTTGGGGTTGATGTTTATCAAATAATTTTTCCTGCTTTATATCTTACTACCTTTCAGCCAAGTTGCAGATGCTACCATAAAACCATCCTGACTCCCCTGGGCAGATGCCCTCATCAATGTGTCCTGGAACCCCACCTCCCCAGAGCCCTATCACACTAGGGAATGATAGAAACAGGCTGGGGGTATGGATCCACCTGCCAACACCCATGTTCAATGGACAAGTAATTATAGAAGCCAGACCGCCTACCTTCTGCACCCCATAAAGACCCTTGGTCCATACTCCCAGGGAGATAAAGAACAGGAAACCTTCCTATGAAGGGGATGGGATACAGAACTCTGGTGGTGGAGATTGTGTGAAATTATACCCCTGTTATCTTACCATCTTGTTAATTATTATTAAATCACTAATAAAGTTATGTGATATAGATTCTCAATGGAACACTACAATTTAAAAAGATACTGTATTCTCTGGGACAAAATGAATGGAACTGGAAGTGATTATGCTAAATGAAATAAGAGATGAAAGACAACCACTGATGGCTTTGTTCACACGTGGAATAGTGATACCTAAAGTCTGTCAACATGCAAAGCACCATACCCAGATGTGCCTTAGACAGTGCTGTGGTGGTTGTGGGAGGGAGAGATGGCAGAAGACTTAGGTGTCAGTGGAGGGTTTGATGATTTACACAAGGTGTGAAACGATGCCCCCCTGAATTCTTATGATTTTGAAAAGTACTATTACATCGCTAATAATAAAAACATTTAGAGAGGATCTTGTCTGAGGGCAGAACTAGGATAAGACAAGCCTTTAAGTCTTAGCTACTTTTAGGAAACTGTCAGTATCACCTTTGAGGGTTGACATTTACTATCAAATGATAGTGTACAATCCACAACAACAAGCTTCCAGTCCATTAGCATTCAGCTATGTTAAGAATGGCAGTTATTTCTATCACAGACATTGTAGGAAAGGACTGATACCAAGATCCAAAGAGTGGTTAAGCTTGGAGAAACCACCACACCAATATATATACAGTTCGGAAGGCCTGGGGGACCCAGTTGACTATAGAGAGGGGAGATGATGGAAGAATCTTTCATGCTTCTTACTGTTGTCTTTGGAGCCATTTTACTCCTAAATATTAGCTTTAGGGGGCAGGTGGTGGTGCACTTGGTCGAGCACACATGTTATAATGTGCAAGGACCCAGGTTTGAGCCCTGGTCCCTACCTGCAGGGGGAAAGCTTTGCGAGTGGTGAAGCAGGGCTGTGTGTGTTTCTCTCTCTATCTCCTTCCCTCTCAATTTCTGACTGTCTCTGTCCAATAAATAAAGGTAATAAAAAATCATTAAAAATAAAAATAAATATTAGCTTTGGCTATTTTACACATGAGGAAAAATGTGATCTCCCTTACCATCTTTCAAAAAATATTTTAGATATTTAATGGGAAATATATAAAGCAGAAACATGGAGATAGAGAGGTAATGGAGCACTGTTCAGCTATAGCATATGGAGATGCTTGGGATTGAACCTAGGACCTCAGATTCTCAGACATGACAGGCTTTTACATAACCATTATATATATCCCTAGCCCCTCTCTTACCTTCTTTTTAAAAATATTTATTTATTTATTTTCCCTTTTGTTGCCCTTGCTGTTTAACATTGTTGTGGTTAATGATGTCGTTGTTGTTGGATAGGACAGAGAGAAATGGTGAGAGGAGGGGAAGACAGAGAGGGGGAGAGAAAGACAGACACCTGCAGACCTGCTTCACTGCCTGTGAAGCGACTTCCCTGCAGGTGGGGAGCCAGGGGCTCGAACCGGGATCCTTATGCCAGTCCTTGCACATGCCACATGCACTTGCCACATGCACTTAACCCGCTGCGCTACTGCCCGACTCCCCCTCCCTTACCTTCTTATGGCATTATAGGGAATGATAAGGAAGAATGGTTCTTCAGAGCTGACGTCAATCACAAGTGACAGAGACTTCCAGAAGTCCTAAATCCAGAAACCACAGAGGATTTACTCTTCCATCTTGTACTCAGAGGTTCTGAGTCTGATCTGTACTAGTGAACACCAGCGTGTATGACTATATGTTGTAATTGAAATAGTGTTAGCTACTTTAATGTTCCCTATCGTGCTCATGAATTTGGTTGTTGTTGTTATTCTCAGTTTAGCCTCAATAAGCTGACAAGGTAGTGGGGGAATGGGGAGAATTGACGTGATATAAAATTTATGGTGAACATACAGGTTGCTCCATGAAGAAATTAGTCCTGCTTGGGTGACTCTCCCAGTTCTCATCAGCAGACTCACCAGTTTCCTTCCTCCCCTCCCCTCCCCTCCCCTCCCCTCCCCTCCCCTCCCCTCCCCTCCCCTCCCCTCCCCTCCCCTCCCCTCCCCTCCCCTTCCCTCCTTCTCCTCCTCCTCCTCCTCCTCCACCTCTTCCTTCTCCTCCTCCTCCTCCTCCTCCTTCTTCTTTCTCTCTCGCTCTCTCTCTCACCAGAGCACTGCTCAACTCTGGCTTATTATGGTATGGGGTAGATTGAACCTGGGTCTTCAGAGCCTCAGACATGGGAGTCTCTTTGCTTAACCATTATGCTATCTTCCCCTACCCCACACTCACCAGTTTCCTTTTCCAGACCTAATGGCTCTCTTAGGATGCAGCAGTGTTGTAGTGGGTGTGTTCCAGAAACATGGAAGGCTACACAAAGTCAATGTCACTGTGAGAAGTCGGTTTTCGTGTTCTTTCTTTCTTTTTTTTTGGGGGGGAGGGCGGGGGTACTTTTTTAGGATGAATTCCCAGGACATCACATTGACCAACCAGGAAATTTTATAGCAACCATTTGTGACAAACAGTTCCAAAATAACTGTAGGAATTAGTTAAAGACATTTCTGGTTTTCTTTCATTTTGAGTAGCAGTGCAACTTTTATTAAGAAATTCTGACTGTGACTGGAACAAATTCTGAACGTGGAAAATTTTCACACAGTCAGTCAGTCTATCTGAAATACACTGGCTTGGTTTTTCTGCTGACTTTCCCAGGGAGGGGCCGTGCATACACGAATGCTGCGATTCTCCCTTTAGACCCATAAAGACACTTTTCCCCAAAATACTCTCGTGCTTCTGTTTCAACATGAGTTCGGCTGCTTTCAGTTGCTTTGATTATATTTTTGAATGTATTTAAGAATTTGAGTTTATCCAGAAAATCAAAACAATGAGAGGTTCGAGCTGTAATTCCTTAAGGTCTTATGAAATATTAAAAATTTAAAGAGAATAATCGAATACATTACAGAAAGTGGCGGGTGTGCCTGGGAAAATCTGACTCTTTCATGATTTAATCAAAATTGCAGCAAGGTTAAGCAGCCAGGGGAGGGCCCAGCAGTAGAACACAGGACTTGAATCTGCAAAAGGTCCCAGGTTTGATCCTGGCATTGTGCTTGTCAGGGAGATGCTCTGGTGTTCTCCCTCTTTCCTTCTTATTAGAAAGATTATCTTGTCTTTCTTTTATATTTTTAATTTTATTTATTTTATTAAATAGGACAGAGAAATATAGAGGGAGGGGGAGGAAGGGTAGAGAGGGAAAGACAGAGACACCTGTAGAACTGCTTCACCACTTGTGAAACTTTGCCCCTGCAGGTGGGAACTGGAGTCCGGATCCTCGTATAAAGTAACACGTACACTTTACCAGGTGCACCACTGCCTGGCTACCGTCTCTCTGTCTCTCAGTGAATATCACAGGGAAGCCCGTCGTTTGGGGAGGTGACTCAGTGGCTGAGTGTGGAACTTGAATATTTGAGTGGGGCCTCAGTCTCCCCTGCCAACACCACATTATGTCAGCCAGAGCAGTGCTCTGTGTTCTGCTTCTTTTGTTCTCTCTTCATGGTTAAATAGATACATTCTTTAAACTGAATGAAGCAACAAAGGTAGTTATTATGTGCTCAAAAGTTCAGAACAGAATAAGATGCAGCACTGACTTTATTCATTCACCTTATGCTAAACATCGAATCACACTTCATTCCCTTTACTATTCTTAGCTCTAGTCTTCATTTCTCTAACAATGTTTTTGTTTCCAGTATTCTCTTTTGATTGTTCCTTAGACTTTCCTACCTCTGTTGTTAAATTTTAAATATATTTTATTTTTTAATTTTAAATAGAAAGAAATACAGCTCTGGCTTATAGTGGGTGATTGAACCCGGGACCTTGGAGCCCCAGGCATGAGAGTCTTTTTGCATAACCATTGTACTGAATCCCACAGCCAGCTATTCTACCTCTTTGCTTGAATTACTCATCTGTGCAAGCGTGTTGTCTATTTTTCCATTTGATTTTGTTACTTATTTTATAATAGAAATGATATGGTTACTTAAAATTCCCTGCATGATAATCCCCAAATCTGCTTCACATCTGAGTTTGGTCCTGATGCTTGCTCTGTCCGTTCAGTTTATACTTTTTTTCTTTCAACAGCAATGGTAATTTTGTTGAAAAACGGACACTGTGTATAGAGTAACAAGTGTTGACATAGATAGACTTTAATGTGAAGCTTTTTGTTAATCCAGGCAAAAGTTGGATTGTATTTAGTATTTTTAAAATTTTTATTAGTTATTTAATAATGACTGACAAGATTGTGGGATAAGAGGAGTACAATTCCATACAATTCCCACCACCAGAGTTCCATAGCCCCTTCCCTCTCTCCATTGGAAGCTTCCCTATTCTTTATGCTTCTGGGAGTATGGACCAACATTCTTCATGGGATGCAGAAGGTGGAAGGTCTGGCTTCTGTAATTGCTTCTCTACTGGACATGAGCATTGGCAGGTGGAGCCACACCCCCACCCTGTTTCTGTCTTTCCCTAGTGGGGCAGGGGTCTGGGGAGGGGAGGCTTCAGGACACATCTGTCAGATCATCTGCCCAGGGAGGCCAGGTTGGCGTCATGGTAGCATCTGCAACTTGATGCCTGAAATGCAGTAAGATATAAAGCAGGACAAATTGTTTAATAATCAGGAACCTAAAGATAAGAGTAGAGCAGATGGCATTTGGGGTTTTGGTGTGGGAAGAAGTTAGGAAGTCTATTTCAGTTATATTCTAAAAGGCCTATACTAATTTTATATAGTTATATTCTAAAGGGACTTTACTAATTTTTGCCTGAGCCTGACAGCTAACGTGGGTGGGCTAAGAGTATTTTCAGGAAAGATAGTGTCAGAGTTGGGAATAGGACTTCAAAGCCAGATGGGGCAGAGAGAAGCTCCTAAATATTGGAAAAGTGCATAAATACCATTAACTATAAAACCCTGTCAAGCTGAGCTAGGGCCCATGTCTATTCATATTTAGCACAGGAGCCTGTGTAACTCTGCATCCCAGACAGTCTGAACTTGCATTCCATGGTCACAGCTGGGAACATTCTAGACTGCACTCATTTCAGGACCCGTGTTCCCTGAGTGGCAGAGTAGGTTGACCAGTCTCCCTTCAGAGAGTGGGGCAGTTTCTATCGCTGTTGCTCTACATTGAGGGCAAGGTCCTGCAGAGGCCCCCAGGAGGGTTTATGATGCTGTTCCTGATAGAGATGGCCAGTGACAGTGGAGAGAGGGAGCTGTTAGAGGGCTAGGCCCATCATGCCTATGTGGGAATCCCAGGATTCCCTGACTAGGGCCCCAGATTATGGGGTGGCCTGGTAGTGACCAAAAGGGCCATCATTAAAGTGTGCTGGACTCTTGCCCTTATCCAGCTTTTATAGTCCTTACTTTATCTGACAAGATTAGACTTAGAGTGATTAAGAAAAGTGACATAGAAAGTAGGTGAGGAGGGCATCTAAGTACAAAATCTTCGATTAGGTACTTTCTGGTGTCTTATTTTTAGGTCTTTCTACTTACTTGCTGCGCCTGTTGAGTCACTGCTGACTATTGTGTACTTTTGCTTTCAGGTCTGTTTCCCCCAGTTTATGGACACATGTGCACATGTGCCTCATCTCACGGGCCCTGGTCATTACCTAGGTTCTGTGGCTTTGTTAGGAAATGCACCACCCGAAATGGAAGTAAGGAGTCCTGTGAGCTAGGAAAGGTCTCAACAGAGTACTGCCACTGAAGGGTTGACGGGGTTGCCATTCCACGCCTGGCGTCTCTGGACACAGTCCAGAGTGAAACATGCCGAGGTGACTCTGGTGGCATTGGTTTGGTCGAAATCGGTAGAGGCAGTATCAAATGGTCTGGATCAAGAGAAGCAGAAGCCCCAGAAAATTCAGAACTGGGAGAAATATGTGTTTTACCAAGAATGAGGTAGGTAAGTTCTTGCTGTCTTAGAAGTTAAGAAGGCAATAGATAGTTCTGATTATAACCAAGTTATTTGGGAACTTGGTTGACTTTGAAAATCTCATGGTTAGCATTTACTGTACCATACAAGACCTCACCATGATTTATGTTGTTTATTGCTATTTACAAATAACTGTATCTTATATACTGACAAGACCGGTTGCTTTTGGTCTCCTGGGTCTAAGATTAGAGGTGATTCAATATTTCCTAAAAAAATTATTATTAGAAATGCATTAACAATTTAAGCCCTATGTTAAAATTCAGTTTAGTAATTTAAAACCTTCAGTGCTCAGATTGAAGGGACATGTATACTCAGAACTGAAGTCTATACATTAAAAAGCTCGAGGCGTTCGATCTATTTTTCCCTCTCACATTGATTAAATAGTGATTTTATAGGACTGTACGTTAATAGAAGTATATATTAACACCATTCTGCCACCCAAGGCCTATGTCCCTACCCCACCCCCCTACAGGAGAGCCGAAAATCTACCCTCCCCCTCTCCCCAGAATTTTTACTTTGGTGCAATACTCCAAACTCAGGTAAATTCAGCTTTGTGCTTCCCTTTCTATTCCTCTTTTTTTTACTTCTGTTTATGAGTGGGATCATCCCACAAACCTCCTTCTCTTTCTGCCTTATCTCACTTAACATAATTCCTTCTAGCTCCACCCAAGATGGGTCAGAGAATGTGGTATCATTACTAAGGCAGAGTATTTACTTTTGCTTTTTAATACAGATACTAGAAAATTAAAAATCATATACTTAACTTTTCATTTATTGCTATTGAATGATGCTGGAATCCAGATATATGCCGTCTTTTCCTTATGTACTTACTTAGATTCAAATCTGTGATCTTAGGGCCTGTGGAATAACACGGTAATTTATGCAACAGACTCTCAGGCCTGAGGCACTCATGCCTACAGGTTTACCATTCCTCACCACCAGAAGCCAGAGTTGAAAATTGATCTAGGAATGAAAAAATTATATAGATATGTTCTGAACTTTTGACTTAACAGAAGAGCAAGGATATTTTTTAATGCTGTTAAATGTTTTTATAATATCAGACTACTAAATTGTGTTCTTTCATAACTATAGTACATTTAACAGGTTCCCTATTTTTGTATATCAATATTATCTCCAATATCTTTGCATGACTACTATCATATATAATTCTTTCTTTGAATCTCAGTTTACTAATCATGAAACATTATAGAAGTGGGATGAAAAATGTGAACCTTTTAAATGTATCTAAGATTTTTTTATAATTATCCTACAGAAATTCCATGCCATTTAAAACTCCCAATACTGATGCTTAAGAGTGTTAATTTCATGAGTCAGGCAGTAGCGCAGCAGATTAAGCTCATGTGACACAAAGCACAAGGACCGGCGTAAGGATCCCGGTTTGAGCCCCCGGCTCCCCACCTGCAGGGGAGTCGCTTCACAGGTGGTGAAGCAGGTCTGCAGGTGTCTGTCTTTCTCTCCTCCTTTCTGTCTTCCCCTCCTCTCTCCATTTCTCTCTGTCTTATCGAACAATGATAACATCAATAATAACTACAACAATAAAACAACAAGGGCAACAAAAGGAAATAAATAAATATATTTTTTAAAAAGAGTGTTAATTTCTCTCAGCTATTTTAATTTCACTAACTTCCTCAGTTCCAGAGAAAGAGAAGACTATCACTTTATTTGAAAAGCACTCATCTTGCTTTTTAGGAGAGACAGTGAGCAGATGCAGGAGGGGGTGGGGGCTGTGTGTAGCTAATTAGGCAGGGCTGGGACTTGAAGCCGGGACGTTTTTGACCTTTTTTTGACGCTTCAAAGTCCTGTGCTTTTATGTTGAGCCACCTCTGGCTCTATAGAGCTCTTTCTCTTGCTCTTGCTCTCTCTCCCTCTCCTCCTCTCCCCTCTCCTTTCCCTTCCTCTCCCTTTCTCTCCTCTCTTCTTTCTTCTCCTTTCCTCTCTCTATCCTCTATCCCCATCTCTCTCTCCCCTCCCTTCCCCTGCCCCTCCCCTCCCCTGCCCCTCCCCTTCCCTCCCCTCCCCCTTCCCTGCCCTCCCCTGCCCTTCCCTTCTCTTCCTTCCCCTCCCCTGCCCCTCCCCTGCCCCTCCCCTTCCCTCCCCTCCCCTGCCCCTTCCCTTCTCTTCCTTCCCCTCCTCTACCCCTCCCCTCCCCTACCCCCCCCTCCCTTGCCCCTTCCCTCCCCTGCCCCTTCCCCCTCCCCTTCTCTTCCCTCCTCTCCCCTTCCCTTTCCTCCCCTCCCCTCCCCTTCCCTTCTCTTCCCTCCCCTCCCCTCCCCTCCCCTCCCCTCCCCTCCCCTCCCCTCCCCTCTCCTCTCCTCTCCTCTCCTCTCCTCTCCTCTCCTCTCCTCTCCTCTCCTCTCTTCTCTTCTCTTCTCTTCTCTTCTCTTCTCTTCTCTTCTCTCTTCTCTCTAGCCCCCTATTCCCCATTTCTCTCTCTGTCTCTCTCCAGACACATACACACACACACACACACACACACACACACACACACACACACACACATATCGTTTATGTTTTCTGGAAACGTTCAGTCTCCATGAAGCTTAGTTATTCTGAATCTTCCTGATGCTTCTTAAAATTGTTCTTGGGCTGCATTTTCAAGTGACTAGTGAATTAACTAGATAGTCATTAGGAGCACAACTAAATACAATCCAACAAAAAGGATTGGTCACAAAGAATTTTGAATTGGTCACAAAGAATCTGTAAAAGACCTATTTTTCAAGACACATAGTTTTGTTTAAAGCAATCATTTTCTTTTCTTTTCGTGTCAGAGCCATTCAGTGGTTAAGGTTGTTTTTTTTGTTTTTTTTTCTTTTTCCCCCACTCTGTACTTAAGAGCAAAAATGTCAGAAAAGTCTCCTCCTTCAGTTACGAGCAAAATAAACAGATATCCATTGGAGTTCATGGGCTGTTTGAGTGGTATTTACACCAAAGAGTTCATTGGATAGCAGATCATGCTGTCTCTGTCATATCAGACTTGGGCCAATCTGATAAATGTGTCTAACAGCTCTGCTGTTTCCATGACTCTGAATTAACCTGGTGCACGTTCCTCAGAGTCCAAACCAACCGATATATCGCAGGTGTGATGTGGGGCCCCTGGCCTCTTCTCTCTGTTGGTTTACCTCGAGTTCAGGCTTACAGCTCAAGTACTTCGCTTTCGCGCCTCAGCTGGCAACCCCCACAGCTGGCGGCAGTCCAGGCCGAGCTCCATGGTAATAGGGCAGGAAGGGCAATTAGACACCGTGCGTCATTACCTGTTGCCTCTGATTTCTTTCATCAGTGTTGCTACTAATCTGAGACACTGGAAAGGAAAACTGTCCTTTTAAGGTAGGGGTATGGGAAAAGGGAGGATCTTTCCAAAACAATGCCCTAGTGACAAAACAGATTTTTAAAAAGTGTGTGTGTGTGTGTGTGTGAGAGAGAGAGAGAGAGAGAAAGAGAGAGAGAGAGAGAGAGAGAGAGAGAGAGCTTGACCAAGTTGTAATGAACTCAACTGGCTTGGGGTTTCCTAATGATTTTGTTGTGACTAAAGATGAACAAATATTTAAAAACACATTTTGGCCAAAATGAAGCTTTGTGATAGTAAACTTTAACAGGCAACTTACAAAGCCACAGTGTGAAGCAAGTGTTTATTTCTTTAAATCCCAGTCACTGACTGAACGCCTATCTGGCACACAGAGCAAAGGCTGTCAGATTTGTTGCTTACTTCCTTTGCGATGCTTTACTGTCCTGTGACTTTTTAAAAAACATTTTATTGATTTTAACAACAGGGAGATAATAGAAGTAACAGAGATAGAGAGAAAAAGTCCAAACAGGGCTCAGCACTGGTTTATGGTGGTGCTGGGCATTGAACCTAGGACCCCAGAGCCTCAAGCATGAAAGTCTTTTGCAGAACCACTATTCTGTCTCCTTCGCCCTGACCTTTTTTCTTTAGGAATGAATTCTGTCCATCTGGTTATGGTTTTTCTCCCTGTGCTTCCCTTTTAAGTAGAAGCTGATAACCAAAAACCAAGGAGAGAGAAAAAATGTTTCCCATGCCTCCTTAGATTTCAGCACAGGAAAAACTAATTGAGGTTGTGTGTAGGATAAAGTTGGGCTCTGTGTGGTCAGGAGCAGTGTGTTGGTGCAGCCTAATTATCAAGCGAGAAAACTTTCCATCTTTTGGCAGAAGAGAACTCGTGGTCATGTCGCAAGGCTCCTAGAACGTCAGTCCCTTCTTTCTTCCTTGACTAGAGTTGTGAGTCAATTATTTCTTCTGCCTCTTCTTACATTATAGATACTGTTCTGCTGTGGTAAAGACTGACAGTGTCTGGCTCCAGGAGACAGGGATGCACTAAATCTTGTATTTGACACCCTTAAATGTTTTTTCTTTAGTACATTTATGGTGAGAAATGAGAGAAAATGGTAAATATTTTAAACCAATTTCTTTAACATTTTTATCTTTGTTGTGAATGTCTTATGCATGTGTGGCAGTGTCTCCTGACTTCGTTTTCTTCTTTCAATTTTTTTTTTTTTAATGGAGGGGTTGGGAAGGATACAAAAGGATAGAGAGAGACGTCAAAGCACGTCTCCTTCATACATGGAAAGCCAGCATTGCTGGCGTTTCCACGTGGGTCCTGGGGCTCAACTCTGGGCTCCCAGGCTAGGCTTCTGCTCTGCTGTGCCAGCCACTTAGGGCCTTGCAAATACTGAAACAACTATGGATTTATACTAGCTTTCCTGAAATGCATTTTTAAAGGAAAAGGGAGTTTAAAGTTCTTACTATTTTTGTGCAAAAAGACTAGGCATATATTTATCACTAGTTTACAGTACTATGGAATTTGGGTATAGCTTTATAACCCTAGATGTGTTCTGTACGCTTACTGCTGGTATTCGAGTGTGATCTCTCTATCAGAATAATTCCCTCTGCCCATTCCTTCGACCCTTTTCCTCCTCCCTCTCAGAGAAACACCACAGTTTTCAAGAGTATTTTTCTGATACTCTAGCATATGTCTTCTAGGAAACTTGTTGGTCTAATGATAGGATCCTATGTAGTATAGAAACTATTGTTTATCTTGTCTTAATTTTGTGATTCCCCCCCCCCCCAACAGGGATTAATCCGCCTGAAGGTTACCAATTGCTAATCCATTCAGCTAATTATTCACACATTTATCCCAGACACATGCCAACATCTATCATTGTACGTGACACTCTTCATTTCAGAGATGCAATTAAAAACCAAGTTATTTCACATGTGGGAGGGGGGCTTTATCATCTCACAGAAAACTTTAGAACAGCTGAGTGATAATTGTGCTGCCTTAAGAATTTAGTGGGAAAGTTCTTGTGTAGTCCTGACAAAGAAGAGGGGGAAAGCAGCATGAGCTGGGCCTAGTAAGATACGACAAATTGGAAGTGAAGCTCTGAGCAGCTCTGTACAACATTTATGATTCCTTTGCTTTAGAATGCCTCTTACTCCAATCTCTTTATTTTACTGACCCAAGACTTTGAGACTCAAAAAAAACGTGAAAGAAGTTTGGCTGAAGTGGCCGAGATAGGATTAGAAGCTGACTTGCCAGGGCCTTGCTTCAGTACACACTACTTATTTTTCAAACGTTTAGACTTAAAAGTTTATATCTGTAATTTATTATTTAAAACCATGGTAGTGTTTACTGAGAAAAGGCATGATCACTTCATGCCATTTTATTGTGCTGGGAAAATGATTTTTCCCTGGCTGTGGCGTGAACTTGCAGTGAGAGTAAGAATCTATAAGGTAAGACAGAAGACCTTGGGGTTGGCAAGTCCCACCCATACCCTTTACCCTCAGGATGCTAATGGCCTCTGTTTCTCCCCGGCCTTCAGGAAATCTTTCAGCAGCTATCACACATGCCTGGATTTTCTTGACAAGGCCGTGTTAGCAAAGTTCAGTACAGCTTCCAATCTGAGGCTTTATCTTTGAAATTTTGCACACTGAGTTAAAATATTGCTCCATTTGTGGCCCGGGATCATCTCTGCTAACTCCATATGGAGAAGGAGTGCCAAAGAACTCTTCGAACTCCCCTTGCGAATTTGCTTGGTGAGCAGTTCTGGACGCGGCGTTTTAATCTCTGCATCAGGATCAATGTGCTCCTGTATTAAAGCCAAGGTCAAGTGGGATAAACAGTTGAACTTTCTCCTTTGTCTTGCATGGCTCATTGAAACATGTAACCTTTATAGGCTTCCTTTCTACTTTGGAGGGGAATCTGAGGTCCCAGCAGATGTTTCTTCCCTGCTTTTGAAAACCCCTTATAATTTTACTCGGCGTAGTGTCAAGGAAGCAATTGGGGGTAGATTAGGTAGGAGGTGGAAGGTCAGTGTTTTCTTTGCTAATATTGCAAAATAAGAGGTTTTTGTGTTTGTTTATTATTATTTTCTGCCAGTTGGGCCACTGAGAGCAAGTCATGGATTCTGAAGACAGATTTTGCTCATATGTCAGCAATGGCTACAGAGTCAAGGCAAGGGAAGAACACACGGGTCAGCCATCAACTGAAGGCTTTTGGTTGGCAGAAAAAGAGAGATTCTTGTGCAATATGTTGTTGCCTTTTTAGTTTTTTTGTTCTTTTGTTTTGTTGTTTGTTTGTTTTGCTCCAGTGTAGTCTATGAGTATGATTCCCTTCTTCTACAAAATGCTCAAGTACTTTTTTTATTACCAGTAATCTATAAGTAAAGATGCTGGCTAATATAATTCCATTTTCTGAAACAGACCACTATTATCTTTCATTAAGAGAGATATTAATGGTCCACTTTATGGATTTTAACATTTCATGTGGCTTACTAACTAGCCCCTTAAAAATAACTATCTTGTAAGCCTTGAGTGAGGTATTTTGCTCTAGACTAGTTTATATGGGTCTAGGCTGGGGGCGGGGGGAAAAGGGACCTATCAAGTGGCTTTGGTGTTTGCAGACAGAATACCACAGATCATTCTTTGTTCTACCTGGAGGCAGTAGTTGACAACTCAGCTTCACCTTTTTCCTAAAATTTACTGATAAGAAAGAACTTGATAAGCAAATGATTCCCAGCTAGTGTTATGGGCACAAAATAAGCCAGAAGAACTCAAGGGCTGGAGCAAGGACGCCTGGCAAGATCCTAGAAATTTTTGGGCTGGGAAGGAATCTTTGCTATGAAGTGAAATTGCTGGTGGTGCCGTGGTCAAGAATCACCTCCATATTTGGAGAGAAAATCTCATATGTCTAAATTCTTTTTTCAATCATTGTTTTTTTTCCTGGTTGTCACCCTGTCATTAACCCTGTCATTAACTGAGATGTACTGCGAAGTCCTTGTCTGAGCAGAAGGGTAATAATGTGAGTCATGGACAGACGATGGCTTTTCAACCTTCACTGCACCTTAGAGTCACATGGCATGCATTTGGGAAATATTTTTGTCTAGGCCCCAATTCCCAGACTTCTCATCAAACTGGCCTGATATAATGATGGTGGGAGGAACAATACTAATTGTAGTTTACAAGACCCACAGTTGATTCGAATGGATAAAGGCTGAGTACCGTGGTAGCTGGAGGACACAGAAGGCCCACTTAGGGGGTATTCAAAAAACAACCACAGGGAAAGCAAATTGTATTTTCTTTTTTACATTTATTTATTTATTGGATAGGCACAGCCAGAAATTGAGAGGGAAGGGAGAGACAGAGAGATACCTGCAGCACTGCTTCACCACTCGTGAAGCTTTTGCATGCAGGTGGGGGCTGGGGACTCGAACCTGGGTCCTTACGCACTGTAACGTGTGCTCAAGCTGGTGCACCACCACCTGGCCCCACTGAATTGTATTTTCAACTGTATAGTTTACAAATAAAAAAAATAGTGAAACTAAAATAACGCCTATGTCTTATTCTTTGTATGATGACATATATAACTATCCACTAAGTGAGACAGAGAAAGAAAGATCTGAAGTTGGTACTGCAATTCACTTTTATGGTGAAGTTCTAGATAATGTTTCCAAATTGGAATCAATCACTTTTTTTTTCTTAAGCTAATTTAAGTTGCTATTTTTCATTTGTAATCAAAATAGACCTATTCAAATGTGGATTAAACAAACTGTGTTTATGATTGAAGTCAAGTTGATAGTTTAAAGAAGGGGTGAAGATAAGTTAGAAGAATTGAGAGTGACTGAAGGACAGGAAGAGAATTCTGAGTGGTGTTTAGTTCAAAAATTTATCTTGATTCCATATGGTTGAGTGGGGGGCAAACCTTTAAAATGGTAGAAAGCAGAAAACAAACAAGAATTCATTTGTCTTGGCACAGAGGCAGGTACTGAAGTTATGACAACCATTAAGTGTCATTATTACTTCCGTAGAAACTCAGAGGTTCTTGATATTGTATCCTTTGCTTTCTTCAACATCCTGTACATTTTCAAGGCTGACATGTAAATGTTTTCTGCAATCATTCAAAATTCTGTCCCTAGACCATAGGGCTTTGAGCATGGTTTAAAATATCTTGATTTTTACTTTTCAATGCATAGTATTGTGCTTGGTGCAGGGTAAGCATTATTAAAGGCTTCTCAACTGCCTTTTTAGACTGAGCTAAAAGACATTTTATACAAGACTGACTAGTAGCTTAGCACATGCTAGCTGAGTATTGCCTTCATAATACCGGAGATACATTTTTTAAAAAGTGATCTCAAAACCTTATTATAGTCCTTCTTCTTCTAGCGTTTGCCCTTCTTCCGTAGCCAGTCAACAGCGTCAGGTGGAGCCTGATGTAAAGTTTCGAGACCTCCTTTGAATCTGGAGAGGTGGCAGTCGTTGACTATGTGGGTCATAGTCTGTCTAGAGCCGCAGGGGCAGTTCGGGTCGTCTCTGGCTCCCCAGCGATGGAACATAGCGGCGCACCGGCCATGGCCTGTTCGATAGCGATTGAGGAGGGCCCAATCATAACGTGCCAGGTCAAAGCCGGGTTGACGCTCGCAGGGGTCTGTGATGAGGTGTTTGTTCTTTACCTCAGCTGACTGCCAACTCTGTTTCCAAGAGACTGGAACAGAGAAGTTCAGTGTAGGCGTAGGGGACCAGATTGGGTGACGAGACATCAAGCGTTGGACAGGGTGGGCGAAGATCTCCGTGTATATTGGCAGGTCCGGTCGAGCGCAGACGTGGGAAATGAACTTAGATGATGCCGCATCCCGACGAATATCTGGCGGGGCGACGTTGCTAAGAACTGGCAGCCATGGAGCCGGGGTGGAACGGATGGTTCCAGAAATGATCCTCATGGAGGAATATAATTTGGAATCGACCAAGTGCACATTGGGGCTACGGAACCATCCTGGGGCACAGTATTCTGCAGTGGAATAGCATAATGCCAGAGAGGATGATCGTAGTGTGGCAGCGCTCGCCCCCATGAGGAGCTGGCCAGTCTTGCAATGATGTGATTCCTCGCGCCCACCTTTGCTGCAGTTTTTATGAGATGTTTGTGAAATGACAGGGTGCGATCGAGAGTAACACCAAGATAGACTGGCTGGGCTTCATGCCGGATTCTCGTATCGCCAAGCTGCACATTAAGCTCACGCGAGGCCGAGGCATGGTGTAGATGGAAAACAGATGATACCGTTTTAGCAGTGCTAGGGATTAGTCGCCATTTTTTACAGTAATCAGATATCAGAGACATGTCTTTCGTGAGTGTTTCCTCGAGGATGTCAAACTTGGATGCCTGAGTTGCACAGCAGATTATAGTCCTAGTGTTGAGAGACAAAAAAATGTATGATGATTTAATGAGAAGATCAAGACACCATAGTCTGGTGGAGTCACTTAATTGAACTAAATTTTTAAGTGCTAACATTACAAAGCTTGATTGACTGCAAACTCTTGCAGTATAATCTGGTGCCCAAAGCAAAGACTAACTTTAATTAAGATCAAATCCTACTTCTTCTGATATTCACTAGTGTACATTTCCTGTACACTATTTCCTTTCTCCAGGTTATATTTTATCATGTCAAAATGAAGGGCATGATTATATTGATCCTTCAGAACTATCAAGGGGTTTTGAAGAGATAAAATATAGCATATATTATGAATGCCTAATACTGTTATCATGGATTTCTGGAAAAGATCATTTGTGAAATATTTACGTGAGGAGGCTTGTGTCTTTTCTGGACATAATTCTTCCACTCCCCTTTATCCAGCACTTTAAATCAGGAAAAAGCCACAGATCAGCTGAAGTGGGGTTATTGTTATCCTGCACCTTACATTTGTGTTGCCAGGTCAGGGTCCGGTGGAAAGAGGGCCGTTATTAGTACCTGAGACCCTAGGTTCAAACTCAGCTCTGATAGCTACTGACTCCTGTTTCCCTATCTGCCAAACATGGATTATAATTCTCTGTTGGCCTACCCCCTGAGGCTACTATGGGCCATAGCAATAAATAAAATGACAAAACAGTTCTGTAAGTGTAAAGGACCACCTACATCTAAGTGTAAAAAAGAAAGATCATTCCTATTCTTCTCTCTCAGAAAATCCATGAGCAGAAGGGATGACGGCTCGATCAGTTTGACTCAGTGTGGTGAGGGTAATAAAAATACCACTGAGGAGGCCACAGAGGAGATGCCGTTATTCACTCTGTTTTTTGTGGAATTAGCGCTGAGGACAAACACAAAACTGAAAAGTATCTTTGCACAGAACTAGAGTTGACAAAATAGTCTGATAGGACTAGCATGACCTAGTAAATGCCATAAAAATTCTCCCTTGGGCTAAGTAGCCATTGCAAATTATTCCTTAGTTGAAGGTAATTGAAGACCTTGTGGCTGACATTGTAGAAAGTCGACCCCTAAGCATTTGATTTCTTTTTGTTTGTTTTTGTTTAGGTTTGTTTTTCCGTTGTCTTGCTCTGGGTCTAAAGAAAGCCTGCACATAATAGGAATGGCATGGAACTATTTAAAAAAAAAAAAAAAAAACGTGGCCAGAGGAGGAGTTAGAACCTAAGAACTGCCACCGCAGAAATACACAGTGTCTACTTTTATGACTCGACTTTAATAGCAGTGGGACCCACAGAGCGGCTCCCACAAGTAGCAGACGGGCATGAGTGCTCCTCTTTCTGTCTTCTGCACTGTCACCCACCCACCAAAGGTACCTTTTGCCACATGTACTTCCAATGCCAGGAACATTTACTTTCCCTCTCAATGCAGGTTTGGATACACTTTCTTTCTGGAAATATATCAAAGTCGGTCTCTAGCCTGCGGTCTAGAGCAGAGAAGAGGTTAGTCATAGCTTGGTCCAACTTCTGAGTGAGGATATTAAGCTTATGATTTCTGAGATGTTTACGTTAGCCCTAGCCATGCTGTTTACTGCAATTGTTGACACTAACACTGTTCAGTCCAGATGAGAGAACACGGTCAGCAACTGAGATTGTTTTGTGTTATAAGTTCTCCTTGCAAATGTCCTTAGACTAATGAAAGCCAGAGTGTATTTCTTGCTCTGATCACATGATCAGGAAGCCAAGGTTGTTGGGGGACACTCAGGAAAGCTTTAGTTTCCACGGTTAACGATCTATTTGGGTGGAAATCAGGAGCAGTCTCTTTATATATTGCCTGGGATGGTTCAAAAGCATCCTGCTTTCTGGACTCTATTTCATGAGCCCTCAAAAGCCTTGCACGTGGAGAGTAGCGTCTGTTTTGATATTATTTTCTGTACCTATGTCATAGGGGAGAGGGCATGGATTGTTTTTGGGTATGTGAAGCAAGCATTGAAATCAAGTAGTTTTCAGTGAGCTCAAAAGTTGCTTAATTTTCTAAACAGTTTTGGCTCTGTAGAAATGGTTTTGGAGTACACACTGCCTGGTCTTAGAAGTATGCATAGAAAGAAACTTACTTCATTTTTCCTTTTGTTTTCATTTGTTTAATATTATACTAATGGACAAGTTGGGCCAAATAAAGAGAGGCAAGTTAAGAGAAGGATGATTTTAATTAACTAACTTTTTTAAAGCTGCTGAAATCTGTCCGGTGGATTGGCAGTGCTTTGTCATTAGAACCAGACAGATTTTGAAATTTTTTGCACGTTTATTTTACTCTAGACTTCTCAAAAAGTAATTTTTTAAGCAGAAAAGGGATGATTCCTTTTGAAAAAAAAAAAAAACAAGTAAGCAAGCATTTTTTTTCTGAACTATATGGATCTTTTTAAGTATTTATAGGAATATAAGTATGTGATGACATTGGTGAACTGCATAAGCCTTCGATGATATCAAACAGAAATACAGGGGACATTCTTTGCATAAAACAAGGCCAGTTTTTAACTTGTACAGCACGGACACTGTATGCTTTCTAGTGGTATGGTAATGAGGCAAAAGAATTTGGACAACAGCTTGAAATTTGCTCTAATAGTAATCAAAGTGCAATTGTTGACGACCTTGTTCATATCTACCAAGCTAGAATCTGGGAGCTTTTGAAGACTGAGAAAAATCTGTTAGGATTATGAAAGAATATACTATAGACAGCTGTATGACAGCTTTTTATTTATAGCCCAATTTGAAGACATCTGGCCAGTAAGTACAGGAAGATTTTTCTCTCCAAGGTTTTCCTACTGTATGTAAAGCTGAGTTTCTCTCAACTCTCTAAAATATTTAATATGTAAGAAAAAATGTGTGTTCACCTGCCCTGCCTCTGAGGCCCATGTTTCCCAAACAAAATTCCTTAACTTAAGAGAAACTCTAATAGTGACCACATACCACACGTGCAGGATACGTAGTCCATGACTGGGGAAGTGCTTTGGCGGTTTACAAGTGGCAGCGCGGCTACTTTTCTCCCATCCTGCTTCCTATTCTTGGCAACCTACTGAACACATTTCCATTCTCGCTAGTACTTAGGTAAGGCCGCACATGAGCTCGTCCCTGCCTGCCGGTAGAGTGAGAAGGGCTGTGATATATACCATGTCTAGATGTAGTCCACAGAAGGCCTCTTGTGTGCGAGCTCAAAGCTCTTTCCTTTCCTGTTGGTTTGAAGTAGCTAGACAACATGGCAATCTTAGAAGTGATATCTTCAAAAGCATGGGACTGTAGATGAGAAATGATTTGTCTGCAGTATTCTTCCTTGGGGTAGATACTCCCCTCCTTCTCCAGGAGCAGAAATCTCCAGTTAGGACTGACAGCCCCTTTCATGCATGTGAGAAGTCTTTTTTTTTTTTTTTTTGTCATGTTAGAGTGATTATATATTTGGACGTTTGTTAAAACAATTAATACTACTTTAATATTCATATATTAATAATTCTTTCCTTTCTGGGGTAGGGACAATCTTTTATTTGTTTGTTTTATGAGTCAAGAATATGACAAAGTTCCATTTTTTAAATAATGCCCAGTGGGAGCTGGGCACGGAGGCAAGTGGTAGAGAGCGTCCCTTGTGTCCCTTGTACTCATAAGGCTCAGGGGATCAGGGTTGTAACCCTGGAACAGCACAGCACAGCAGGAAAGTGAGCGCCTCAGTCTCTTTCTCCTTGGGATGCAAAACCAACTCCTAAATGGAGTGCACTCCCTAAATTCTAGAGCTGGGCCTTGGGACAATAACTTGGATTAAGTTCCATATGTAGAAGACTCTTTTCCTTGTTCTGGTTATAAGTAAGCAATAATACAATTATGTAAGTTCTGTAAGCTACACACACACACACACACACACACACACACACGCACGCACGCACTCACGCTCATCTACATGTGATTTATTACTCTTCACTGACTTTTTCAGATAAGAATAGAGAGACAAAGACAGAGAGAAAGAGTGAGAGAGGGGAAGACTCCACATTACTGACACTTTCTCCAGAGTGGTGGGGGTCAGGGTCAAAGCCGGGTCATATGCATCACAAAGCAGGGGTGCTCCCACTTGTGCTGTCTTACTGGCCCATGGTCCGGACCTCATACTTTTTATAATACAACTCAGCTTTCAGGGATAGAAAAATGTTTATGCACTGGACTTTCCATAAATCCCTGTACTTACCAATTTTAATATTTAATTTGCAGATTTCACTCAGGAAAATTTCTGTGCATACGATTGGGAGTTTTGTTTTTCTTTTCCACAGAAAACTGATGCTTGTTTGGGTAACAGTCTAATGTTTCAGATTAAAAACAAGTTTTAAATGATGTCACTAAAATGTCATTTGATTAAATTCACAATGCTACCAGATTAAAAAAAAATCTATAGTATGCACTTCTCAAAGAGCTTATTTTTAATTTAGTCTGATTATTTAAAATATATCTGGACTTAGGAAATAGCATAGCGGTTTTGCAGAAGAGTTTCATGCTTAGAATCTGAAGCTCCAGGTTCAGTCCCCAGCACCACTATAAGCCAGAGCTAAGCAGTGCTCTGGTAACCTCTCTTTCTCTGTATCTTTCCCTCTATACATCTCATTCTCATTAAGATAAAATAAAAATATTTAAAAACATAAAGCATATCATAGCAATCACTTTTGTGACTACTTATTATTTTACTTAAGCTATTCTTATTGAACTATTTTATGTTTCCAATCATGGGAAATCTTTTGCAGTCATTATAAATCTGATGAGGTCTGTATTTTTAGATTCCTGGGTCTCATTGTCATTCAAGAGACTGTGGGCTTCCCCACATCTATCAGGGGTGGCACTGTAACTGCATCATGATGTTCGGATCATTGGAAAAGATGTTTTGAACTGTTGCCATAATATATGCACAATCAACTTAATAAGCACAGTAAATGCATGACAGGATACTAGGAGTTTAAATATAGAGGCTTTGCATGCTTGTTTAAAGAAGGAGGAGGAGGAGGAGGAGAAGGTGAAGGTGAAGGAGAAGGAGGAGGAGGGGGAGGGGGAGGGGAAGAGAAGGAGGAGGAGGAGGAAGAAGGAGAGGAGGAGGGGTGGGGGAGGAGGAGGAGGAGAAGAAGGAAGGAGACCTAAGGACTAATATCTGAAATCTTGGAAGTTAAGCAAGTATATGCTCAAAGAGAACAAGCCTTCCGGATAATGTAAAATTTGGTCCAAAACAACTTTTCATGAACTTCACAAAGTCATTGAGGAAGTTCACAATTTGTTTAACCAAATGCTTGAGATACCAGAGGAAATACACTCTTGCTTTTGTTTCATAAAGCAACATATTTACTCATGGCTAATAACTTAAGTATAACATTCCATGCTAAGGCCCAGAGTCCTCATTTTCTTGTTGAGGCATTGGTAGTTTTTCTGTGATCAAAGCTGAAAACAAAAGTTACTTCTCAGTAATGGAATGATGGTGTTGTTTTTTTTTTTTGACTAGAAGAGTTGTTTGACAGTTTTTTCACTACCTTGCTAAAACCTCTCCACTAATTCTCAGCACTGCTGTTACTCTTGACCTCATTGCTCTAGAAGAGCCGTGTAGGGGCCAGGCTTCCCAGAGGAACTCCAGGTCCTGCTCTGTTTGCGTACGAAGTCCCATTTAGCACGAGCTTTCTGGTTCAAAGGGAAGAGTCTTAGAAGACTTCTTGGACACCAAATAACTCTTACAAAACAACATTTTGATGAATTAAGTGTAAATGAATCAGAAACATATGGATTAAATTTCCTTTGAAATATGCATGCCTTTTCTGAATTAAGGGGAAAACGTTTGGCAAAATGCATGTTGCTGAACCCAAAACACAAGAATAAAACTCAGTGTTTTTCTGGACGCCCAAATTATGCTGGAGTCTCTTTTCTTTTCAAATTAATTCATGTTTAGGCTTAATACTTTCATTTTTTTAAATTGAATAAGGCTTTACTCTGACCTCTAGTTATTTCCCTGGACTCAAGCTTTCTTTTCTTTTTGATATATATATATATATATATATATATATATATATATATATATATATATATCCCCAATCCTCAGAAGCATGTATTCGACGTGATGTGCGCGTGTCATGAACTTGCAGTAGAAGAAATGCACTTAGCTTTGCCATTAATAATTGTGCAGTCTTCATTTCTACATCTGATTCAAACTTGAAAGTAGTGTATAAGTTGTTCAGAATTTTTCCTCATACTCTGGTTACTCTGAAGAGATACAGACTTGAAGGATTTTCAGAGACACAGAAGAAAGTGACACCTGGTCCTCAGTGAACACAGAGAAATGGCACAGACGGGTGGCGTGAGAGACAGCTCTGTAGCCTCTATTAGCCACACTATTGCAGAGTGTGTCTCCTCTTCTACCTTCCTCCTATGCCGTGCTGATAAAGGAGGAATGGCTGTAGTTGACTTTGCCTGTCTCCACATCCTTTTCAGTCTTTGACTTGACTTTACCTCTCTGGGTGCCGAGAAGAGACAGAAGAACTGCTACTTATTGAACCAACTCTCCTGTGTGTATAAAACAGTTTAGACAATAGCATCCTTTTACCTGAGAATGTAGACGGCAGACGACAAGACTTGTGACCTTTCCAGGCTGCTCCAAAAGTCTCTTTTGCTCTCACACTTAAATCAAACCGTCCTCCTCAGGACCTTTGTACATGCTGTTCTTTGAGTTTGAAATACCTACCTTAAGAAGGCTGCTCTCTTTCTTAGATATTATTTCCTCTAAAGCTTTTAATAGAAGTGGGTGTTTATATTTATGTGTGGTTTCCCCTGTTTTCTGTCAATTTCTTAAAAAAAAAGGACAATGACTATTTATTTTACTTACACTTCTCCTCAGTGTCTGGCAAGGTAATTGGCACATAAAAAGTATAGAATAAATGTTTACTGGACGAGTGAGCGAAAGGATGAGGCAGGAACTAGCAGGGCAGCTCATTTGAATTGTGCATCTGTTTTCTTAGGCATGGAGTCCATGCTTGAACTCAGCCCCACCATGATGGAAGATAACTTTGGGACAGCATTCTGTCTCAGTTTCTATTTCATCTGGAAAAGTCAGCTTCTTGGAGTGCTGAAGACTAGACACACACACGCGCACACACACACGCAATGAGACGGTAGATTGATTCTTTTTGAGTTGAGACTTAACTTGCTGTCAAACAGAAACCTGTAGACTGCTAGTTCATGTCTGTTGTCTTGGTTTAATTACTGATAGCTGCCTTTACTTTTCAGCAGCTTTTCAACCCTGATGTACATGATTAATTATATCATCCCACTGTTGACCTGGAATTTCGAGCTCCGTTTACTTCTCGGAGGCAGAAATAGTGCTTTTGCAATTGTTTCTGATTACGGAGCTTCAATTGAGTATACCTGCAAATATTTCCCTGAGCCCATCTGTGATCTGGAATGTGCTTTTTCATTATGTGTAGCAGCCGAGATAAGAGACAGGTTTAATAAAGGACAGTGGAGTTGTGTAAATTATCCTGGCTTCTATCAGACAGACAGCAATGATCTCAAGCAGATTTACCCCCTTCTTTTTGGAGTTGCGGCCTTGTGCAGTGTGATTTCACCACTGCTAATCTGACTTAGTTTTTAATGGGCTAGGAGGGGGTGGGGTGGTTGGAAAACACTAGTGATGAGGCTTCTTCAGTGTGTGCGGTATTCCCTGTGGTGCTGTGATTGGAATCTGGGTCACACCTGGCAAGGTGCTTGGCCTCCTGAGAGAGCTATTTCTCTGTTCTCTCAAACAAATTTTTTTTTTTTTTTGCTATGGATAACAGGCAAATTGAGACCGATGACTGAGGTGGAGAAAGGAAGTCATGCTGACAAGCACTGTCTTGGCTGCTTGGATTATAAAGATGCCATTGGACATCCTTCACCCATCTCAGTCTTTTGAGTGTTTGATAATCTGCTTCTGTCTGTGGGTTCAATTCCAGGCACCAAGGTAAGTAGACAGGAACTCCATGGATAGTCGAATGCTTGATCTGTCTCTCTCTCAAATAATAATAATAATAATAATAATAATAATAATAATAATAATAATAATAATAAATGAGTTTTGGAGGGTGGGTAAGTGGCACACCTGGCTCAGCACACATGTCACCATGTATAAGGACCAGTGTTCGAGCCCCCACTTCCCACCTGCAGAGAGAACATTTTATGAGCAGTGAATGAAGCGGGTCTGCAGGTGTCTCTCTTTCTTTCCCCCTCTTTTTTAAATTAATTTTTAAATTCATCTTTATTTTTTAATTTTTTAAATTTTCTTTATTTATCGGATAGAGACAGCCAGAAGTCGAGAAGAAGGGGGAAACAGAGAGGGAAAGAGACGAGAGACACCTGCAGCAGTGTTTCACCACTTGCAAAGATTTCCCCCTGCAGGTGGGGACCGGGGGGCTCGAACCTGGGTCCTTGAACATTGCAATATGTGTGCTCAACCAGGTGCTCAACCATCTGGCCCCTCTCCCCTTATTTGTCTCCCCTCCTTTCTCAGCTTCTCTCTGTGCTGTCAAATAAAAAAAATAGAAAGAAAAAGAAAAGTAAAGCAAAAAAAGTGGCCTCAGGGAGCAGTGGCTTCCTACTGCAGGCACTTAGCCCCAGTGATAAAACACTGATGGAATAAAAAAACAAACAAACAAACAAACAAACAAACAAATGGGTGAGAAGATGGCTTCTGGGTGTTGTGTATGTATCAGACCTGGATTCATTCCAGAGCACAGCATGTAAAACAGACTTGGTTAGTTATATAAATTCCTGATCTGTTTTCACGTAATGCTTTTATTTTGTCAATGTGTAGTTGCATGACAAGTTTTAAGAGTTTTTTTTAAGGGTCGTGTCTGGAATTAGGAAGCTGTCATTTGCTTGGTTATTTCTCCAATGGCATTCCACAGAACACTGTTTCTGTGTTTGTCTGAGGAAAAGAATTTGATTTGTGGTCAGATCATTTGAGGAAGCTCTAGAGTAAGTGCAGTTGAACAGAATGGGAAAGAAGTGGAGATTTGGGGCTTTTTTTTTTTTTTTTTTTAATCTGGAAGACTCTAGGAGGCTGTCTTTGAATTTATTTTTTTCTCTCAAGTCAGTTAGGCTTTATAAAAATCTCAGCTGTGCTTAGCAGTGACACCGGTAACTAGTTTGTGTATGACTAGTATGACTAGGTAGTTTTCATCAGAATTTCTTTGCCGCATAACTTTTTGGCTATAAGTGGTTTTGCTATAAAGGATAACATAACTAGTTGATAGGTTTGTTTCAACAAATGCATCACTACCATTATTATGTAATGGTTATTACGTAAAGAAGTTGATAAAAACACTGAAAGTGTGTAATAAGAGTGTGCACATCCAGACTGTGTATTACACTAAAAATTACAGCACCGATCGGCAAATCCTTGTAGAAGCATTTGTCCTTTCCAAAGCCAAAAGCTTACCCACTGGAGTGAGCATCAGAAAGGCGCCTACTTAGTCTAAGCAGTCAAGAGCGTGAACCATGACTTCCTCAGCTAATTTGCGTCACAGCTTATCCTCTGTTGCTATCTTTATTAACCTGATCACTCCAAACTCGACATTGTTAAGTTTGGTTTCTCACCGTACCCATTATCAACTAAGACAAACTGAGGCCAACACAGGACATAGAGGAAGATGTGTAAGGACACTTCTGATCCGACCTCCACAACTGACACAGACACAGAGGACTCTGAGTAGGAGGTTTTATTGAATTGACAGATTTCAGTTCAAGCTATTAGTGAATTTAAATCAGTAAGACAGTTAGTTTCATTTATTTATTTTTATATTTATTTTCCCTTTTGTTGCCTTTGTTGTTTTTTCATTGTTGTTGTAGTTAAAATAGAAGCTTTTTCTTTTTCCCCAGAGCACAACTAAACTCTAGCTTCTGGTAGAGCTGGGGATTAAACCTGGAACTTTTGATGCCTCAGGCACAAAGGTTCCTGCCTAACCACTCTACTACCTCCCCAGTCTAGCCTAGTTAAAGTAGAATATTTATTATTTTATTTTATTTAGTTTTTACAAGAGCACTTACGGCTAGTACTTACGGCTTACTTTGGTATTGAACGAGGGACTTTGGAACCTCAGGCATGAAAGTCTTTTTACATAACTATTTCCCTAGCCCTTTACTTTATTTTATTTATTTTACCAGGGTACTGCTCAGCTCTGGTTTATGGTGGTGCCGAGGACTGAACTTGGGACTTTGGTTCCTAAGGCATGGTTGGTTCCTCTGTGTACAACCATTATGCTGTCTACCCCTGCTTGGAGGTTTTCATAATGCAGTACAGAGCTCAGTTAAAATATTGATTCTAGAGGTCAGCGAGATATCCCAGTGAGTTAGAACATGCCTCCCCGTGAATGTGGCCCAGGTTTGAGTCTTGGTATGACGTAGACGGTACCATGGCACAAGTAGAGCTTCTGGTGCTTTACCATCCTGTTTTTCTTTCTTCCCCCTTTTCATTTTATTCGAGAGAGGACAAGGAGATAGAGAGGGAAAGAGAAAGATAGATGCATGCAGACCTGCTCCACCACTGTGAAGCACCTCTTCTGCAAGTGTGTGTGTGCGTGCGCGCGTGCATATGTGTGTGTGCGTGTATGTGTGTGTGTGCGTGTATGTGTGTGTGCGTGTATGTGTGCATGTGCGTGTGCGCGTGCATGCGTGTGTGCGTGTGTATGTGTGTGCGCGTGCATGTGCGCTGTGAGGCAGGGGGCATCTAAACCGAATCCTTACACGACTCCTTGTGTGTGGTACTATGTGCACTTAACTGGGAGCGTCATCTTTTTCTACCTGAATGAATAAGTGGCCCAGAAGAAGTGGAATTGTGCCCTCAGAAAGCAGTTCTTCTTCTAGCGTTTGCCCTTCTTCCGTAGCCAGTCAACAGCGTCAGGTTGAGCCTGATGTCAAGTTTCGAGAACTCCTTTGAATCTGGAGAGGTGGCAGTCGTTGACTATGTGGGTCATAGTCTGTCTGGAGCCGCAGGGGCAGTGAACCCCCGTATAACTAACTAATTAACTGACTAGCCAATTGACAGACTACTTAGCATTTGCAAATTGATGCCTCTCGTAACAAAACATTTCTAAAAAAAAAGTTTCATTGAGTTCTGTTAAATCAAGGTCCTTTTAATTTGTTTTTATCTGTTTTTTTGTTGTTGTTTTATGGTGAAACCAAACTGTCAAGAAGTTTTTTTTTTTTCCATGCAGATTACCTTATGGCTAATTTACATCAGGCTCAACAGACGCTGTTGACTGGCTACAGAAGAAGGGCAAACGCTAGAAGAAGAAGAAGCTCTGCAGTGGAAATACCTTGGCAAAGAACACACTCCACATCAACTGGACACACCTGTGGGCATGTCTTGTTAAGAACAAATAATCCTGGTGTTTGAAAAAAATGGCTCCTTCTCTGCCAGACATGCAGGGAAATACGTTTCTGTTCCCTATGTGAGACCCTGTTTGAAGTCCGGAGGGTTAATATTCCTCTAGTGTGGTGGCCTCTCCATGACTGTGTCTCCCCAGCTGTCCACATAGAACCCCCCAGAAACCCATCCAGTGCACTTCCAGAATTTCCTGTCCCAGCTCTGCTTCCTGGAGAGATGTCAGTTTGTGTGTTTCTCCTCTGGTCAGTTGTAATTCTCTGTCTTTGCCTTTTCCTCACCAGTCTCAAGGACAGTGGTTCTCTCTGTGTCTTATCAAGTTCTAGGTCCAGAAAGACTTGTTGGCTTTTGACTTTGTTTAGCTTGTTTATTTTGGGTAGGATGAAGACTTGCACACTTTTAACAGACAGAACTGGGAGCATTTCTGAAAGATAAGGCTTTTAAAAACAAAATTAAAAACATAGCAAGTCGATAACTAGATGAAGTTAGGAGTACAAAAGATTTCTTGGTAACTAAACCTTAAGAAAGAAGAAGGACGAGCATAGGATTAGACAATGGAAGTTCTTAGAATATGAGGTAGGAGCCAGGGAGTGGTGCGCCTGGTTGAGCACACAGGTTACAATGCAGAAGGACCTGGGTTTAAGTTCCCGGCCCCCACCTGCAGGGGACAAACTTCTCAGCTGGTGAAGTAGTGTCTCTTTGTCTCTCTCCCTCTTTATCTCCCCCTTCTTCCCAATTGCTGGCTGTCTCTATCCAATAAATAAATAAAGAACATAATATATATATACATATATTTTTTTCCCTCCAGGGTTATTGCTGGGCTCGGTGCCTGCACCATGAATCCACTGCTCCTGGAGGCCATTTTTTCCCCCTTTTGTTGCCCTTGTTGTTGTAGCCTCGTTGTGGTTATTATTATTACCATTGTTGATGTTGTTTGTTGTTGGATAGGGCAGAGAGAAATGGAGAGAGGAGGGGAAGACAGAGAGGAGGAGAGAAAGACAGACACCTGCAGACCTGCCTCACTGCCTGTGAAGCGACTCCCCTGCAGGTGGGGAGCCGGGGGCTCGAACCGGGATCCTTACGCCGGTCCTTGCGCTTTGCACCACATGCACTTAACCCACTGTGCCACCGCCCGATCCCCAAAATATATTTTTAAAAAAGAATATGAAGCAGAGCCGACAGAGTCTGTGAGCTTCATGGAAACTGGTGAGGAAGAATAGCCCATTGCAAGAATCCTCAGTTTGGCGGGCAAGTGTGCCCTTCCACTGCAATCTTGCGTAGTCACTGACTGACACCATCTTGAGAAGGTTCCAGAAGCTCCCTGATTTTAATGTTAGCATTCACATTGAGTTCTTGATATGTTTAGACTTAGCCTTTCCTTGTGATGTGAGGGAAGATATGGGTTGAGAGCCTTTAGTTTGAAAATGATTATTATGGCAACTCCATTTGTTAAGTGGATGTGCTTATGTAAACTTGCCATCTCTTTTTCTTTCTTTTTAAAATTTTTTTATATTTATTTATATTTACTTTTCCCTTGTTGTTGTTTTTTATTGTTGTTGTAGTTGCTACTGTTGTGGTTGTTGCTTGATAGGTCAGAGAGAAGTGGTGAGAGGAGGGGAAGACAGAGAGGGAGAGAAAGAAAGACACCTGTAGACCTGCTTCACCACCTGTGAAGTGACTCCCCTGCAGGTGGGCATCCGGGGCCTTGAACCGGGATCCTTGAGCTGTTCCTTGCGCTTTGCACCATGTGCGCTTAAGTAAACTTGCCATTTCTTTCATTGATTGTAAGCCTGGTTGCTCCTGGTTCCGTATCCCCACTTATCCTGAGCTCAGTTATGTCCCTATCCTATCATTCAGACTGCTGTCAATGAGCCGAAGTCTGTTATGAGGTCTCCTGTCAACAGTTTTGAATTCTTTTAATATCAGTGGTGAACTTTTAAGATAGTAGTATAACTTTAGAGTAATACATTACCATGAACCTTTAAATGACAGGCCATCATGATGGCCTTGGTGAATAGATCACGTGGTCAGACCTTGTACAATGCAGCCATGTGACTATGCCTCACTGCACACGTCATTTTTAGCCTTCTCTGTCCTAACTTATAATTAAGGCACTTCAGCCATGAGGATCATGAATCTGACCTTTCTCCAGGTTTGTAGAGGTCATGCCTGTTCCACAATATTAATCCCTCATTTTGAGACAGTGTCCCTAATATCAGTAACTCTAGAGAAATCTAGACCTATGGTCCAGCATCCTTAAGCAAGCATCCTCAACATCTAGATAAAAGGTATTACTCTGATGACTGATTTTAACTTTTTTAATTTTAAATATAGTCCATTTTATTCTTTTATCAGAGCCAGTTTGCTTTGGCTACCTTGCAACTACTGCAATGTATTGGTCATGTGACATATCACAGTCTTTTAGTGAGTAGTGAGTCTGAAGCAAAGGTTTCTTGTGTTAGAATGAGTCTTGTAGTGCATGTTAGTTACCCAAACCCCATTCTCATGCATCTGGTTTAACACCAGTTAGTATCAACCTGGGGGGGGAGGGGGACTCAGTGCAAAACTGAGGCAAACAGTAAGGAGTTGAAAGCCTCAGGCTGGCATCTCAGTGTGTTTTGTGCTCAGTAAAGAGCTCTTTCTTGAAAGAGTGTCAGGGGAAATGTCTCCACATCTCCAGGAGTGGATCCAGCTAGTGGTCATTTGTTGGTATGCTTCTAAATTCTGCTTCTAAGACCCCTTCTGTTTCATTGGTTTAATCCCCCCTGCTTAACACTGTGTTCTATTTACATAACCACTGTTAACTAAGCACCGCCCAGCCTACAGGGTATTGGTTTAATTCTCACTGTTTTGCACGTTTTTTCTTCTCCCCACCCCCTATCCTACATGCATCCTCTTCGGACCTGACTCTTCTGCCTTAGGATAGATAAGGACAAGATTGTGATTAGAGATAGCTTAGATTGTGCTGTGTTCCACATGAATAAAGACTGAACTGCATACCACTCAGCCATGAGTCCCTGGGCGTCTCTCTCTCCCACCCGCGAAGCTAGCCCAACAATCATTGGAATACATTTTCATTTTAGCTTGGATTCAAGATACTAAATTTCTGCATGCATGTATAAAATCATTGATATAATCTATATTTTATGTATTTATTTTAAGTATTTTATTAGTGATTTAATAATCATTAACAAGATTGTAAGAGAACAAGGGTAAATTTCACACAGTTCCCACCACCAGAGTTCCATATCCCATCCCCCCCATAGGAAGCTTCCCTATTCTTTATCTATCTGAGAACATGGACAAAAATTCTTTATGGGGTGCAGAAGGTGGAAGGTCTGGCTTCTGCAATTGCTTCTCGACTGGACATGGACATTGACAGGTGGAGCCATACTCCTAGCCTGTTTCTATCTTCCCCTAAAAGGGTAGGGTTCTGGAGAGATGCGTTTCCAGGACACATTGGTGAGGTTGTCTGCCCAGGGAAATCACGAAGGCATCATGGTAGTGTCTACAACTTGGTGGCTGAATGCTGGTATGATATAAAGCAGGACAAATAGTTTAATAAGCAGGAACCCAAAGGTAAGACTAGAGCAGATGAAACTAGGTGTCTTTATGTATGAAAAAGCTAGGAAGTCTATTTAAGTATGTTCTAAGGGGCCCATGACCACTAATTTTTGTCTGAGCCTGATAGCTAACATTCAGGTGGACTAAAACTATAGTCTGGGAAGATGGTGTCAGAGTTGAGCTATGTTCTATTGATGTTATTATACACGGTACAACAGCTATATATATATTTATGTATAATGATTATATATATTATATATGGTATAGCAGCAATGAAACTATTAGTGGGGAAATATACAGTTGTATTAGCTAGCAGTATTTAAGATATTGCACACTTTTGTTTCCAACTTATTTATCTACATTTTCTTTTATGCCCACACTAAACTTCTATTTCCTCCTTAAATTTTTGAAATATAATTGTCTTCACATTCTTTCCCAGCTCTGAAACTTAAGACTTCTGAAGATCTCCCAAGTGAATGCTTAACAATGATGTTTTTTACTTAGTTTTGTGGTCTCTGGAGTAATTTTCTACTTTTTATAGTCTTTTCTTCTTTCTTTCCTTTTTCTGTCTGACTCTGCAGAGACAAATTATGAATTCAAGGTGACGATTGTAGGCCTCTAGTGGTAAGTATCACATGGTTTCTCATGAGAGTCACTGCAGAGTCGAGGGTAGAAAATGAATATTCCTACCCATTTCAACTGGGACCCGTTAGCGGTGTTTCCCTCTTGACTCATCTTTCAGTGGACATTCCTGAATGCTGTGCCGTCTTAGATCTCTCTTTTGTTCAGTATACAAGTTCTTCCCGAGGATGTTAAGTTTTGTAACTTTCTGTCTGTATACAGTCCCTTTTAAAGTAAAATCTGACTCTTTCTAGAGAAAAACCATTTGAAAGAAATGCAATGGACATTTTTAAAGAACATTAAAAAGTTATGATCTTTACTCTTAATTAATGGCATCTTTGTGAATCAAAAACAAAAGAAATGCAAAAAGATATGGGGAACAAGTCTGAATTTGGGCAGCGGTTAGATAGAATGGAAATAAATACAGATCATAACATTTTGTTTTCCTTCTTGGACAGGGGTGTTTTCTAAGTCAATAAAAAGAACGATTTCATAGCCAAAGACAGACTTTGATAATAAGTTGAGAATTATAAATACAGACAGAAATTTTGAGCTGAAATTGAGAATATTAAAGGGACTGGAAAGAGTACCGCTGTGCACATGTATGTAGGTATGTTTGCATGTGACGCAAACTTGCATCTTTGCACACGTATATTTTAGCCCTTCTTATCCAAGAACATTTGTTATAGCATTAGATTGGGCCATTGCAACTAGTGTATCTTTTTATCGTTCTTTTTAATCCATAAGATTCACATAAAAACTATTGCCCAACTTAATGATTTTTTTCATGAAGGAGAAAATGTGTAAGACAGTTGTTGTCATGTGAGTACAATCATTTTTCTCTGCTTGATAGGTGTTAGCACACTACTCCCACCACTGACTTAAATCTTCTACTGTCTTGCATTCAGTCCCCCATCTCGCTTTCATCTCACGCCTCACAGCCCTCCGCGACAGACCACACCTAGTCCATGTTTTACCCCGGTCCTTCTTTCTCTCCTTGCTTCCTAGGAGTGAGATCACCTACCATTCCTTTTTTTTTCCCTCTGGCTTTTCACACTTAATGTGGATCCCTCAGATTCCATCCATGATATGGCAAAGGCCACGATTTTATCACTTCCTCTAGCTGGATTGGATTCCATTGTGTGTGCGTGCTACCACTCTCTTTTAATATTTATTTTGGATAGAGATAAAGAAAAATTGAGAGGAAAGGGAAAGACATTGGCAAAATTCTTTCTCCCTTACAGGTGGGGACCGGAGGCTTGAACCTGGGTCCTTGCACATGGTAACATGTATTCAACTAAGTGGGCCACCCCCTGCCTCCTACCACACCTTTCTTGACCACTTATCTGGTATTGGACATCTGGGTTGCTGCCATGTTTGGGCAGTTACAAACAGTACTGCTATGAACTATGAATATAGCTATGCATAGATATCTTCAGATAAGAGTTTTGTTGTCTTTGTATAGGTTCCAGGAAGAGAATCTGCCAGATTATAGGATAGGTCAACATCTAATGTTCCTCTTTTAATTGTTGTTGTTATTACTGTTGCTGTTATTGCTGTCGTCATTGTTGGATAGGTCAGAGAGAAATGGAGAGAGGAGGGGAAGACAGAGAAGGGGAGAGAGAAAGACAGACACCTGCAGACCTGCTTCACCGCCTGTTTAGTGAGCCCCCTGCAGGTAGGTCAGTGGGGGCTAGAACTAGGATCCTTATGCCAGCCCTTGCGCTTTGCACCATGTGCGCTTAACCTGCTGCACCGCCACCCGGCTCCCTATGTGTAATGTTCTGAGGACTCACCAAATTACTATCCAAGGGATTGAAAGGATTTACTTCCTCCCCTCCCCACACATCCTCAACAGCATTTGTTGTTTCTATCCTTTCTAATGTATGGCATGCTCACAGATGTGAAGTGGTATCTCATTATTGACTTTGTTTGCATTTTTCTGATATCTCATTATTGACTTTATTTGGCCATCTAGATTTATCTTTGGTGAAGATTCTGTCCATTCAATGGTTTTTTTGCTTTCTATTTTGGCCATTAACCTTTGTCTAGTGTGCAGTGTATAACAAACCATTTAAGGTAGAGCTACTATCTATATTTTTCAAGCTCTTTTTCTTTTTAAAAACTGAAGGCACTGGGACACATCATATTACTTTTATCAACCCCGAATCACCTGATATCAATAGCAGGCAGAGATGCAACAAGAAAGAAAAAACAAACTGATATCCCTGATAAGCATAGATGTTAAGATATTTAACAAACATCCAGCAAGTGGAGCGAACGAGACATTAAAAGGACATCAAAACCGAGTGTGATTCATGCAAGGGATATAAGGGTGGAATATGCAAGTCAATAGATGTCCTTCACCGCATAGACAAAGGGAGAACCAGAAACCATAAGAATATCTCACTACATGACAACAGAGCTCTTGACAAGATTCAATGTCTTTTCATGATCAAAACTTAAAAATAAAAGGGAGTTGATGTAAAATTCTTCAGTCTAGTTACATTTATATGCAGCAGACCAATGGTCAGTGGTGAGAAGCTGCAACCATTTCTTTTCGAAGGAAGATGGGTCTGTCCACTATCTTCGTTACTATTCACTATAGTTTTGAAAGTCCAGGCCATAGCAACGAGACAAAAAGAAAAAAATCAAAGAATATGGACTGGAAGAGAAGAAGTAAAGCTGTTTCCAATAGCAGATGACATGATCATACACATCGAAGATCCAAAGGGGGCCGGGCTGTGGTGTACCCAGACACGCACACACAGTACTATGAGCAAGGACTCCCCAGTGGAGACACTTCACTAGCAGGTCTGCAGGTGTCTATCTTTCTATCTCCTTCTCTACCTCCCTCTTAATTTACTCTGTCTTACCAAATAAGAAGGAAAAAAAAAGGCCACCAGGAGCAGTGGATTTGTAGTGTCAGTACCAAGCTGCAGTGATAACTCTGTAAGAAAATAATGATAATAATAACAATAAAAATAATAACAGTCCACCAGAAACTTCTGGAAATTGTTAGGCAATATAGTAAGGTGACAGGTTACAAAACCAATATACTAAAAACAGTAACCTTCCTCTATGCAAATAGCAAATTAAAAGAAATGCAGAAATAAATATCATTTATAATAGCAATAAAAATAATTAGGTATCTAGGAATCAACAAAGATGGTGATTGATGTCTACGCTAAAAATGATCAGTCATGCCACCTGCAGTAGCACAGTGGGTTAAGTGCACATGGCACAAAGTTCAAGGACCGGCTAAGGATCTTGGTTTGAGTCCCCAACTCCCCAACTGCAGGGGGTCCCTTCATAGGCAGTGAGGCAGGTCTGCAGGTGTTTATCTTTCTTTCCTCTTCTCTGTCTTCCCCTCCTCTCTCAAATTTTCTCTGTTCTATCCAACAACAATGACAACAAAGGCAACAAAAATGGGAAAAATGGCCTCCAGGAGCAGTGGACTCATAGTGCAGGCACTGAGACCCCAGCAATAACCCTGGAGGCAAAAAAAAAAAAATCAGATGCAAGAAAAAGAAACAAAGAACCAGAAAGATACTCCATGCTCAAGATTTGGTAGGATTAATATAGTTGAAATGGTCATCATGCCCAGAACTATACACAGATTTAATGCATTTCTGTCAAAGTTCCACTGAATTTCTTTAAGGGAATAGAACCAAAACTGCATTAATTTACCAGGAACCAGATTATGTTGAATACCAAAAATTATCAAAGAAATTCTGAGGAAAAAGAAAGAATTGAGGTATCACGTTCCCTGACTTCAAACTATATGACAGAGCTATTATGATCCAAACTATAAGGCGGTTGAATAAAAACAGATACACAGACCAATGGAATAGAAATAAGTCTTTATGCCCAGGTAAAACTAGTTTATGATGAAGGGGCCCAGAGTATTATGTGGAGATTGGAGAAAATGGTGCTGAGAAAATGGGGTTGATGTATGTGGGAGAATAAACAGGAATGTCCCATAAAAAAACTCCAGAGATGTCAGTCCCAAATGAATTAAAGACTTGAATGTTATACAAGAAAAAAATCCTGTACACAGAAGAAAATATTGGCAGAACATTTTAGGATGATATTTCTAGACTCAGGTCTAACAGTGGGGAAAGCAGAAACAAAAATTAAACTTATGGGACAACATCAAAAAGTTTCACACCAAAAGGAGCTGTCACCAAGTAAAAAGATACCCTACTGTCCCAGTTTTAAATTTCTTTAAAAAATATTAAGAATAAAACTCATTCTTCTTTATGTAAATAAGTAAAAAAAAATCAGTCTATCCTCATCTCATAGATAAGGAAAAGAAAAACCAATCAGATTAAGGTACTGTATTAAAAAAAAACCTGTGGGGAGTCGGGCTGTAGTGCAGCGGGCTAAGCGCAGGTGGCGCAAAGCACAAGGACTGGCATAAGGATCCCGGTTCGAACCCCGGCTCCCCACCTGCAGGGGAGTCGCTTCACAGGCGGTGAAGCAGGTCTGCAGGTGTCTATCTTTCTCTCCTCCTCTCTGTCTTCCCCTCCTCTCTCGATTTCTCTCTGTCCTATCCAACAACGACAACAACAATAATAACTACAACAATAAAAAAACAAGGGCAACAAAAGGGAATAAATAAAATAAATATATAAAAAAATAATAATAATAAACCTGTGGGGCTGAGTGGGTGCACCTGACTGAGTGTCTATGTCGTAATGTGCATGGAAGAGGTCCCCATTTGCAGGTAGAAAACTTCACAAATGGTGCGGCACTGCACAGGTCTCTCTCTCTCTCTCCCTCTTTCTCTCTCCTCCTCCCTCTCAGTATCTGGCTGTCTCTATCCAATAAATGAATAAATAAATATAATAAAAAAGTAAAAAAAATAGATTTGTAAATTCAAAATTATAATCCCCAAGTTGCTATTTCTAAAAATAACTACAGTGTCTTTCATGATACTCATTATAAATTCAATAGTTTTTAAAAATTGTGGTTCAGGTGAATTCTACTACTATGGATACATTGTAACTGATATAATTTTAAGTGGAGTTATTAGATGACTGATGATGACTTCTAGGGAAATACATATTCAACTCCTATTTTAACCATGCCTTTTTTTTTAGCCTGTTTGTCATTCCTGTAAAAAATAACATAGCAGGGACTATATAAAGATGAACCCAAACTCAAATAAACTCTAACCTTATCATTATTCTTAGTATACTGTTGAAGATATGTTGGAATAATTTGGTCTAGCCTTTAAGCCTTAACCTATAAAGGCAAGAAACATGATGTACCTTCCCATACTTGAAGAGCTTTAAGTTACAGGATTCTGTCTACTGGTCTCAAAGAAAGGGTTAAAGCCTTTGAGAGATTTGGTAAATTCTTAGCTTTCACTGTTAGCAACATTTTCTATATGCCGAGAAAAAGCTATCATGCTCTTTTAGTATACTAACAATCATGTTAGTCTGAATTTCTCAGACTAACTATGGAGACCATTTTCCTGAAATTTGTGTAGAAATATATAAACTTCGAAGACATGAAGGGTACTTTTTTTTTTTTAATCATTGGCACCCTCCTTTATTATACAGACAAATCACCCTGTGGTCACTTTCTAGAGAATCCTTAATTAGTATTTGGTAAATGAATGGATTAAAAAAAAAACAGTTTTCCTCTCTCTGTCTTTTCCCAAATTGAAGGACAAAGTATAACTTTTTCCCCCCCAAACACCTTTGAGCTATAGACATAAGCTCATTTAGTTAATTTTATCCTCATTTTATTAAAAGAAAATGCGGGTTGGGGGCAAGCAAGAAAGCAGTGTCTTCTTTGCTGTAGTAACTTCTAAATTGTACTTTCCTTGCCAGGGTGTTTGAGGCACTCCATAAGTTGCTCTATTCTCAATAAACTAGGGAACATACAAGCATGTATTTTCTTTGAAGATGTTATGCATAAAATTTTATGTGGCTGGTAAGAGTATTCCGATGCACAATTTATAGCTGAACTTTGATGAATGACACAATTCGTATCTTTCAAACTTTGATGGGGAAGAGCCCATTAGTTTTATATGTCGTAGTTATAGCTGAGTTATTCTAGAAGAAATGAATACAAGGTGTAAGTGCACAAAACATATGACATCTGATCTGTATTTGTTTAAATACCCCTGCAATAGGGGGATGAAGCCATTTCAATGTAAACCACCTTCCAAAACCGTTTCCCTATTCAGTACTTAGTGATACTTCATAATTATCACCACAAATTAGATATCTTTGTGATAAGACTCTTGCAGGGAGATTTTTGATGTCTATAATTAAAGTAGACTTTTGGAAACCAACTTGTTTTTCAATAAAATGTGTCATTTTTTGGTACAAATATTCACTCTTCAGTAAACATTAAATATGTAGTGTATGCATTTGTGAAGTGAGAACTGATAAACTTTATGATAATCAAAGATCTATAAGTACCACATAATGTAGAAAATGTTATATAGTTAGCAGTATGTATGATATATATTTAAATTAGACATTAAACAAAAGGCATAGCTATTAGTTAATAGTTAATATTTTCATTTGTCTACATTGAATGCTGATCCATAATTTTGCTCACTGTATTAGGGGCCAATATATTTATTAAATTTGTCCTGAACCATAACAAATATAAAATGATTTGGAGTTTCCATATCACTTAAACTATTGCTCATAAATTAGATTAACTTTGCGATGTTTTTTTCTTAATACAAAATTGATTGTACAGGTCAGTTTACATGAAATATGCTGCATTCAATCAAAACCATTTTCTAATCTCTTTTTCTGCTTAGTAAGATCACTCTGTAAATATTTATGAGTTTGCCCTTTAAAACAAAACAAAAAAGAACTTTTAAAATTCAAAGCAAAGCACAACAAAAGAAACAAATTAGGAAAGTATTTTTTTCTTGGCAAGAGATCTTCTTGTGAATACTTGGCATAGGACACTATTGAAAGTTGCGACATTTCCATCTTCTAGGACAAGGGCTTCCCTCTTCCTTCCTCCAAAGTAATTCTGGGTGCTGATTCTGATCTCTGTTTATTTTTATGCAATGATGACAACACAGCTTTATGTTGACTAAGACTTTGACAAAACATTTTTAGGTAAACAATGTCAGCTGGTGCTCGAGCTCTTTCCCTTCTGTCAGTCTTCTTTGATGCTGTCTCCCAGATCTCCCGCATACTTCTGGCTTTGTCCCACACTCGAAGTGTAAATTACCGTGGTTCGGAAGACTAGTGTGGTTCTAGGTTTGAACCCGGAACTTCATGCGTGGGTGATGTTTCTCACCAGGTTAGCTGTCAACAGATGGTCGCTCCTTAACCTCCTCAAATGAAGGATTCTGATGTGAATCTTAGGATGTTTAGTTCAGTCTTAGTGCCGGCCCTTCAGTAGTGGTCCTGTTTAGGCAACTCTTTCTCCACCTTCAAAGTAGCTTCAAGACCTCACAATCTGACCTATCTTCCGGTGCTGGAAAATTGCGATATGCTCTCGGGCCAGCCATCAACATCAGTGACAACGGAGACTTTCCCCCCTTAAGAATGTGCTTTATCTGCTGTAACACCTGCATTCTTGACTGTGGAAAATATATCAATCAGCATCGGAGACCTTCAGACTCCTAAAATTAAATAGGCTTTGGGTAGGAGAGATCAACTTCATATTAGAAATTACTCATTTAAAAAAGAAAAGTGCAGAAGTGACAGTGAAAACATCCATTCCAGTGCACTCCCCTACTCCCTTTTCCAATCATTTTTTTCCCACTGAAATGTTTTTATTCCTAATTGATCATTTCACTCCCCAGTTTGGCTTCCCCACTTTTCCTTCTGTTGCCAGATCTCTCCAAGGTAGGAGAGATCGGCTTTAAACAGAATCTATAAAAGTGGTTCACAGATTTTTTTTTTTTTATTATTAGTTCTTGTATAGTCTGAATAGGGCTGTTCAATCTCAGGTTTGCAAAAACTTATTAAGATTTCGACAACAGTATTAAATATGTGTCAGTGAGTGTTACGGATGATACAGGGGTCATGAAGTTGCAAATGTCTTTCTTTAATTTAGTGATTTTTTTTCCCCCTTCGGTAAAATTTTTAGAGATTATTGAATGAGGGAGTATTTCAGCCTACATAAAATCATTCCTACTAGAGCAAGTTGTACTAAGAGTTTACAACACATAGGCTTTTCTGTATGGACGGTGTGCTTTCCGCCTTTTTATTGAGTCTCCTTTGGCAGGAGAGCAAGACATCGAGATCTGGATAGCTCAAGGCTAGACTATGAGTCTAGTTATGGCAGAATACTCTATCAGTGTGTTAAAGACTATACATTAAGCCATTAACCCCCAAATAAAATAACATCACTAGGTACTTTAAAGACTATTCAAAAGGGGTTCACTGAGCAAGTCAGTGAAATTCATTAGAAGCACAAGGAAGTTCAGAAGAAGAAAGCTAGAAAGAAAGAATTAAATTTGAACTCTTTATCTGGACAAAGGATACAGAAGTGGTTAGTCTCAGATGTTATCATCTTTGACAGATGATCTAGCCTAAATGGGAAGGATTCAGATTTATAGGGAGACTTGGGGTAACAAGCATATTAACTGATGTCGTTGTGAAAAAGTAAATCAAAGCCAAAGTCTGATAGGCGAATGAGTGAGAGAGGAGACCCACACATGTGCCCATGAGAGCCTTGGCCATGCTGCTTTCACAGTTTGATAGGAAGGTATCAACTTGGGTCAGCTTGGAACGTTCCTACTCATGACCACAGAATGTGAGCTCAGATCTACAGGGATGCAGAGGTCACATAGGCTCCCAAACTGAATATGGGCCCCAGATCACATCAAATCCATGGGGTTTAAAATCAACAATATTTATACCCCTTTCCCATATTTGGGAGCTACTCTCTTTCCTGATCCAGCTTCTGGTCCTTCTGCCAGCCATGACCTCATCTCCCCAGACAATCATTAGGATCCACCTGCATATCAGATTTCAGGCTCAGGCAAAAACAAACAAACAAACAACACTAGTATAGCTACAGGCCCTTTGGAATATAACTAAAATATGCCTACTAGCTATATACAAATTGGAGACCCCCACAACTCTTCATCTGCACTATTCCAGCCTTTAGGTCCATGATTGATCAACAATTTGTTTGGATTTGTATGTTAACTCTCTTTTCACCAGGTTCCAGATGCTACCATGATGTCAACCAGACTTCCCTAGACAGACAACCCCAGCAATGTGTCGTGGAGTCCCGATTCCCCAGAGCCCTTCCCCACTAGAGAAAGAGAGAGGCAGGCTGGGAGTATGGATCCACCTGTCAACGCCCATGTTCAGTGGGGAAGCAATTGCAGAAGCCAGACCTCCCACCCTCTGTATCTCACAATGACCTTGGGCCCATACTCCCAGAGGGATAAAGAACAGGAAAGCTATCAGGGGAGGGGATGGGATATGGAGTTCTGGTGGTGGGAATTGTGTGGAGTTCTACCCCTCTTATCCTATGGTCTAGTCACTGTTTCCTTTTTATAAATTTTTTTTTTTTAAAAAAGAAAGGTATGAAACAGAGCTTAGAATGACCCAATAGTTCAATTCTGTGAACTGTGATCTAGTTCCCAGTCTGATATCATTCTTCCCTTTTCAAAACATCCCTGAAACAGAATTGTACCAGCATTTGTAGGTGGTTTCATGGGGAAATTTGAACAGGGGTCTTGAGGGGAGGCAAAAGTAGGAAAGACTCACACTTGTGTTACAATGTTGAAGTTTCCTTGGTTTTAGGTTTCAGGGACTATAATTTCAGTATAATGAGATTTTCAAATATCTGAACTTGGCCAGTGAGGTGAAAATTTCACTTCATTATATGGTATAAGCTTAAATATTTTCAATATTTCTCCTTTCTTTGGGGAAACCAGGTGCAGATGGATGCTCCCAGATCACTTTCTAAAGAGTGAGAGAGAAAAAATATTGGAAGCTATGCTCCGGGAGATGGCGCAGTGGAGAAAGCACTGGATTCTCAACTATGAGGTCCTGAGTTCAATCCCTGGCAGCACTTGTACCACAGTGCTGTCTGGTTCTTTCTCTCTCTGCCTATCTTCTCATAAATAAATAAATTCTTTAAAAAAAAAAAACATTGGAACCTCATTGATTTTTTAGTCTAATTGGAGAATACTTTCATGTAATATGTTATTTAAACATGTATTATTTTTAATTATATTTGATTTTTTACCACTGTATTGGGGGTTAATAGTTAACAGTACAGTTGTTGACAAATGAGTACAATTCCTCATCTCCCTGTGATAGGTGTCTGCAAACACTCTCACCCCCAACTTAGGTTGTTCTCTCTTTTAAAATTTTTAAAAAAATTATCTTTATTTATTTATTGGACTGAGAGCCAGAAATTGAGAAAGGGGAGATAGAGAGCGAGAGGGACAGAGGGACACCTGCAGCACTGCTTCACCACTCGCAAAGGTTTCCCCCTGTAGGTGGGGACCAGGGACTTGAACCTGGATCCTTGCACACTGTGACGTGTGCGCTCAGCAAGGTGCGCCACCATCCGGCCCTCCGGTCCTTCTCTACCATCACACATCAGAACCCCAAACCCGCACCATCCCTTTGCTTCTCCACTTCTCTAGATTCCATTGCTTTGGTGGGATTCACCACGCACAACCCAAGTTTGACTATGGATAGTCCCTCTGTGCTTGTTCCTTAAGTCCAACCTATGAATGAGATTATCTGACACCCTTCTCTTTTTGGTTTATCTCATATAGCATGTTTTATTCAGGCCCCATTCAAGACAAGGATGGACTTCATTTTATTTTATATTTTTTATTAGTGATTTAATAATGATTGACATTCATCAGAATGCTAGCAATGGACTTACTCTATGACCTGGCAATTCATCTTCTGGGGATATATCCAAAGGAAAAAAAGATCCTTATCTGAAGAGACTTTCATATGCCTATATTCATAGCACAGTGATCAATAGTACAAACTTGGAAGTAACCGAGATACCTAACAACAGACGAGTGGTTGGAAAGCTGTTAACCTTCCCAATAAAAAGGAAAAAAGTGATATATAATGTAGTGAGAACTAATGATTATTAATTAGAACAAGACGTTTGCAGATGGATCTGTGAAGTAGTCCAAATCCTCAGGTGACATCCACTCACTGGATACAAGATTTTTACAATCTTATAACAACCAAAGAAACCTGTTTGTTTTAAGCAGTTTCACAGCATGGAAACTCATCAGAATTTGGTTGTCAAGTCTTGTATCACTTTTTTTCTTTTTATTGGGAAGGTTAATGGTTTACAGTAAGCATAGTTTTTAACACCTGAGTAAACTATCTCATCTCAATATGGTAGTTATCTGCAAAGCACTCTCAACCTCCAGTCTGTGTCATTTTTTTCTACCAGGACCTAAAAGCCGCTCCCTGTGCCCAGAGTCCTTTGCTTTGGTTCGCCAAACCCATTCCAAGTTCTACTTTCTGTCTCCCTTTTCTGTTTTTGTTTCTCAGGTTCAGCCTGTGAGTGAAATCATCCCATCTCTTTCTGGCTTATGTCACTTAACATGATTCCTTCAAGCTCCATCCAAGATGAGGTAAAGGAGATGAATTCATCATTCTTAATAACTGCCTAGTAGTCCACTGTGTATATACACCACAACTTTCTTAGCCACTAATTTGCTGTTGGGTATTTAGGCTACTTTCAAGTTTGGGCTATTACAAATTGTGTTGGCATGACTCTGCAGTTCTCTCCCAAGGATGTATCCTTAGGAATCAAACACAACCATGCTCATGATTCATTAAAAAAAAAAAAAAATTACATTGTGGAGATGTGAGGTTCCTGCTGTCTTAGGGTTCAGGGAGGGGGTGGGTTATGGAGATTGGGTGGTGGGAATTGTGTGGAGTTGTACCCCTCCTACCTTATGGTTTTGTTAATTAATCCTTTCTTAAATAAAAAAAATTACATTACAACTTCTGTAATGAAATGTGAGCTCTGTGATCTTGTTTCAGGACAATTCTTGATTTGATGATTTTTAGCTCTGTGTTCATTTTTTTTTCATATATTATATATCTCGTTGTGAACTGGACTATTAACTTTTTCTCTGTAATTCCTGCAAATACTCAAAGGTTCAACATTTCTGTTTAATTTTTCTCCTTCCTTGCATGTCTTTCACTTTTATGTGTTAGTCAACATTACACCCAGATTTCAAGTCCCAGGTCCAACATTATCCTCTATATGAACATTAATAATAATAGGATTTTTACTGCTTGAATATTGATTTACGGAATTATGAGATACCAGTGTATAATACCACACTGTTCTCACCCCCAGAGCTCTGTGTCCCATTCCCTCCACTGGAGACTGCAGTAGTTCTCCCAAGGTCCCAGATATGGGTTGAATATTATTTCTATAACTATCTTTATATATATATATATATATTCCCTTTTTTTTTTTTTTACAATTCTGCCCTCCTTTTCTTTCTAAGTCACACTTATCCCTATCACTACTCCTGAATGTCCTTTTTTCTTCTTTCACTGGATCTTGATGGAACTGGAATTCAGAGCCCTCTGGTCATCTTCCCTTATCACTTCTCCCCCTCTGGGAGTTTGAACTGAAGTTCTTTATGGCGTGCAGAAGGTGGGAGTTCTGGCTTTTGTAATTGCTTCTCTGCTAAATATGGACATTGGCAGGTGGATCCACACCCCCAGCCTGTTTCTATCTTTCCCTAGTGTGTAGGGCTCCGGAGAGGTGAGGTTCAGGGGCACATTGGTGACATTGTCTGCCCACAGAGTTCATGATGGAATCATAGTAGCATCTGCACATTGATGACTGAATGGCAGTAAATTATGAGGCAGGAACAAAAATGTTTAATAAATAAGTTTGTTTTTGATGTTTGCCAGACCTTAACTGTGTAAGAAAGCCTCCAGTAGAATTTGACCACATTAATTTGACTTCATATTAAGACAGATTTTGGATGTTGTCATTTTTCTTTGTACATTTTGGAGATATTTTCTATTATCTTCAACTCACTGATCGACTTTTCTGTCACTCCATCTCTTTATGAAGACTCTAGAAGGCATTCTTAAGCTGACGGCGTACACTTTGGCTCATTTAATTTCTTCTTACAGATTTCAATCCACAGTGAAGTTCATTATTTATTCCCTTTACCATTATTTTCTTAAATATATTCATCACAGTTATATTGAATTTCTCATTTGTTCAGTGGTACTGGAGTTCAAATCCACGATTTTGTATAAGCAAAGTAAGTCCTGTCTCATGGAATTAGGCCTCTGGATGCTGGATTCCTCATTTTTTTTTAACTCTGTACTAGAATGGTTCCTATTTCTAATTTAGATGTTAGGTTTAGTTTTATTTATCAATTATTAGGTTTTTAAACCAATTATTAGCACATTAACTAGTTTGTGATTAATTCACTATCCTTGTGCATATGTTATTGAGCTCAGAATTGTTATTTTTTTACAAGAGCACTGAGTAAAATTACAAGTACGTCTCTTTTATTGCAACAAGTTATTTTTAAGCTTCTTGGTGGCAAGTCTTTCTCAGTTTTGCTTATGGTCATTATAACCAGAGAATGAAATTTACTCCACATCCTCTGTTGTAGCATTTCTGGGATTCTGAATGACCATCCAGGTCTCCAATCTTGTACCTGAACCTCTTGACTTGGAAATATCAGTTCTGCTCTGCACCATCACATTGACTCTCTTGACTATTTCCCTCTCTCTCTCTCTCTCTTTCTCCCCCCCTCACCAGTAGGTTTATTTCTGGGGCTCTGTGCTGGTACTAGAGATCCACCATTCTCAGAAGCCATTCCCCCTCAACCCGATCCCCTTTTGTTTTATTGGACAGGACAGAAAGACATTGAGACTGGAGGGGAGGGCAGGAGGGAGAGAGAAAGATAGACCCCTAGACCCCTGCACACCTGCATCACTGCTTGTCAAGCTTCCCCCCTGCAGGTAGGAAGCAGGGGCTTGAACCTGGCTCTTTCATATGGTGGTTTGTTCTCTTAACCAGGTGTGCTACTGCCCAGCCCTGCCTTCGCTACTTTTCTAAACAGCTGTTCTCCATATGCACAGCTCAGCAACTGCCTAAGGAGCTGAGGAGAAATTTCAGCTACATTATCAGGACTGATTTTTCTAGTCTTTCCTCTCGGGGATGTACGCATTCCAGTTCTAGTTCTCTGGGGCGTCATCATTTTCATCTGTCTACACAGCCCCGTAAGACCACTTGGGATTTATTTCTTTGAACTGTGGTTCAGAAAATGCCAACAGGAAGACGTCTGGGGTTTTTGTCATGTCTATTTTGTTGGCCTCTTTTTATTCAAGGACTGGAGTTCTACATGAGTTGCTGTGTTCAGTGCCTACAATCAGTTGTTTCATAGGGTTTTGTCTAGGTCTTCTTGGTTATAGAGAATGTTAAGTTCAATAACAACTACTTCATGGGTGAAAGTAGAATGGGCCTGTGCTATTCTTCACTCTTTCTCTTGCACTATTTCTTACTTTCATTCTGTCAGTTCAGCCACCGGAACCTAATAATGATTGTCTCTCTCCTAAGAATTCCCTCTCTCCTGACTGAAAATACTTTGACTACATCTATCTGTCTAGCTTTTGGGGATGTGCTTTTTGTATGTCAGACGTGTAAAGGAGACCAGCTAGCAGAGAGCCTCTATTGCCTTCACGTGGGATTTATTTGTATTCCAGTCTTTTATATCACTAGCTTTGGTTTCTACCGTTCCCTACCCATTTATTAATCTACTAGTGCTCGTTGTGATTAAATTACTGGTTTCTTGGTTCTATTTCATCTTGTTACAAAACCCCAAACGGACTAGGAAGAGAGTGTCCTGTGGGATCCCCTTCTGTGAAGATATAAGTAGTTAATGAGGGAAAAATATTGGTTTCTTTGTTGTTGTTGTTGTTTTGTGGATGATAGATGAGGGGAGTTTGTGCTGATTTTCTATGTCACAGAAGAAATAAAATCACCAGGCAATATATTTACCCACTTACAACTACCTTAAAGACTCGATAATTTAAAATATGAACTAATAAGATCTATGTCTATGAAATTTTTCTGTTTTTTTAAATCATTACAAACAAATAGAAAAATGTAAAAAAAAATTCTCAATACCAAAGGCAAGACTGGGAACAGAGAAGTCATTTACAAATGATGGATTGTGAGTATTAAACTTGCAATGTTATTGACTCAAACCAATTTTCAAGTTTTACTTGCCTTTATGTATTTTTAAATAAGAGATGATAGATTCAAATTTAAGTTGGTAATGCATTTAGATTGTGGTTCTTTTGTCAATATGGAGAGAAAGCTTTTGCATTTATAACCTTTGTCACTTAATTTTTAAAAAATATTTTGTTTACATAGGAAGGGAGAATTTCACATGAGACAGAGAAAGCCAGACAAGCTGGAGCATACTCTGGTACATGTGGTGCTGAAGATGAGCTCTACTGGGGACTGTAGGCGTGTGAGATGGATGTTCCTCCAGTTAAGCTATGTCCCCATCTGCTGCCTGCCTGCCTGCCTGCCTGCCTTCCTCCCTCCCTCCCTCCCTTCCTCTGCCTCCTCCTCCTTCTCATTCCCCCTCCATTTTTTTTTTTTCTTATTTCTCCACTAAGGTTTTAATACTCCAGGCTTGAAGATGGAAGAGAAAGTAAAAGATACCACTTTGTTGGCTTTATTTGCATTTCTTTCCCAGATAACTTGACTTTAAGCTTTGAGCATCCTTTCATATGATTGTTTGCTCTTTGGGCATTTTTTTTTTTTGGTGAAGATTTTGTGTATATCCTCTCCCCACATTTGAATAGATTCCACTTTTTGTCACTTATTTTGGTGAGCTCTTAATATGTACTTCACTGTTAGCTCCTTGTCTGATGCTCAGCATGTAAGGTCTCCTAGAGATCAATCTGCCAAATCCCATGTCCCACAGAGAAGCAATTACAGAAGCCAGAGCTCCCACCTTCTGCACCCCATAAAGAAATTTGGTCCATATGTTAAGGGAAGATGACCAGAAGGCTCTGAACTCAATTCCATTAGGATCCAGAGAAAGAAGAGGAAAAAGAGAAGGACATTCAGAAATAGTAACAGGTGTAGATGTGGCTTAGAAAGGAAGAGAAAGCAAGACTGTAGGGAAAATAAAGGGCAAATGCATATAAATATAGAAAGATAGTTATAGGAATAATACTCAGCTGTGACTTTGGGAGAATTACTGCAGTTTCCAGTGGAGAGAATGGGATAATTTTGTAAATCAGCAGTAAATCAGTAATAAAAATAAAAATTCTGTCACTGGGAAAGCATTTTTGTTCAGCTGAAAATTTACCTTTGCTTAAACTGGTATTTGAGAAATGATGTGCTTCTCTCTAGATTCCATATGTGTGTGTGTGTGAAGTATTAGCATGCATTTACTGTCCAGTGTTATTTATTCACTTATGAATTATTTATTTTATCTATGTAATGAAAATTGTAAATTCATATTGAATTATAAGAAATATTGACAAATATGCGGCTTTAATTCCTTGGCAAAAAATTAGAAGAGTTCTGCCCATGTTTTTTTTAAAATATATGATTTCTTGTCTAACATCCAAGTCCTTGATCCATTTGGAATTTACTTTTGCATGGTGAAATGTAGTGTTCTAGTTTCATTTTTCTGCATGTTTCAACCTAATTTTTCCAAGATCCTTCCTCTACTGGGTATTTCAGGCCCCCTTGTCAAAATATTGACATTTATAGGTATGAGGCTCTCAGTTCTGTTCCACTGGTCACTGTGTCTGTTTCATTCTAGTACCAGGCAGTTTTGATGACAATAGATCTGTAATATAGTTTATCATCTGGATGTGTGGTGCTTTCATTCTTGCTCTTTTGTTTGTTTGTTTGTTTTTTACAATGTTGTTTTGGTGATTCTAGGTATTTTCTGATTTCAGATGAACTTTTGTATCTTTTGTTCAATTTTCTTAAAGAAATGTTGTGGCCTTGACAAGCATTAGAAGAATGCTTATACAATTGGCCAAGAGATGTACTGGCCAAACGTATATATCTTGTAGAGGATAATTGTTGTCCCTATGATAATATTTATTAGAATCATCAAATAAATAAATAAATTGAGGTTATTTAGACTGTACTAAAAACCTAAGTCTTTAGACCGATTTGGATACAACAAAGGACACTCAGTCCTCTAACAGCTGTGAAAATACCAAGGTCATCAGATTAAGAGAGAACTACAAAAGCTGGAACAGGATAAGAGACCGGCTCGCTTAATGGTGGCCCCTGGTCACTACCAGGCCACCCCAAGTCAGGGTATCCTATGATTCCCCTGTAGATATGATGGGCCTAGACTTCTAACAGGTCACTTTCGCCACCACCATTAGTCACTTCCATCAGGAATGTCACCATGGTGTGTCACCAGGACCTTGCCCTCATTATAAAGTCACAGTGGTAAGGACAGCCCCACTTTTTGGAGGGAGGCTGGGCAAGCCTACTCTGCCACTCAAGGAAGACTAGACCTGAGATGAAGGCAGTCTAGAACCCAGGACCATGAACCGCGAGCTCAGAACGGCAGAGATTTGGAGGTCACACAGGCTCCTGTGCTAAGTGTGAATATATATGGGCCCTGGCTCAGATTAATGAGGTAAACAGTTGTATTTATGTTTTCTTTAAGTTTGGTAGTTCTGCCCTAATCCATCTTTCTAGTCCTATTCGCAACCCTGACACTATCTTCCCAGACAATATTTTTAGTCCACCTGCAGGTTAGTTATCAAGCTTCAAGCAAAAATTACTAAAGTCATGGGCCCCTAGGAACATACCTAAAATAAACTTCCTACCTTCTTTCCACCCTAATATCTCTATTCTCATCTAGTCTATTCCTACTTTTTCATTCCTGTTTATTAAACAATTTGTCCTGCTGCCTTTCAGACACCAAGTTTCAAATGCTACTATGATTCCATCTTGAACTTCATGGGCAGATGACCTAACCAGTGTGCCCCAGAACCCCACCTCTCCAGAGCCCTGCCCCACCAGGGAAAGACAGAAACAGACGGGAGGTATGAATCCACCTGCCAATGTCCATGTCCAATGGAGAAGCAATTACAGAAGTTAGAACTTCTACCTTCTGCTCCCCAAAAAGAATGTTGGTCCATACTCTGGCTGGTGGGGGGTAAATGTTAGGGGGAGATGGCTAGAGGGTTCTGAAACCCAGTTCCATCAGGACCTGCAAGAGAAGAGGAAAAAACTAGCCACTGATTTTATTTAGAAAGTTCTAGGCAGCAGCTGTACCTTTAACTATGATTTATGCATATCCAGATGGGAATATTGTAATTCTTGATGACAATTGATTTTTATTTTTTGTTTTACAGTAGCAGACAGTAGTAGTAAACTACAAGTTTTTTTTCTGCAAGATCCAAGCAACAGAGAACAGAAAAATAACTAGATGCTCCAAAAGCAATACTACATGGTGTTGGTGGTCTCCATGTTTAAGCAAAAAATTCAAAACTACATAAAAACCTTTTTTAAACAAAATCTTTATTATTGATATTTATATTTTTATTTATTATTGAATAGAGACAGAGAGAAATTGAGAAAGGAGGGGGAGATAGACAAGGAAAGAGGCAGAGAGACACCTGCAGCCATGCTTCACCACCCATGAGCTTTTCCCCTGCAGGTGGGGACCAGGGACTTGAACCTGAGACTTGTACATGGTAATGTGTGCTCTTAACCAAGTGCGCCACTACCTGGCCCCCAAATCTGTTTTGTATATTGATATCTAGGATGTAGAAGTATGACTTGTGGAGTCTTTAGAAAACTTTAGAAAACTGTTGTATTTAGACTATGCTATAAGGTTTCATGGTAGACTAGTTGCAAATATAAGCACCACTTCTAACTCTGAATATTTGGGATTTCAGAGCATTGGCTGACAAAGATAATTTCTCCTTAAGTAAGAACTGCTTGTCCTTACATACGAAGACTTTGGAAAGTAGTTTATCACGACACTTGCCAAACCTCTGAAAAAGCAATAGCAAAATGAGGCTGAGAGAGTAATTCTGATCAGGATGTCCTATTTTGTTGGTTTGGCTGCTTTGATTAAAACCTTCTGTAAAGCAATTGCCCTTGCGTGATAGGCCTAGACTCAAATTAAGACACCGACAGAATGTTGACCTACTAAACAAAAAACACAACAGCTCGGTAACTATGAACAGATACAGTTACTTCACTGCTTAGTTAAAAAACTTCACCTCCCCCTTCCTCCTCTCCGAAAAGGGTGGTGAAACCTGGTTCAGCAGTGGTTGCTTTGGGGCAGATGTATGCCCCTTCATGGAAAGTTACAAAACCCCGGGAAAGGACACCTGTGGATGATTGTAGTATGTAATCCTGAGGTCAGTTTCTATGGTGCTCATTTCATGAAAAAATATCTTACCCCAGTTCCATTTTCAGTGGTTAGTTTGTATAAGGCAAGCACAAGACAGTAAGCCTGCAAAACCACAATTTTCCCAAATAGGCAGGATTTCCAGTGAAATAGTGTGAAGGCGACAGGGGTCACAGGTTAACCTCATAATTCAGAGAAAGCGAAAGTCTCTTCTAAGTATGATGTTATAGGCCGTGATACCCTCGGAGTCCTTTGTGTTTCCACATGTGACATATATAATCGTAAGTGATTAGGGGCATCATAAATCTGTTTCTGGTATGCATATTCTATATTTATGTTTGAAAGTCCTCAAATCCTGCCTTTGTCTTTGCATGAGACAACTTAAGTGAGTCTGTAATCTAAGGACACTGGTATTCTGAGGGTCACATGTTTGGCAATTTACTCAAGAAAAATTGGACACAATGTTTTTTTCATTATCCCTTTATTTATTTTTTTCGAAACCATAGTTTTATACAAAACTGTTTAATCTGTCGTCTGGTGGTACAGTATTTACAACAGAAAGGTTGTATGTTAAGTGGCTGATTTTTCCAGCAATTCAAACACCTGGTTAACATAAATCTTTTAATAGCAATACCGGTTCATTAACTCCTTTGTAACCAGAAGTGTTGAAAACTTCTTTGCTAAAAGACTAGACTATGACTGATCATAAAAGTTACAAATATTCTACAGCCATGGGAACTATCACCTGTATTAGTGAAGGAGACTTTGTAAGGAATATAGTCAAGTTGTTTTTAGGCTTTAGGTTATTGTTCTTGCTGTCAAATTGTTTATTTATAACTTCATTTTCCCATTTCTGAACTTCCTCTTGAAGTCCACGAATGGTTTTCATATTAGGTGTAATTTCTTTTTTTTTTAAAGAAACTTTTCTTTTTATTTATTTACTTACTTATTTATTACCTTTTGTTGCCCTTGTTTTATTGTTGTTGTTATTATTGTTGTTATGATGTCGTCGTTGTTGGATAGGACAGAGAGAAATGGAGAGAGGAGGGGAAGACAGAGAGGGGGAGAGAAAGATAGACACCTGCAGACCTGCTTCACCGCCTGTGAAGCGACTACCCTGCAGGTGGGGAGCCGGGGGCTTAAACCGGGATCCTTAGGCCGGTCCTTGCACTTTGTGCCACCTGCGCTTAACCCGCTGCGCTACTGCCCGACTCCTGATGTAATTTCTTAAAGTCAAATTTTCATATTGCCAAAGATCCAAAATAATAAAGATGAAACACTAATAACTAAACCTTGAAAATCTTGACTTAGGGATATAGTTAGACACATTTTTACTTTGTATACAATGAGCCAAATATATAAGAGTGGAGGCGAATGTATCTTTGTCCAGTTTCTATGTACTTAGTGGTCCTTATCTACTGTATTGGAAATACAAGCATGTTTGACTATAACAACTAAAAGGAATTAATGGTGTCCTCTGCTAAAGGAGCTTAGTGTTACTATTATTTTAAGGAGAATTACATTAAAAGCGTCTCTAAAATATACATGTGCGTACACACTATGCAGGTATATAAACGCATAGAGTCTGTGCAATGGTAGAATCTGATTTTATTGATTTATATTTCATCCATTCATTCATCTGTTCCTCAGATACATTTGATAAGTGTTTACTTTCCTTTCAACTCTGAGCTGGGTGTTGAAGCTGTCAAATACCAGTAAAATAAAGGGTGTTTCAGTACACAAGGTGGTCTGTGTTACGTGAGCCCATCAAGAGAATCACTTCCTTGTGAGTGAGTCTCAGCAACCTATCTTAACTTTGATGTTTCTCTTGAGATAAATTTATTCTCATATTTAGCCATATGTATATATTTATATCAGTTTTTAGTTAAATTTATTTAAACAAGATCTATCCACAGCCTATTCTGTGCTGAGAATCATCCTGAGCGTTAAAAGTCTTGGTTAAAGGGAGAGTAGAATACACCTTATTAAAATCAATCAGTTTTCTTGCTACGGTTCTTTAAACTTGTCGGCTTATCTAGTATTGTAAGGGGCCAGTAGTGGTTAGGTATTAATTTCAACTTCTAATTTTATGCGTTAGTCTTAGATATTTTTTTTTTTTAGTCAGTAAACTGAAAGTTTCAAAGTCTCAAAGGTAGAAAAGCAGCAAATTACAAAGTGTTATTTGTTATTGAGAAGAGCCAGTTCTACTACTTTTCCTTCATTCTTACACTAAAATGGGATTATTTTGAGAAAGTAATATTGATCCATACTTAATCCTATTGGGTCTTATTTCATTTATGGACAGCTTTGACTCCCAGTAGAATCATAACTGAATCTCACCCACCTTCTTATCAAATAGTTGCCCTTGATGAGGTCTTTGTTTGGTGCATATTTTCCTGTTATGCAACATTTACTTTTATTTTTTTTATATTTATGTATTTATTTATTGCCTCCAGAGTTATTGCTGGGGCTCGGTGGCTGCACTACGAATCCACTGCTCCTGCTGGTCATTTTCCCCATTTTGTTGCCCTTGTAGTTGTTATTGTTGTCATAGCTGTTGTTGTTATTGGATAGGACCGAGAGAAATGGAGTGAAGAGGGGAAGACAAGGAGGGGGAGAGAAAGACAGACACCTGCAGACCTGCTTCACCACCCACGAAGTGACTCCCCTCCTGCAGGTAGGTAGCCGGGGTCTCAAACCAGGATCTTACAAGGGTCCTTGCACTTTGTGCCATGTGCACTTAACCCCCTGTGCTACCTCCCAGCCCCCTCATTTTTATGATTATTTCAAGACATTATACTTTAGAAGACAGAGGGGAGAAGGGGTAACAGTAAAAGAACATTCTGGGATCTCTTGCATGTGAAACGCCACTAGATGCCTCCGACACAACACAAGATAATGAAATGTGAGAGAAAAATGAGCCGCTAACTTTAGGTTAATGGTTTACAATACAGTTGTTGGCACCTGGATGCAATTTCTTATCTCACTAAGATAGGTGTCTGCAGAACAGTCTTCACCTCCAAATGAGGTCTGTCATCTTGTATCAGGACCTGAAAGCCCCCCCCCCCATTCCTCTCTCTTCCACCCCCAGGGTCCTCTGCTTTTGTGTGACACACCACAATCACACGTGTTACTTTATGCTTCCCCGTATGTTCTTGTTTAAGTTCTGCCTATGAATGAGAATATCTCATGTTAATAATAGCTTGTACAGTACAGTATTGGGTATGCCCTACTGGTCTCATATTAGGACATTCTTATCTACTAAGGTTGCATGGCAGGTCAGTGACATTCTCAAATGGAAACTACAGAGCTGTTGAAATAATTGCATCTCAGATGGCACAGTGTTGTTCTGAGACGACTTTGTTTCAGCTCAGGATTTGTCACAAGTGGTATTAACTGTCTGATCTCTACCACATTTTGAGGACCACTATAAGTGGATTCAGGGTTCTTTTTCAAGCCAGAGTAAGTAGCCCTGGCTAAATTAAGGGAACCATTAATTAATTTGAAAGTTATTGGGTGAGATAGCATCAAAGGGAAGATAAGAGAATAAAGTTTGGGAAATGAGGAGATCTGGCAACAGACACCAAAGCCTGGGTTGTATTTGTAGGAATGAAATGGTGAAAAGATGCTTGTCATTCCCGCTGCTCTTATCCCTTTATTTCCTGGTCATCGCCCCATTCTTCAGTTTTTTGTTTTCTGAATATACTATCGACTCTTGAATCTTTGGTGCAAAGTCTACCTCCAGGAGAGCCTAACCAAACATAGCGTCACTCATTCAAAATTTTAAAATAAGATTGAGTCAACTGAACTCATAATGAATTTGTAAGGAAAAAAACATGTGAGATTACTTGGTATCATCGACATACCAAGCACTAGGTAGGTTATTGTCTTCTTCGCTAACAACAACAACAAAAAAAAAATGAAGAAATCTTCAACTTCTGAAAGAGGCAGTTGATGCTAGAAGAGATGAAATTATTATTTTGCTTTTTTCCTTATAAGTAGAAAAAAGGGAAGGTTGAAGTGTAAAAAAAGGAGACCCACAGATTATATATGTGAACCCAACACCTAGTGTTTACTGTTTGGTTAAGTAATACTTTACCAGGAAGTTAGTTCAGCTTTGTCAATTGTTTTTTCATCATCTTATTGAGGGCCTAGTGTTTTACAGTATTGTTTTAGACATTAGCACAGTTCCTAATCTCTTTATGATAGGTGTCTGCAAACCATTCTTACCCCTAGTAGGTCCTTGGCCACCACCACACACCAGCACTCCAGTACCCAACCCCGCCCCTCTCACCCCCTGCTTCTCTGTAGTCCTTTGCTTTGGTGTTAAACACCGAGGCTGCTCCAGACTCTACTTTGTGTCTTCCCTTTTTGTCATTGTTGCTTAATTTCATTATCTTAGCTAGGGATAAGAAGAGTCTTCCGAGGCAGCAAAACAGCTCACTGTGTGCTGGTTTTCCATGAACCTGGTTCCATGACATTGAAGGATGCTTTGTGGCTGTGGGCTCTTTTACTCTCTCTGCCTCTCACACACACACAAAAAAGCAAAACAACCCCATAATTCTCTTGAGGATTAAATTTTCAAAGTAAATATTGGACGATGAACAATTTTAATTCCACTTTTATGTGATTCTACATTGTCCCATTTTAGAAAACTCTAGAATTTTTTTTGAGAAATTATCATTTTATTTGCCAAACATATCCTGGGAAATGCAGTGCTTGAATACCTGTTTGTTAAGTAAAAATAGATTGAAGGCAAAATTTCCTTTAATTGATGGATTTTGATATGTCAGGACAATCTCTCATACACTTATATATTTCTTCAAAAATATATGTTCATGAAAGAACAGAGCACTGTTCACTTTTGGCATAAGGTGCTGCTTGGCATTGAATGTGGGTCCTCTGAGGTCTTGGACATGTGAAATCCTATATAATTTTAGCCAGTTCTCTCTCTCTCCATATATATATTGCATAGAGACAGGGAGAAATTGAGAGAGAAAGAGGAGATAAGAAGATAACAGAAAGCTAGACACTACAGACTTACTTCACCACTTATGGTGAAGGTGGGGAGTGGGGGCTTGAAACCAGGTCCTTGCTCATTATATATGTGCACCACCTACCAGCCCCTTAAAAAATATATATTTACTTATTTTAATGGGGGGGAGAGAGAGAGAGAGAGAGAATGAGAGAGAGAGAGCCTCTGAGATCAGAGCTGCTTACCTCTGGCTTATGGTAGTGCTGGGGACTGAACCCCAGACCTCAGGCATGGAAGTCTTTTGCATAAAAACCGTGCTATCTCCTCAGCCCCAGAGCTAGCTGTCTGGTCCTTTGTGTCTCTTTCAGGATTTTACTGCTCTCTTCACTCTAAGTGTGGCATGTGGTACTATCTGCACGCTATGAGTGTTACAGCTGTACTTCTGTCAGTGTGGCCTGTGGTACTTTCTGCACGCTGTGAGTGTTGCAGCTGAACTTCTGTCAGTGTGGCATGTGGTGCTATCTGCATGCTGTGAGTGTTGCAGCTGTACTTCTGTCAGTGTGGCATGTGGTGCTATCTGCACGCTGTGAGTGTTGCAGCTGAACTTCTGTCAGTGTGGCATGTGGTGCTATCTGCACGCTGTGAGTGTTGCAGCTGTACTTCTGTCAGTGTGGCATGTGGTGCTATCTGCACGCTGTGAGTGTTGCAGCTGAACTTCTGTCAGTGTGGCATGTGGTGCTATCTGCACGCTGTGAGTGTTGCAGCTGAACTTCTGTCAGTGTGGCATGTGGCGCTATCTGCACGCTGTGAGTGTTGCAGCTGAACTTCTGTCAGTGTGGCATGTGGTGCTATCTGCACGCTGTGAGTGTTGCAGCTGAACTTCTGTCAGTGTGGCATGTGGTGCTATCTGCACGCTGTGAGTGTTGCAGCTGAACTTCTGTCAGTGTGGCATGTGGTGCTATCTGCACGCTGTGAGTGTTGCAGCTGAACTTCTGTCAGTGTGGCATGTGGTGCTATCTGCACGCTGTGAGTGTTGCAGCTGAACTTCTGTCAGTGTGGCATGTGGCGCTATCTGCACGCTGTGAGTGTTGCAGCTGAACTTCTGTCAGTGTGGCATGTGGTGCTATCTGCACGCTGTGAGTGTTGCAGCTGTACTTCTGTCAGTGTGGCATGTGGTGCTATCTGCACGCTGTGAGTGTTGCAGCTGTACTTCTGTCAGTGTGGCATGTGGTGCTATCTGCACGCTGTGAGTGTTGCAGCTGAACTTCTTTCAGTGTGGCATGTGGCGCTATCTGCACGCTGTGAGTGTTGCAGCTGAACTTCTGTCTGTGTGGCATGTGGCGCTATCTGCACGCTGTGAGTGTTGCAGCTGAACTTCTGTCAGTGTGGCATGTGGCGCTATCTGCACGCTGTGAGTGTTGCAGCTGTACTTCTGTCAGTGTGGCATGTGGCGCTATCTGCACGCTGTGAGTGTTGCAGCTGTACTTCTGTCAGTGTGGCATGTGGCGCTATCTGCACGCTGTGAGTGTTGCAGCTGTACTTCTGTCAGTGTGGCATGTGGCGCTATCTGCACGCTGTGAGTGTTGCAGCTGAACTTCTGTCAGTGTGGCATGTGGTGCTATCTGCACGTTGTAAGTGTTGCAGCTGAACTTCTTTCAGTGTGGCATGTGGTGCTATCTGCACGCTGTGAGTGTTGCAGCTGTACTTCTGTCAGTGTGGCATGTGGTGCTATCTGCACACTGTGAGTGTTGCAGCTGTACTTCTGTCAGGGCACAATGGTACCATCTCACTATCCCCTTATTTCCCCATAAGGGTCATGACAGCTGTTTGGCTCTCACTGTTATTCTTCTTTGAGAAAATAAAAAGGAGTTTCTCTAGCTAACTCCTTAAGCCAACACTTAATGAAAATGGACGAGTAGTAGGTGGCATTATAGCAAGCAGCTCCGACCAGTTTTTGTTATTTGGAGTCTGCCTGAAGAAAATTACTTGTGGGAGGTCCCTCACTGTGTGGGAGCACTAGCACCTTTGAACAATCACTTTCAGAACTTTACTTCGGCACCATATTTCCCCTGGTATTTATCTGAAACTGTTGCCTTCAGGATAGGCAAGTCACGAAGGCAGCAACGGAAGTGGGAAGAGTGTACAGAGAACCACATGTGAGTTGCACGTGTTTGGCACTCCTTTTGAACCAGAAAGACTGGGGCGCTCTAGCAAGCCTTATTTGTTTTGATAGTTCTGTGTCTAAATGGTTTATCAATTTACTGCTTCATTCATTTACTTACCATGGAGTGCCTGCCATGGTTTAGCCATTGTGCTAAATACAAGAGATACAAATAACAATCATCATGTTGTCAGATTTCTGTAATTTCCTCAAATTAGAAACATTCATAGCAAGAGGCTATACTTGTTAAGGCAGTATAAAATGCTACAGGACAGGGCTCAGGGAGGTGGTGCAATGAGTAGGGCACCTGACTTGGAAGCATGAGGTTCTGAGTTTGATATCTGAAATCCCAAGTGCTAGTGTGATGATCTGGTTCGCTCTCTTATTAGTAAATAAGTATTAAAAATAAAAATTCACAAGAGAGGATGAGATTCTCCCAGCTTATATATCTCACATACTTAGTTGAACACTGTTCATAGTGACTAAAATGTCATATACCTATAGCAAACATTCAGAGTGAAAAAAATTGCATTATTTTCTTCCCCCAAGACCTCCATCCACTTTTTTAAAATTTATTTTATATTATTGTTGCCCTTGTTGTTTTATTATTGTAGCTATTATTGTTGTTGTCATTATTGGATAGGACAGAGAGAAATGGAGAGAGGAGGGGAAGACAGAGAGGGGGAGAGGAGGACAGACACCTGCAGACCTGCTTCACCGCCTGTGAAGTGACTCCCCTGCAGGTGGGGAGCCAGGGGCTTGAACCAGGATCCTTAAGTCAGTCCTTGCCCTTTGTGCCACCTGCACTTAACCCGCTGCACTACTGCCCGAGTCCCTCTATATACTCTTCTTTTTGTGAGCAGCAGTCACCCTTCACCTGTGAGGAATCTCTGAAATTCCACAAGCCATTCCCTTAATGAGAGGGTTCAATGTGCATCATGTGAGCACACCAGCCAGGTCTGGTTCCTACTTGAACAAACCCGCGTTTCATGTTCCCTTGGTATTTAGTGTCCACTTGAGTGCTGAGATGAGGCCTCCCCTATAATTTATTTATTCCCTTTTGTTGCCCTTGTTTTATTGTTGTAGTTATTATTGTTGTCGTCGTTGTTGGATAGGACAGAGAGAAATGGAGAGAGGAAGGGAAGACAGACAGGGAGAGAAAGACAGACACCTGCAGACCTGCTTCACCGCCTGTGAAGCGACTCCCCTGCAGGTGGGGAGCCGGGGGCCTCGAACCAGGATCCTTATGCCGGTCCTTGTGCTTTGCACCACCTGCGCTTAACCCGCTGCTCCACAGCCCGATTCCCGACCTCTATCCACTCTTAAGATTAACACTGTCCAGCCTTTTTCTTGACAGCAATAATAAAAGAAACAAAGTTGGGCAAAATGGAGATGGAGGAACATGTCTCACCAGAGGAATTTTATCCGATGAGAATAAGGACAAGAGTCAGAAAGAAAAATGCCCAAGAAGAGTGATAGCATCACCATTTCTACTTTATCTCAAACACCAGGCCATACATGCACTATATCACTTTGGTAACGTTTTTGTATGAGCTTGATCAGATTTAGTCTGTCGTGAGAAATGGGAAAAGAACTCTCCACTCTATTGGCTTCCCTAAATGCTGAGCTCCTGAGAAATGCTAGAGTTATGCATGATTGCTACTGCAGATAAAACTGAAGGCTCACAGCCAAGTCTACTCTCGTTGATTGAAAGCATGGTGTCCATCTATGTGTTCTGAGAGGGGAGTGATCCTTCTTTCTGTGTCAAATAACAATTCCTTTGGATGGCTTAATATCAGTACAGTCTGATAGACTTGGGGTTCAGTTCTTGGCACCACACAAGGAAAACAAGGAAAACTCCACAGATGCCTAAGTGGTGCTATTCTCTTGTTTCCTTTCCCTTTCTCTGTGTTTCTTAGGCTAAATATTGAAAAAAAAATATCCATGAGGTGGTTTGCAGTGTTTCACATGTGTGAATACCCGGGCCCAGGCTTCAACACTGCATTTGAGATATAAATTGGTCTACGAGGTGACTCAGTAAATAAAGCAGATGCCTTATCATTCGGACCCTGGGCTTATTCCCAGCACCATATGGGAGTCTAATGGGTGGCACCAAAGAAGCTTCATTGATGGTGGTCTAGTACTTTGGCCTCTCACCCTGCCCTCAATGACCCCTCACCCCAAGATATAGAATAAAAATAAAAACTGGAGTCACCAGGAAGCTCAGCAGTATTGAGTGAGAGGCCCTAGAGTCATGCTCTGGCGCTATAATCCAAAAATCCCTTTTCTAATGTGGTAAACAGTTAACTGTATTTATATATTTTCTTAAGGTTTGGGAACTACTGTCTGCCATAATCCAGATTTCTAGGCCTGTTCTCAACTCTGACACCATCTTAACCAAACAATATTTTTAGCCCACTTCCATGTTAACTGCTAAGCTCAGGCAAAAACCATCAAAATCATGGGCCTCCAAGGAATATACCTCATATAGACTTCCTAGCTTCTTATCGCCCTAAAGTCCCTGTTCTCACCTGCTCTATTCCTACTTTCTGGTTCCTATCTCTTAAACATTTTGTTCCGCCTCATAATATGCTGCCTTTCAGACACTAAGTTGCAGGTGCTACTGTGATGCCATCCTGAACTTCATGGACAGATGACCTCACCAATGTGCCTCAGAACCCTCTGAATTAATCTAGGCGAGGCTACACAAAAGAACTGGGAATGATATTTCAGAGGCTACTTTAATAAACTCTATAAAAAGCAAAAGCAACTGGTGGCATAGCTATATGCAAATAATGTCATTGGACATAAAATATGGTGATGTTGTGTATGATACAGCAAATCCTAACAAAGGGATTTTTCAAAGTTAACCCAACTGCCAAATAATGTGATTATGGCAATAACTATCTATTGCCTTCTTAAACCCTAAGATAGCAGGAACCTCCTGCTTCCTCTATAGAGCCTATATTCCCCCTTTTTATACAATAATTAAAATAAAATAAAAAAGAAATAATAGTCTATCCATATCTGTGACCTTGGAAGAACTACTGGATTTCCAGTGGAGGGAATGGGGACACAGAACTCTGGGGGTGGAAATGGTAAGAAATTGTACCCCTGCTATTTTGTAATTTTGTAAAACACTAATAAAAAATCCCTTTTCTATTTATTTTTTTATCTCTAATTTTGAAATACTGAACCTCAGATTGACCTTGTAGAACTTAATAGCAAAAGGGAATACTTATAAATCTGTCCTTTTCTATGCAATGGCCTCATTGATGGTGATATTTTGGCAACATGACTTGCTTATAAAACTCATAGAAAGGTTTATTAGGGGCATGTGAAAGAATAAATGAATGATGAATTCAGTTTACTTTTCGTCTTTCATACAATATGTCCTTTTGGATCCTGAGAATCTCAGAAAACTTGGGAACTTCATCTACGAAAAGAAAGATAAAAGCAAGAAATAATTGGAAACTTGTTACTATGTGGTTCCCTCTGGTTGCAAATTTTTTGAATCTGTGGTCTCCAGTTGTTCATCCTCTTCTTTGGACTATCTTTCCCCTATTTTGCCCGGTTTCCCAGATACATAACCTCATGAGATAAAAATGCTTCGTATATTAACTCTCTTTTCAGTCACCAGGTTCCAGATGCCATCAGGATGCTGGCCAGGCTTCCCTGGACTGAAGACCCCACCAATGTGTCCTGGAGCTCAGCTTCCCCAGAGACCCACCCTACTAGGGAAAGAGAGAGACAGACTGGGAGTATGGACCGACCAGTCAACGTCCATGTTCAGCGGGGAAGCAATTACAGAAGCCAGACCTTCCACCTTCTGCAACCCACAATGACCCTGGGTCCATGCTCCCAGAGGGATAGAGAATGGGAAAGCTGTCAGGGGAGGGGGTGGGATATGGAGATTGGGTGGTGGGAATTGTGTGGAGTTGTACCCCTCCTACCCTATGGTTTTGTTAATTAATCCTTTCTTAAATAAAAAAAAAATGCTCTCCCCCAGTATGAACTTAGTGAGTAGAAAGGCACCTGCTTTGTAGATGCTACATCGTAGGAAGTGATGGTACACATTCTGGACTATGGCTGGTGTCTGGTTACAGCATATTTATAAATAAAAACTGCCTACTTGGCCCCTCCTCGCGAATGGCCAAGCAGATTTGGTCGTATTTCAGATTTAACTGGGCATAGTACTTTGTTGTCATGCATTTTAAAACTGAATGATTGGGAAGAATTTTGGAAATGAGTTTTGCACTTGGACAATTATGACTTTTTTTTTCTAGGTTTTTATTTAATATTCCAGGGAGTATTTTGATAAGACCTAAATGTGACTTTAATTTCTTTGTAGAATACAAATAGAATTTTCCCAAATATAGTTATTGATAATCATTTATATGTATATATATATGATTTCATTCTGTTTGTGGATTTTACTACCTTTTGTTTATTTGCAACAACTTGGAATGGAAAGATAGCTCTCTAGGTAAGACCATGTGGTTAATACTACTTCACATGATCTAAGAAAAAACAAATCTACTTTTTTTCTCCTAGAAGTTGTTGGAAGTGGTAAACTGGTGATATTAATTCTATATGCTTTACATGGTTTTAAAGAAAAGGCTGAAAATATGGCATAAAAATGTTCCTCAGACTCTGCAGTCCAGTCCCATCAGCACCCAGAGAGAGGAGGAAAAGGAGAGGGGCATGTGGAGGTAGCTACAATGTTATGAGTGGCTTAGAGGGGAAGAGAGGATTGAATTAGAAAAAGAAGGAGCAACTATGTATAAATGTGGACAGGTAGTTGTAGAGAAGATGGTCGGCCCATGCCTAAAACTTTAAGAGAACTGTGGTGGATTATGGTTGGGAGAGTGAAGAGTCAGAACTCTGGTCGTGGGAATGATGTGACTTCAAACCTCTGTTGACATGTAATTCTGTAATATAAAAATATAAAAGAAACAAACAAACAAAAGTAGGTGTGTAACTAAGGGATCCTTAGAGTAATGAGCATATCCTGTACTTGATTATATCACTATTCTGCTTTGAAATATAATTTAGTTTTCATCAAATGTCAACATGAAGATTATAAACAGTAAAAAGGCAAAAAAAAAAATTCCTCAGCATATAGGGTCTGTAGAAATTTATTTTTTAAATCTCGAACTCTCTGATTTAAAGTCATTGTTTCTTTTTTATTTCTAATGTCAGATGTAAGCTTGCCAGTCTTACCTTTCGAATGTAAAGTCTGGTAAAGGTGAGGCTTAGCCTCCCTGCATGCTGGTAAGGGTCAGGCTTAGCCTTCCTGCATGCTGGTAAGGGTCAGGCTTAGCCTCCCTGCATGCTGGTAAGGGTCAGGCTTAGCCTCCCTGCATGCTGGTAAGGGTCAGGCTTAGCCTCCCTGCTCTAAATTCAGTTCCACTCAGCTCTTCATTTGCAATATCACCAGCAATTGCGATTTCATAAATATGATGGATGTTTTGAACCACATAATAGCATGAGATAAAATGCTAAATTTTGATAAAATGAGAGACTTTCAAGTCCTATCCTAGTAAAAAACTCAAATAATAATAAATAATTTAAAATTTATTTTGGTTCCCAGTCTTATTTATTTTTATGATAAAATACTTGAGAAAATTTTGTGCAGACTATGTTTTCTGGATTAAATAAACATGAGTCTGGAGTTCATAGATCAGGCAGAAATATACTTGAGAGATACCTCCTGCATCAGGTTGGATATTCGATTTGATTGTAAATGTTTTTAAATGAACATCAGTTCATATTGCATAGATAGAAGCCTATAGTATTAATTGGAACTCAAGATGTCTGATGTAAATGCATATGGATGGCTTATTTATTTATTTGTTTGTTTTTAAAGAGTATCTCTTTAACTTTTTAAAAAATTATTACCTTTATTTATTTATTGGATAAAGACATCCAGAAATCAAGAGGAAGAGGGAGATAGAGAGGGAGGTAGACAGACACCAGCAGACCTGCTTCACCACTGACGTAGCTTTTCTCCTGCAGGAGGGGACCGGGGGCTAGAACCCAGGTCCTTGTACATTATAACATGTGCACTCAACCAGGTGCACCACCACCTGGCCTCATGATGGCTTGTGTTTTCTAGCTTATGAACATAAGGTGATAGGTTAACCAAATATGAATATTCCTAGTTTTTATAATTCATACATTTAACCTCTAGGTTTAAAGAAGATTACATAGTCAGGAAAAGACATGGTATCATGGTGATCATTGTGAAGTTTACTGTCTATATTGGGTATCTGCTATGTGTTAGGGACTAGAAAAATGACTTTTCTTATGTTCTCTCTATCTCTCTCTCTCTCCCCTCTTTCTGTGTTTTACAGAGAGATAGACAGAGAGAAAGAGAGAGAGAGCGTGAGAGAGAGAGAGAGAGAGACCATAACACCGAAGCTTCCTTTAGTACCATGAGGGCTGGGCTTATACCTAGGTTGTTACAAGACAAAACAGCACACTATACAAGTGAGCTATTTCATCGACCCTTATAATTTATCTTACTGTTGCAATATTTCAATGAAATATTAGTTCTATTTTCAAAAGTGATACAAAGTCAACATGATGAGGTCATATCTCTCATAAGTTTCCCCACTATTTCAAAGAAATAAGCAGAGGGGCTGCAGGTAGGGAAACAAGACCTATTAATTAGTCAAAGGGACAAAGACAAGTCGTGGCAAACTGACGGATATTACATTAGATTTCAGTAAGAGCCTCACTCCTGTTTGCCCTTGAGACTTTGAAGAACCCATGTTCTGACGCTTCTGGATAATGATGCTTTCCAGACTCTTTTTTAAAAAAGATCTTTTAAAAAATTAATTATCTTTATTTATTTGGTGGAGACAGCCAGGTATCTAGAGGGGAGGGGAAGACAGAGAGGAAGCACTGCTTCACTACTCAAGAAGTTTTCCCCTGCAGGTGGGGGGACTGGGGGCTTGGACCTGGTCTTTGTGCATTGCAATATATGCACTCAGTCAAGTGTACCACCACTTGGCCCCCTTTCCAGAGTTCTGGGTGGTAATTCCTCATGCTGACCTAGAACACTGGGCTAGGGAATTGATTTCCAGAATAGAGCATCCAGAGTTGCTTTCTAATGTGCATATGTTATGCATAGTGAGGAAGTGTGAGCTCAGACTCAGAGCAGGTATCTGAGTGGCTTGGAAGCCTTTATTTTCTGTGCTCTCTTATTTGGCATGGCTTATTCTCTCCAAGCATGTGTGTGTGGCGTCTGGTCCCAGCTCCCCCCTCTATCCTTCCAACTTATTGTTTATTGGCATCTCTTTAGAAATCTAATTGATTTAAATTCTGAGGAGTAAGCAAAAACAATTTCCTGGCTGCTGATTCTGGCAAGTAATGTAACAGTATTTTTGAGTACTTCACTTTGAGTATACTTCTGAGACAGACTGAACAAAGTGCTTTTCTATATTAAATGTGAAGAAAAATGTCTGCATTCTTTTGCTATAAAGAAAGAATCCCAGAATGGGATGCACAAAACTTTTTTGAACACCTTTGATAATATAAGCTGTCTAGACCCTTGGCTTGGTCACTGGTACAATATGAGATAGCAACAAAGACAAAATGAGCTGAACTCAGCGCACGACGGAGTAGTGCTTTGTGCTGTCTCTCTGTACCTTTCTCTTTCTTGTTTTCACATGTGCACACACATTCACATATATATTCAAATATATGTGTGTTTTCTGTCATTTTTAACTTAATTTTAATTTTAATTATTATTGGACAGAGAGAGAGAAATTGAGAGGGGAGTAGGAGAGAGGGAGGGAGCGAGACAGACACCTGCAGCCATGCTTCACCGCTCATGAAGCTTTCCCCCTATAGGTGGGGACCAGGGGCTTGAACCCAGGTCCTTGTGCACTGTAGTGTGTGCACTTAACCAGGTGTGCTGCCGTCTGTCTATTTATCTCTCTATCATCTATCTTTACTGAATTTCCAATAAGGCAGTGACTCTGAATTGTTATGTTATTGGCTCCTCTTGGATTAAAGAGACAGAACTGCGAGACCATTGCCAGCAGAATTCTTGATAGTGCAATGCATTGTTGTTCATCATACAACTCTCCTCTATAGTCACTCAGGGAGGGAATCACAAATGTGAAAAAAAAAAAAAAGAATACTGTGTTCATACTAGGAAAGGAAGGAAGAGAAACTGTAACTTGTTGAATAGTGACTAATAAATCAATTATTGTGTGAAATGCCAATAAAGATTTTAATCTTTTAATCTTCACTTAAAGGGCCGTTGGAAGACAACTCAGTAGTTTGAGTGCATAGACCTGGGTTTGGTCCTTGGCACAATGTGAGGCAGCAACAAAGACAGAAGGAGTAGAACTCAATGAATGGTGGGACAGTGCTCGGTACTCATCCACCACCTTTGTCTCATTTTATGTAAGAAGTCCTAAATTACTCTATGTTATAGTAAAACCAGGAAACCAGAGAGGGCAAGAAGATTTTCAAGTCTTAATTTTAAGCCATGAGAGGGAGAGCCAGAAAAGAAACCTATTTCTATTTGTTGAAATTCAAGATATTCCCACTAAGTCTTCCTGTTTCCCTCCTGGAAAAGATAGAATCTATTTTTCCCTCCTGGAAAAAGATCGAATCTTATTTCCCTCCCGGAAAAGATAGAATCTATTTTCCCTCCTGGAAAAAGATCAAATCTTATTTCCCTCCCGGAAAAGATAGAATCTATTTTCCTCCTGGAAAAGGATAGAGTCTATTTTTGATGATAGAGGCCTGCTTCAGCTAATATCACTCAGAGTTGGAACTTAAGAAATAAAAACAGAAAAGTACATTTGAAGTAAAACATGAGCTGGGTGAGGTGCATTTCACCAAAGCAAAGGACTCTGGGAAGCAGGGGAGGTGAAGAGATGGGTGGGGCTTTGGAGTCTTGACGCTTGATGGTGGAAAAGGAATTAACGGGGTGTTGAGAATGTTTTGCAGACACCTATCACAGGCAGAGAGAAACTGTATTTGTGTGTCAACAACTGTACTGTAAACTATTAACCCTCCCCAATAAAGTGGAAAAAAAAGTAACTATATTTGTAAAGAGGAGAGATCTCATACCAATATGTAAAAGTAATTATGAGCCAGGGAAACTAAATTAATGGTAATCGTAGCTAATCAGTTATGACTTCATGCAATACAAATGCATGTTCTAATGGTATCTGATTTTCCAGATACTACAGTGTTTTTAAAAGATGGTACTTTTAGGAATGCTATGTATGAACTTGTTGCATAAGGCTGAATTTGATTACGGCAGAGAACCCTCATTCTGAAGTGGGTCTAGAGATAGAAGATGAAATTCTAGGTACCAGGGACTGCATATTGGAGAATAGTTCAGAATACTGTGGCAGGCTTGTTAAAATGTGTCCTTAAGGGCTTACATGTGGAATTTCAGAGTCAGTAAATCCAGAATAGGGGCTGAAATCTTGCATGTCTCACAAGTTCCTCATGATAGTGATGTCACTGATTTGATACACTGGGAATTTCTGCTCTTTATGCAGGTGATTTCTTACTCTCCTTATACAAATAGGGCAAAAACAAAAAGAGATTATATATATTCCCCCCAGGTCAGTTAGTTCCATTAACTGTTAACTACTCTGTTGTTCTTATTCCCTAGATTTGGTGATTCATTGGTAGAAGAATGAGAAGCTAGAAAGTCTTTAAGATAACTACTGGTTGTTTCTATTTAGGATTTTTTTTTTCTATATGTGAAAACATATTTTTTGTAGCTATGATGTAGGAATTATTTATATATTTACTTAAATCTGAATAAACTTTACAGAATCTGTTAAGCAAAAAAATAGAGAGAATTAACTAATACAGTTGTTCTTGTATTTTCTTATCACCTACAAAAGATACCCAGAAACTAAAATATTTCAGGGAATCAGATGTGTTTGGAGTGATTTTGTACTCACCTGTTATTCAAACTATTTACTATATGTTGTTTACTTCAAGCAGAAGATGTGAACTGGAGAGAGAGAGAGAGAGAGAGCGAGAGAGAGAGAGCGACTATAGTGGAGCAAACTGTGTTTACAAGAAAACACACAGGTACAAGAACCTGGCATGTAATCCAACCACAATACCCTTTGGGAATGAATTTCTCAAATCTGACTGAAGTGATAACTAAACAAACCAGCCTCAGACTTGAGTGTTTTGGTGTAATATATAAAATGCACTCAGCCGAAACCCTAATCTATAGCATTCTGGGTCTCACCCCGCCTCCTTGATTTATGTTTAGCGCTGTGTTAGAAGGTTGCCTTTTCATCTGATTCCACATGGATGCAATGTTTCCTGTCTCTCAGCCAAAGTCAACATTTTAAGGCCTATGGGAGTGTTGCAGGAATATAAATTAACAAAGTGGAGAGAAGGCTGGGGTCCAGGACCACCTGGATTGCCAGCAGCAGCTCTAGAACCATACACATTGGTGTATGTCCCAGAGGTCAGGGGAGGAGCATGCAGAGAGGAGCCTGCTCACCGCAATGGGATCCAGACATGAGGGAGAGGTATTCTTTATAAAGGAAGGCAAAGAAGACTCCATAACCAGCCTAGGTTAAACATACCTGGAACCTATTAGTCATGGCTGTTGCATTTTTTTTTGTTTGTTTTAGGTACTTATATTATTTGAAAAAGACATTTCTACAACTTCGTTTCTAAAGCTTGGATGTCTTGGGAGGTAAGATTCTTGGTTTATAAAACCAGAAATTTTATATTGGCTTTTCTAAAACTGCTACCTACACTCATTGAGGCTGGAATGTTAAGACAGAACTGTGGAAGAGAAAGTCACATATTGAGTTGGATTCAGCCAGTTGTCTCTCTTGGTTTCTGCAATCATTTTCCTCTTTGGTTATAGGGGGCTAGATTGATAAATCGGTCACAGAATGCTTATCTTTTGACTACATACCTTTTAAGTCTTTCCAACATGCCCCCAATTTCCAATCTGTGCATGTAGACTAGTTTATAAACAAAGACTGTTATTGTTTACATAAAATATTAGACAATAGATGCATTTGATAAACAGTTTCAACACTTTGGGGAAAAGACCTTTCCACCACATAATAAAAACTATAAAATTTGTGCTACCACTTCTTCCTCATCCCAACCAAGAATCCTGGGATCAGAAAGAAAGAAAGAAAGAAAGAAAGAAAGAAAGAAAGAAAGAAAGAAAGGAGGAGAGCTGAAATATTTACTACAGTATGGCCATGGATTTCTAGGGTCTGACCCAAGGCAATGAAACTGTCAGCATTGCCCCTATGTTTATTATGCATCTATGTGCTGGCACGTGCTGTACATTTGCTGGAAGAATTATTCTAATACTTTCAGGGTTCCTTTGCTCTAAACAGCTGGAGAAATCAAAACACTGTGAGCTGAATTGGATTTTTTATTAGTCATCAAGGTGTCAACTGCTGAATCAGACTGGCTTGGCTCCATTTTCCCCACCTTGGCCACTGAGAATTTTGAAACAGATACATGAAGAGGGAGAGGGATGGAGGGTCCTGTCTTGAATAAGATAAAGTGATGTGTTTTTTAAGTTAATAGTTTATGTTTATATGATTGCTTCTGAGAATAAAAAGCCTGAGACCAGTAGGCATATTGTGAAAGGCATTTCACATGGGCTCTTCATTCCTTAAGTTTGGGAATGTAGTTGTGCGTTAGTTAGGAGTCTGGAACAAAGAGTTCAAGACCTGAGATGATCATATACTCTTTCAACTGCAGGTTGAAATGACTCTTTGGCTGTTGTTCCTATGCTCCTGTCTCAGTAATTTTCATTTATGATTACCAATAGTTTGTTCTTTGTTTAAGAATTCTAGCTCTTCTCATTTCTGTCTTGCACTGTAGTCTAGGCTCATGGAAGGAAACTCTTCAGTCCTTAGAAAATTCACATTACAGATCTCCCCTCTGTTATTATTATTATTATTAGATAAAGCCCTATGGTCACCTGGACTCAGGATGTAGTCTTTCTTACTACTCATTCCCAAGAGATTCATTGGATAAACATCTCTCACAGTCAGTCCTCTTGATTATTCTGTACTTTATGTTGAGTTATTAGGATTTAAGTTTTCTCCAAATTATATTTTTATTTCTTCTGATAGATTTTCCAGCTCGCTATATTTCACAAATTTCCAGATAAGCAAGTTAATTCCTTTTCAATTCTATAGGTATACAAGTACTTTAAAGTAATTGATATCTCCCTGTGCTTGTTATGAAACTAAGATCTTCTCCTTATAGTTCTCAAAAGTAAAATCAAAGCCCAATATTAGAATATTCACCTTGATTTTAGTTGTATCACAAAAAAGTGTGTATATGAAACATATGTATAAAACAAAGTACCTGTTACTAAATGGAATATTAATTTGAGTAGATTTATATGAGTCATAGAGAGAAATCACTCAGTTTAAAATAAACTTGTTGGGATAATCCTTTAGTTTTCTTGTGATGAAATTGTTTTCTTTTTTCTTTCCCTTATAATTTGCTTATCTTATATTGCCAGCTACTACCAGCCTTAGCTTGTTGCTAACTTTTCCATAAGTCCTATCTTTCTCTCATACAGAGTCCTATAAACAATTGGCTTCATGGTTATATAGCATTCCAGTGTACCTTGATATTCTTGGATGTGAATTTGTATACACACACACACACACACACACACACACACACACATCCATTTAAACTAATATCATACCTTTCTTTAAGAATAATTTTTACTGGGAGTTGGGGGCTGGCGCAGCGGATTAAGTGCAGGTGGCACAAAGCGCGAGGACCGGTGTAAAGATCCCGGTTGGAGCCCCCGGCTCCCCACCTGCAGGGGAGTTGTTTCACAAGTGGTGAAGCAGGTCTGCAGGTGTCTTTGTCTTCCCCTCCTCTCTCCATTTCTCTCTGTCCTATCCAACAATGACGACATCAATAACAACAATAATAACTACAACAATAAAAAAGGGGCAACAAAAGGGAATAAATCAATAAATATTTTTTTAAAAAGAATAATTTTACTTTATTTTAGATTTGTTTTTTAGGATTGTGCTCCCCCAAATAGAACTAAATATTGACACATATGCATACTTATGAAGAACTTGGTGTATTTTGCAAATCAGCTTATTAGAAAGTTTGCCAATTAACATTTCTACTGGCGACCTGAAGTTTGGTTAGATTTGAGTGTTGTCAGGGAATTAAGGGGGGTGTGGGGGTGTGGGGGTAGAGGATTGTGCTTTTATTTGACTTTTTTTTTTTTTTTTTTTACTGATAGTGTTTTAGCCCTCTGATTTCCTCTAGGCTGTTACTTGAAATGAAACAAACAAAAAGCCGGCAGTCTTCTAAATGTAATAGATTTTTTTTTGTTGATGTTGTAGTTATTATTGTTGTTATTGATGTCATCGTTGGACAGGACAGAGAGACATGGAGAGAGGAGGGGAAGACAGAGAGGGGGAGAGAAAGACAGACACCTGCAGACCCTGCTTCACCGCCTGTGAAGCGACTCCCCTGCAGGTGGGGAGCCGGGGGCTCGAACCGGATCCTTCCACCAGTTCTTGCGCTTTGCACCACATGCACTTAACCCGTTGTGCTACCGCCCGACTCCCTAAATGTAATAGATTTAAGAAACATTAAATGGTTTGTAATGCCTACCATGAGTCTTTTGTGTTAAGTCGCACAAATGGAAAATAAGAATCTTAATAGGGTGTCACTCACGGTTGTCTGCAGTAGCAGTGGCTGCTGAGGGCTGGCTGAGAGTAAGTGTCTGGACTGGAAGAGAAATCTAGCCAAAGCTAGACAAGACATTCGCAGCCTCATCAGCTCCTGCTGCTGTCCGTTCAGTTTGCTAGAAGCTGCTTAGGGATTTAGAGCTCCCTGGAGGGGTGGAACTGCTTTGCATTGAGGCTGCTTTGAATAATTTATATTTCTTTTCCAGTTTATATACATTGTCAGTTATAGCTCTTCCCCAGTGTAGCTTTTTTGAGATGAAAATTTAATTCGGTCGGCATATAGGATGCAATGTTTGAGTGACAGGGATATTCACGGCCTCATGCATATAATAGTTAAAAATGTATAAAATAAGTAGGATTTAGAAACAGCATTCTCTTAGAGTTAAGACTGAATATTACTGATTTTCAGTTGAGCAAAGAAAACTAAATTACTTGTAGTTACACTATTTGCCCTGGTGATTCCATCCTACAGAAACTTTACAAAATAATGTAAATAGAAACCTGCTTACTGTGGGTAACTAGGACCATGTCCCATTCTCTAAAGAAGCATGCACTGATGAGTAATAAATAGTATATGTTTGTAATCCCTAAAAATGTAATCCGAGTATAATATATACTTTGTTTAAACCATGAAGCTAAAAAATCTTTTTGCTCTAAGAATGTCTTCTTATTGAATCAGAATGAGTTTGTGTGCATAAAAGTGACCAACAAAGTCATGGATTGCTAGACAAATGTTGGTTGTCACCATTATGAAATGTTTAATAAGGATTTCCAAAGAGACACTGATTCTGACTCAGTCAGGCAAGTCCAGGGAGTAATTTGTTCAGAAACTAGAGGTGGATTCTCTTGACAAATAAATAAATTTTATCTAGGATACTGAGAACCATACTAAATTGAGGGAGAAGAGTTTTTCACAATGAATAATGAGAAAACTATTTTAAAAGGTTGAACTAAAATTATTCTTAGAAGTGTTATTTGCAGAAAATCTATTTTAGGACCTATAAAATAAGTCACCTGAAGGTGCCAGGTGTACACCTGCATGAGCACACATGCTACAGTACCCAGGATCGAGTTCTGATCACCACCTGCATGGGGAAAGCATCATGAGTGGTGAAGCAGGGCTGCAGGTCTCTCCCTTTTTTAATTTTTGTAATTGTTTATTTATTTTTATATTACAGAATTACATGCTGACAGGGGTTTGAATCCACACCATTCCGACCACCAGCATTCTGAATCTTCAGTCTCCCCACTGTCATCCACGACAGTTCCCCTGAGTCTTGAGCCAAACATTTTCTCTACAAGTATCTGTTTACTTTTATACATAGTTGCCCCTTCTTTTTCTGATTTCAATCTTCTCTTTCACTTTAAACCACTCATAATATCAAAGCTACCTCCATATGTCCCTCTCCTTTTCTTCTCTCTCTCTGAGTGCTGATGGAGCTGGAGTACAGAGTCCTCATGTCTTCATCCTGTCATTTCTTCTCCACTGGGAGTCTGTATCAAGGTTGTTTATGGGGAGAAGAAGGTGGGAGTTCTAGCTTCCGTAGCTGCTTCTCCACTGATCATGGATGTTGACAGATGGATCCAGACCCACAGCCTGTTTCTGTCTTTTCCTAGTGGACCAGAGCTCTGGAGATGTGAGGGTCCAGGACACATTGGTGAAGTCGTTTGCCCAGAGAAGTCGGGGTGGAATCATGACAGCATCTGTAACTTGGTGTCTGGAAGGTGGCATGACCTAAGTTGAGACAAAATGGTTAATGAACAGGAACCAAAAAGTAGGATTAGAGCAGATAAAGTTAGGGGTTTTAGGGTAGAAGAAAGCTAGGAAAACCATTTTAGGCATGTTTCTGGGGGCATACCACTATGGTAGTTTTGCTTGATTTTGGTAGCTAGCCTGAGGTTGGATGAGAATATTGTCTGACAGAATGGTGTCAGATCAGAGAAAAGGGCTAGAAAGTTTAATTAGGGCAGGGAGTAGCTCCCATTCTTGTAACAACAACAACAAAAAAAAAACTGTGGCTAAAATTAACTATTTGCCTCCATCCACCTGCTCCAGGGCATATATATATAAATATATATATTGAGCACTAGAGCCTGTGTGACCTCTAAGTCCCTATTGGTCTGAGCTTATAGCTCATGGTCACATCTGAGGAGCAAAGCAGGCTGCACTCATTTCAGGACCCATCTTTTCAAGTGGCAGGGCAGTGTACTCCCAGCCTCCCTACTGTCCTTGCTGTATGGTAAAGCCAATGTCCTGGGAGGGGTCTCACTGTCTTCACTTTCTCTTTCCCTCCTACCATCTCGATTTCTGGCTGTCACTACCCAGTAAATATAGATAATAAAAATAAAATAAAACAACTCACCTGGATAGTCTACATAATTTGCCATTTACAAGACCCAAGTTGTAATCTGGGCCTCACCATTCTGGGACAAATATTGGTGCTACGGTATCTTTCCTTCTGCCTCTCTGTCCCTACCTGAATGAAGAACGTAGACTTCGAATATAGTGAGGTACCACTAACAACCAAAAATTACTTCATCTTTCTGGGTTTCCTTGTTTGCTGAGCAAATAACTCTTCAGCATTTTTGTGCTAGATATAGCTACCTGTACTTTCCAGTATTAAATGGGTCTTATTCAGAAAACAAGTTTTGAGCAAAGACTTAAAGAGGTAAGGGAACCAATTAATTAAAAGCTATCTGAAAACACATTGTCCACAGAAAGAGGAAGTAGAGAAGTGTATAATGTGGGAGTATGTTGGAGATTGATGGAAGTCAGGTGGGATTCCTGCAGACAACATATGGGTGGGTTGTGTTTTCAGCTCTGTGCCTTTTCATGGGTGAATTCAGGACACTGATATTTATTGATATTATAGATTTGAAGTATTTTAATGCCATTACTTTTTTCATAAGCTTTGGAAAAAATACTGAGTTAAAAAGTCAATACAGGCATTTTGCAATTTAGTTGTTTTATGACTCAGCTAGTGGGGTCTTTAAGGCATTCAGGCAGTTAGAAATGAAATCAAAGTAATGAAATATGAAAAAAGTTCTCATATAACAATGTTCTGTCATTTTGAAGGAGATTATTGTGTTTGTTACATTCACACAACTTAGTGGTACAATCTCATCTGAACTCCATTTGACCTCATTTTACTTGAAACGGACTATATAGAAAAGCAGAAAAATACTTTCAAATAAACATCTCCTAAAATGCATTTTAACCTTGGATCTGGAAATCTATAAAAGAACACTTTTTTTTCCCATGACATTGATAACATGGAGAGAATTCCTTACAGCTGAAATTATGGTATTTGAAGGTTTCAAGATGTCTTTTCAGGTTTCGCTTTGGCGGTAAGCCAGCAGCTGCAGAGCTATATTTTAAAAGTCAGTCTTGCCCCTACTTCCACAGGCTTTCTTCTTTTTTCATATTAGCGTGCTCTCTTGAAATATTTAGTGCATTCTTAAAATCTATTACTCTAGATACAAACATCCCCGGGCTCAGGGGATAGTCTTCAAGAAGTAAGCAAAAAAAAAAAATTAAAGCAAACAAATCCTAGAGAGGACCCTGCCCCTTGTTCAATTAATAGGCACCAGTTTTTTGGTTAGTTTCCTGGGAAAAAAAAAAAACTTGAATAAATGTTTATATAAGAATCTTAGCATAATATTACTATTTTCAACTTCTAAACTGGTTTGTAACAAACATCTCTGTGTGTGTGTGTGGGGGGGGGAAGCTTGCTAAGCAGTCTTAGGGGCTTAAAGCATCTGTGTTAAATGTAATTTAAATACTTTTGAGTTCTCTTTCCACAAACCATTGAACTGGCCACAAAACCAGGACTTCCAAACCCCATTCTTTTGGCCACTGCTCCATGTCCTATTGTGTGAGCTGAAATGTGGCATATCCTAGGTGCTAGATGATTTTACTGGGTAGCCACAGAAAGACTCAATGTAAAAATCCTGGGAATTTTACTATGAGAGGGAAAGATATTTGTGACATAAAAATAACATTTTTTTTCTTTTACTTTTCAAAAAACAAAATCCAATCTTGATTTGTGCTTTTTTAGACTTCCCACACATTTTAATGACTCTCAAAGAACTTGGCCATTTGCAAATGAATTGTATTGCATAGAATATGAGTATGAATTTGCTTAAGGACCATTTATGTGAAAGTTAATCAAGTCTATTTCCTGGTCTTATGTCCATAAGAAAGTAAACTCAAAGGTAACTGGAAAACATTTAAAATAAGGGAAACAAGAATAGCAAGGAAACACAATATCAAGTGCCAACAGAGGTCACCTCAAGATAGGGGAAAATTTAGGGGCAAAATTAAAGAGATTCACATTCAAGAAAAGCCTGGTGCTTAGTATGAGGCATCAGATTTAATAATATTTACAAGCAGTTATCATTCTTCTGGTAAGTTAATAACCTAATATTCGGGCATTATCTCTTTGTTTTCACGTCTCTTCATTTGCATAGAAGAGGTTTCTGTCCTGTGACCTGGGAAATGGTGCAGTAGCTTATGTGCTAGACTTGTAGACATGACGTCTTAACTTTGATCACTGGCACTGACTGTACCAAAGTGGTCCTTAGGTTTTCTCTTTGTCATAAATAAATAAATAAATACATTTTAAAAATGCCTTCCTTGTAAATGTCAGATTCATACCCTCTTAAAGATTTCACCTAGATTTTTTTCTTTTCACTTTTTTTTAGACTACCAATTTCTATACAGTACATGAGTTCTTGCTGTAGTTCCTTTGCTCTTCTTGCATGTATATGTAATTTTTCTCATAGATCAATTCCATTGGGACCCAAAGTATCTTTTGTATATATTTTATTTCCTTTGTGATTATTACAATAATCTTCCTATAGTACTAACATCTAACTCTGGCATTACCATGTTAGATTATTCATGTAGGTCTATTCTCAATGGAATTTTACACTTTGATAGGATTATTTTCATTTTTTTTAGCTTTGATTCTCCTGCATCCTTTATTGCAAGATTTACAACATGCCAGGCCCCAGGACTAAACGCCAATAGTCTCTCATGTCGTTTGAAAACCCACAATGCCTCTTAGAAAGATGTTATTGCTGTAGCTGAGATTACATTTCCTTCCAAAATAACAAATTGGAGCTGTTTTATTCTTTGGTTGCTTCATTTGTTTATCTCTCAAAATAAAATAAAATAAAATAAAATAAAATTTAAAGAGTACCAGCATAGGCTCTTTCTTAATCATCCACTGTATTCTTGGCACTTGGCACAGTCTGGTTTATGGTAAAAAGTATTCAATAATTTATAGGATAAAATATAGGTTTTTAAAAAATATTTTAGCAAAAGATAGTTGTTTATAGCCTGAATTAAAATAGCATCCACTAGTTCCAAACAGATTAGACTTTGGCAGAATGTGGCTTTCATTAAATCTTACCACTAAATTTATTGAGCAACCTTGGGAAAGTCAGATTTTCTCTTTATATCTGGTTTCTTCTTTTATTGTATAATAAGATAATAACCATTGCTTCTCACCTGTAATACTAATTGTTAGTCCAACAGTAGTAATTCTTATCAAGACACTAGATAAACAATTTTACATGGTAAGAAAAGTCTTTTAATAGTTACTACCATTTAGCAGTGTTCAACAGTGCTATGGTTCTTTGTAGTTCCTCAGTTTTTAAGGTGAGAGATTGAAAATAATGGTTAAAAGTAGAATGTCTGGGGGGCAGGGAGGCATGGCACACAGACAGCATGATGATTATGCAAAGAGACTCTCTTACCTGAGGCTCCAAAGTCCCAGGTTCAATCATCCTGGCCCTGGCCCCCCAACCATGAAGCAGAACTGAGCAGTGCTCTGATAAGAAGAAAACAAACAATGTCTTATGATGGTTGTCAGCCATCATATAATGGTGATGATTATCAATCTTATATTTGTTATATGTGTTTCCTTTTAAAATATATATACATATATATATATATATATATATATATATATATATATATATTTGTAGTCAAGTTCTCAAATACCTATAACCTCTACTGATAGTTAAATCAGTACTGTCTTTATCGTGTTGGTTACTTTTAAGTAAAAGAAAGTTCTTCTCTATAGGCACCTTTCAAAGACTTACCCAAATCTGAGTCTTCTGATTTTCTTTTTTCTGAGATAAGACTCAGATTAATTCCCACCAATTGTGCAGTGCAGATACTACCACTAGTAGTGGTGTGTTTCCTGTAGCTTAGTGGTTATTTTCAGTGTTTTATTGGGACGACTATTTTGCTGAAGGCTTAACAGACTAATTTTCAGATTCTTAATCGAGAACAAGTTGAATGATTGAAGGTAATTATCTCCAGATTAGAAGAGCTTTAAAAATTTATCAGCATTCCAAAATATAATAAATACCTCTCTGATAATCTGACCAGAGCTCTGCCTTTGCTGCCAGGCTATTTGAAGAAACACAATCATTTAACCGCTGTGTCAAACCGTCCTCCATTTAAGCTGGTTCTGACCAACTCAGATATAGAAACTGATTCATGTAAACAGTTTTCATATTGTTCCCTGAAAGACGATGATCTACAGTGATCAGGTCTGTCTTCTTACCTGCTTTTGAAGTGAGATCTCTGTCTTCCCAGAGAGAAAGTCTATTGGCTGTATGGCTTACCTCTGTGTGCTGAATAGATGAATCATTTTCAGCAGTAAATAAGAATCAGCTGCGTTGTGTCGTAGAGAAAGGCCTTTCACTTTCCTCTAGATTTGCACCTTAAATGGTAATTAAATTTGGGAACCATGTTGGAAAGGAATTTGGTCTAGTTTAGAACTATGGAATTTTGATGGATAATTAAACACATACAGAAAACCCTACCCTGTTTCATGAGCCTGTTTATATAAGCTGCAGGCAAAATCATTTTTTTTTCATAGTCCTGAGAATAATTTAGACGACTTAAATAAATAAGCCTTATTTACCCAAATATGTGCTCAACCTGGTAGTAACTAGTTGTCATTTTTCAAACTTAAATACTTGATTCTAACAGTGGGATCGCTATGCCATCAAACAGCTGCAAAGATTTCAATGGTCAGTTAACCATATATTTGCTTGTTTGTTTGTTTGTTTGTTTGTTTTCCTCCCCAGAAAGTTTTTGGTTAACATCTCCCTGACCTTGCATAATTCTTCCGGAGGCTCTGGTGGCAGCACTGAACACGGATGAGGCTGTGAGACAGTCAGTTCCAGGCACGGCGGGAGTTTCAAGCCTTGTTTAAGTACAGATTTATGTGCTTCCAATTATCAGTGTGTGGGAGTTTTGTCGAAAGAGCTGGGCTTGTGGTTCCTTTTGTTCTCCAGTGTCTATTGTGGTTTATGTTTTAAATGGATGCAAATGTGATTTATAGCGCATGGCATGATGCTGCTCAGAGAAACTGAACTTTAGAAGGCAACACAAACTGGCAGGGAGGGCTGTGCTGAGCACCATGTTCTTGTGGGTGACGATGGAACAACCCAGCACGGTTTCTGGCGAGAGTGGGCATTGACAACACGTGAACAGGCCAGTTCCACATGGAGAAAATGGCTTCCTTCCCTGTGATCCGGAAACAGAGTGAATGCATGTGCTTAAAAGTGTTTAGGAAACACTTAAATATCATCCCCATGCTGTTGAAAAAAAAATAATAATAATCACACAGGCCATAATAACATTTTCCAACTGGACAGGATTGTCTGCCCTTGTTCTAACTGGATCTGAGAAGTTCTTTTATTATGATCTTAGATAACCACATAATTGCAAGATCTTCATTAGCATTTTTTAAAAAATATATTTATTTATTCCCTTTTGTTGCCCTTGTTTTATTGTTGTAGTTATTATTGCTGTAGTAGTTGTTGGATAGGACAGAGAGAAATGGAGAAAGGAGGGGAAGACAGAGAGGGGAGGGGAAGACAGAGAGGGGAGAGAAAGACAGACACCTGCAGGCCTGCTTCACCGCCTTTGAAGGGACTCCCCTGCAGGTGGGGAGCCGGGGGCTCAAACCAGGATCTTTATGCCGGTCCTTACGCTTTGCACCACATGCGCTTAACCCGCTGCGCTACTGCCCGACTCCCTCATCAGCATTATTTGATGACACGTTGTCCAGGACTTTAAATTATGATCACATAGTTATGTGCAAGCAAAAGTTACATACACAGAGAATCCTCACAAAACAGATGTCAGTGGAGACAAGCTTGTCAGCTCAATTTCCTGATATATTGATTCAGTGACATGAAATCAAGTTGAGGTAAGACTCTAGAATCTAGAATCACTCAATAAGTTTATCATGAGCACTTCCTATGAACCAACCAACCAACAACAACAACAACAAACCAAATATATGTCAATAGCAAAACAAAAGCAAGAAAGAAAATAATTAGCTTATTTTAATTTAAAAATCAGCAAAGAGCTAAGGAAAGTGTCTTCAAGCAAGGTCTTGAGTTTTAGCCTCTGCTTTTGTACACTTGTAAGGTTTGTAACTTTTACTGTTTAGATACACACTTGATATATATTTAAAGTAGCCGCATTTAAAAAACAAGTGTTCTTTTTTATGTTTATTTATTTCCCCTTCTGTTGCCCTTGTTGTTTTTTATTGTTGTTGTTATTGATGTTGTTGTTGTTGGATAGGACAGAGAGACATGGAGAGAGGAGGGGAAGACAGAGAGGGGGAGAGAAAGACAGACACCTGCAGACCTGCTTCACTACCTGTGAAGTGACTTCCCTGCAGGTGGGGAGCCGGGGGCTCGAACCGGGATCCTTACTCCGGTCCCTGCGCTTCAAGCCACGTGCGCCTAACCCGCTGGCTACCGCCTGACTCGTCCCAAAACATATTTTCATACATCCAGTGCACACACATTTCCTTAAGCTATAAATTGAGGGGATTGAATTAGATTTGCTTTGGAGGGAAATAATTGGGTTTCAAATATCACTATTAATACTTAGTCCTTGTGGGAGTCTTGGAAAAATTATTTTGTTTCTTTAATTTCCTGTTTGTCTACTGTCTTTTTTTCTTTTAAAGAATTTATTTATTTATTTATTAATGAGAAAGACAGGAGGAGAGAGAGAAAGAACCAGATATCACTCTGGTACACGTGCTGCCGGGAATTGAACTCAGGACCTCATGCTTGAGAGTCTGATGCTTTATCCACTGTGCCACCTCCTGGACTACCTGTTTGTCTACTTTCAAGAGGTCACCTACTTCATAGGGGTATTGTACGGGTACTAGTATGTATTAGGTACTTAAAACAAATGACTATTGTGAGATCATCTCTGATGAGTCATACATCACCCCCTTCCCGATGCTAAATTCTACTGTGCCTGGAATTCTCGTGACTAATCACTGCAGTTCCTAATACCCAACGTCTGGATTTGAGGACTCTAAGAATGCTTACATTGCAGGGAGGTCTTCTATTAAGAGGAAAGAAGAAAGAACTTGATTTTTGGAATCTGAGTGAGACTGGACACTGAGGACTTTAGCATCTCTGGATTTGGTACAACTCAACTCCTAACTGAAATAACTATTCTGAGAGAGTCACTGAAGGAAAGGGGAGCTGGTAGAAAGGTAGCCAGGAAAAAATAAAGACAGATACTTTCCTGAAAAAGCATAGAACCCACCACATGCTGGCACTGGGTACCAAGTAAAGACATCCAACTGTTGTGAATACAGAAGTACAGTGAAGGTAGAGCGCTTTTCTCTGATAGTGGCAGGAGGCAAGCTTTCGGGTGGAAGTGAATGAGAGATCAGATCACAAAGGTTCACAAAGAAATTCCAAAACAGATTTTTTTTTTTTCTATGTCCAAACTTTGCTTCTGGTGTTCTCCTCTGAGTTCACTGCAGATGTCACCTGATCGTCTGATTTCTGCCCCCTCATCTTGCTGCAAGGTACACATTTTATCCAGTTTCATAGAAAAAGAAATGATCTTGAGGGTGGGCAGTGGTACACCTAGTTAAGCACACATGCTACAGCGCACCAGAAACCAGGTTCAAGCCCCCACTCCCCACTTGCTGGAGGGAAGATTGATAAGTGTTGAAGCAGTGTTACAGGTGTCTCTGCCTCTCTCCCTCTCTATCTCTGCTTCCCTTCTTGATTTCTCTCAAATAAATAAATAAATAAATATTTTTAAAATTCTCTCATGCCATGTCCTGGCTACCTTCCAGAGGAAAGTACCAAAATTAAGTGTTGGTAGTAGCAGTAGAGTTGGGGAATAGGACTTTGGTGTTGGGTGCAGTGTAGAATAATATCTCCTGGCTTTAAAGTCTTATAAACCATTATTAGGTCATTGATAACCTTTTCACTAGATAAAAAGTAAAACTATATAGAATATGAAAAACATTTTTGCATGAGGTTGTGGGATGGGCAGTGTATTTGGAAGTATCTCGAAGGAAGGAACCGCAGAATAGTACACAGGCTATCATCCTACTGTCAGGGGCAACAAAGCCAGTCTAGTAATATGTATTGATAGGATCTTATTAATTACCTTGTCTGTCATCTTTCTCCATCTTCTTGTTTTTGTTATCTACATAAGAAAATACTTGAGGAGTTGGCTCACACCATTGTGAACACTGAGTCTTAGTAGCAGCCATCTGGAAACAGAGACCTAGGTCAGCCAGTGCTGTAATTCAGTTTGGATCTGAGACCTGAGAACAAGAAGCACCAGCAATAAAAATCCTGCACTGAGGGCAGGGAAAATGGGGTGGAGTGGGATGGTATGAGATGGGATGGGTTAGATGAGGTAAAATGGGATGGAGTGGGGTGGAGATGGGATAAGATGGGTAAGATGGGATGGAGTGGGATGGATGGGATGAGATGGGATGGGATGGGATGGGATGGGATGGGATAGGATGGGATGGGGTTGGATGGATGGGATGGGATGGGGTGGGATGGATGGGATGGGATGGGGTGGGATGGGATGGGATGAGATGGGATGGGTTGGGTTGGATGGGATGAGATGGGATGGGGTGTGATGGGATGGGATGAGATGGGATGGGTTGGGTTGGATGGGATGAGATGGGATGGGTTGGGTTGGATGGGATAGATGGGATGAAATGGGATGGGATGGGATGGGTGGGATGCGATGGGATGGGTAGGATTAGATGGGATAGGATGATATATGATGGGATGAAATGGGATAGGATGGGTTGGGATGGGTTGGATTGTATGGGATGGATGAGGTAAAATTGGATGGGGTGGGATGGGATGAGGTGGGATGGGATGGATGGATGAGATGGGATAGATGGAATGGGATGGATGAGATGGGATGGGTTGGATGGGATGAGATGGGATGAGGTGGGGTGGGTTGGATGGATGAGGTAAAATTGGATGGGGTGGGATGGGATAGAATGGGATGAATGGGATGGGATGGGTTGGGTTAGATGGGATGGATGGGATGAGATGGGATGGGATGGGATGGGATGGGATGGGATGGGATGGGATGGGATGGGATGGGATGGGATGGGATGGTCTGCATGCGATGGAGGGGATGACCTGAAATGGGATGGGTTGAATGAGTTGTCCTAACTCAGCCACTAAGGCAGGATCACGGGAGGGACTATTCTTCCTTCCACTTTGTATTCTACTTAGGTCCTAAATGAGTTTCTTGCTACCCACTCACAACAGGGAAGGTAAATCTTCTACATTCACTGATTCAGTGACTAATTTTATACCAAAACAGTGTTGATTCTGAGCACACTGTCACATCAACTTATGCAAAAATTCAGCTTATTTCCCTCAAACCTGAAAGTGAGAATGGAGTTATTACTGAAATCAATGTCCCTGACCCAAAAAAGAGAGTGAGTTTATCCAGATAGAAGAAACTCACTAGAGAGGACAGAGTAGTCAGGAGCTGTATTTGCTTTGGGCAATCAAGGAGTCATCCAAGGGCTTTCATATGAGTCCTCCTCTTGGATCATAGCTTCATAGAACTTCCTTTTAGAACACTGTCTATAATCTTTTTTTAAATTGTTTTTGTATATTTTTCCCTTTTTGTTGCCCTTGTTTTTTTATTGTTGTTGTAGTTATTATTGCTGTTGTTATTGATGTTGTCATTGTTTGGTAGGACAGAGAGAAATGGAGAGAGGAGGGAAAGACAGCAGGAGAGAGAGAAAGACACCTGCAGACCTGCTTCACCGCCTGTGAAGCGACACCCCTGCAGGTGGAGAGCCGGGGGCTCGAACCGGATCCTTATGCCGGTCCTTGTGCTTTGCGCCACTAGCGCTTAACCCGCTGCACTACCGCCTATCTCCCCACTGTCTATAATCTTAACTATCATATAAAATCATAACTACTGTTTGTCATTTCCACGGGACAAGGTAGCAGGATTGGGGGGCATTTGAGTCTCAAAATAGTTGGTTTCTGGAAAACTGAGCGTCCCCAATTAGCTGCTGAAAGTAAGTTCAACTGAGTTCATTCATTGTAGGTCATCCATCTCATGCCTTTAGAGCCATGCCAAGCAACCACGTGCTTCTGAGTCTTGGTTACAGTAGGTTCGTTGAGACATTTAACGGGCCAGTGAAGACACTATTGGACTCTTCCTATAGGAAATGCTAGGAGGTGGAGGATACCTGTGAGGACTACCACTCAATTGTCCTGCCTTTGTGTTTTTTCTGTTTTGTCTCCTTTTGTTATAAGATAATCTTTTTATTCAAAGAGAAACACATTAATTTTACTGCTTTTACGAAACTTGTAAGACTTAAAGAGATCAAAGTCTATACTCATTTGACTACTTAGTTAATTTATTACTTTGTAGAAAATCGAATCCCAAACTTAAAGACATGAAAATACACTGTGTTTATTAACCATGCTGTGACTTCTATTCTGGGTGAAAGCAGTCAGATGGCAGCTGGCTGGTGATGGCTGATCATGGGTAATTGTCATTGGTTGGGTAGCTGGCTGTCTGGTTGAAGCAGGGGATCTTATCTCAGATATCTTATGTACTTCACATGACCACCCACCTTCCTACAGACTATCACAAACACATTTAACTAATATATATTCATATAATTTTTTCAGTCATGGGTAGGCTGATAAAAAAATCAAGCTTAATTGATACAATCTGTGTAGTATATGTGAGTTGGTGATACTATAAAGTCATTCATCTTTCTTCTTTCTTCCCTTCTTTGATCCCTTCTTTCCTTCTTTCCTTCCTTTTTCCTTCCTTCCTTCCTTCCTCCCTCCCTCCCTCCCTCCCTTCCTCCCTTCCTTCCTTCCTTCCTTCCTTCCTTCGTTCCTACCTACTTTCTGGAGAGATAACCAGAGCATTATTCTGGCACATGAGATGCCAGTAGATCAAAGCTGGGCTCTCATACTTGAGAATTCCACACAATATTCACTGTACCACCTCCAAGACTACTATACTTCCTTTAAAAAACTATGTCCTGGAACCCCACCTCTCCAGAGCCCTCCCCCACAAGGGAAAGATAGAAATAGGTTGGGAGTATGGATCGACCTGCCAACACCAATGTCCAGTGAGGAAGCAATTACAGAAGCCAGACCGTCCACCTTCTGTACCTGGGTCCATACTCCCAGAGGGACAAAGAACAGGAGAGCTTCCAATGGAGACATAGGGGCCTCTGGAGGGATATGGATGGGATATAGACCTATGGTGGTGGAAATTGTACCCTTCTCATCCTACAGTCTTGTTGATCATTATTAACTCAATAAAAAAAACAATAGGGAAGGCACTCATGGGATGTTGCACGCAACATAAAAGCACTGTTAGCCATAATGTCTATCCAGCTTTGTTCTTTATAATGAAATTTCTTTTCTTTTTTTGCTTCCTGAGTTATAGCTGTGCCTTGGTGCCAGCACTACAAATCCACTACTCCTGGAGTTTCCCCTCCCCACCCCAGAGAGAAATTGAGAGAGGAGGGGGAAGATAGAGAAGGAGAGAGATAGACACCTGAAGCGACCCCCCCTGTAGGTGGGGAACCAGGGGCTCGAACTGGGACCCCTGTGCTGGTCCTTGCTCTTTGTACTATGTGCGCTTAACCTGTTTGCCACCACCTGGACCTTGATTTTTTATATTTTTCACTGAGAAAAATATTACTATGTGAACTTACCTATTAAATATTACCAAGAAATATTATTCTTGTTGTCTGTATAACACTAAGAGATATGGTTGCATTGTAATTTGGAATAGTAGGTGCCTTTAACTATCTATCCACTAGCCTCAAATAGTAAACACAGTTTTAATGCATATGGCTGGATGAATTGACTAATGTAAGTAATCTGGATGCTTTTGATCCATATTGCCAAATTCAGAAAAATTGAGGCAATTAAGTACTCAGCAGAAATGTTTGGGATTCTTAAGTTTATTACCATGTCATGATCAATTCACATTTTGAACATCCTTTTTCACTTTGAAATACACTAAAGATATACACTAAAGATATAAAATTTTTGTTTAGTCAGGCAGTGGATATGGTTCGACCTGCCAATGTCCATGTCCATCAGAGAATCAATTACAGAAGCTAGACCTTCCACTTTCTGCATCCCATGAAGAATTTTGGTCCAAGCTCCCAGTGGGAGAGAGATGTTAGGGGAAGATGACTAGAGGACTCTGAACTCTAATTCCATCAGGACCAGAGAGAGAAGAGGAGAAAAGGGAAGACATTGGGAAGTAATGACAAGTGTAGGTGTGACTTAGAAAGAAAAAGAAGGCAGTACCATAGGAAAAAATAGGCAAATATATAAAAATATAGATAGTTTTTCAAATAATAGTCAATCCATATCAGTGACCTTGGAAGAACTATTGCAGTTTCAAGGGAATGGGGACACAGAACTCTGGTGGTGGGAATGGTGTGGAATTTTACTCCTGTTGTCTCGTAGTTTTGTAAATCAAGATTAAAACACTAGTAAACTTAAAGGTGTCAGCTCTCTGTATTCCTTTAGAGGGGGAAGGGCTTCTCTAGAAGACTAAGTCACAACTCCCTCTTACATTTCACTGGCTAGAAACTTAAATGACAAAGTCATTCTTCATTGCTTGCGAGGTCAAGATATGCAGGCCATGTTCTATTTTATTGTTTTCTATTGAATGGGATCTTAATCCTCATTATATTCCAAATGTCAGAACTTTATCTTCTACTAAATAGAAAGACAATGAAATAGAACACAATTTTCAGCACCTCTTCTTTCTCCCTTCTTGGTGCCTGGGAGACAACTAGAGTTTTGAAATGAGCTGGAAGATAGGTTATTGAGGGTGTAAGTCATTCTCTTAGTCTGAACCATATATACCTCAGAATTTCTATGTAACAGAAACATATTTGATTTTCTCTACTATACACTGAATTTCTATAAATTCTACTGGTTAGATCTGATTTCTCTTGGCAAGTTCTTTAATATCTCTGAATATATTCAACAGTATAAGAATAACACCTTTGCCAAGGGTAGTTGTAAGAATTAAATAACATGTGAAGCTGGCGAATTTTGGAAGAAATCAATTAAAATCACAGAGTGAGTATAGCACAGGCTGACTTTCCTTTTTTTTTAACCCTCTAATGTTTGATCTTTGCAGGAGGAACTACACGTACTTTAGTGTTCACAGAATGAGCAGACTTGGAAGCATACAGAATCCATTATATAGCACCATAATAATTTTTTTTTAAGAAAAGCAAGGTAATATTCATTACTAGAAGATATATCATAGATGACAATTTCTGGGTGGCCTGACTCCCAAATTGAGACTCTGAAGGCTCTATCTTGACATTTTGAGCTGATTCTGTATTTGATTTAGAGATGGATTTGTATTTTTCTGATCTTGCTTCATGCTTCTTTAAAGAAGTGCACCTCACATGATTTTTGGCCCAATGGATACCAAACTTACAACTGTGAGGAATTTTAGCTACAGAGTTATCTATAATAATTCAAAAATTAGAACATGTAAAACATATAGAATACTTTCTGCTTTCAAGATACACTACAACCCCATTGAATAAAGAAATTCATTGGACTAATCATCGCTTTTTTTTTTATTAGTTCAAAGACCTACCACCACCTCGTGGAATATTGGAAGACATATTTTAAGTTTAGTGACATTTTCACTTGTGTGGTCTCCTTCCAGAATGTTATTCATTATCATGTATTTTATTAATACTACCAAGATGAGGCTTTTTTTCTATATGATTTTGTACAACCATTTACATTATGTCAAAGCTCTGTTTATGAAAATCAATATGGTATTAACTATCAAGTAGATGTTTAATTATTTTATTCCCTTATGCAATGGTTTTCTTTTTCTTTTTATTTTCACCACAACAATACCATCTTACTTCTCAGTAATCCCAGTTAAAACTGATGAAAGGATTTAAAAATATTTTGGAAGCACTAAGAATTACCAACAGACAACAGTGAAATCTTAATACACACAGAGCTGCACCCCACATTGCAAGGTAGACATCACAGAACCATACATTCAGTCATTTGCAAAATTTCAACGTCTTGGTAAATATCAGTGTAAACACTACATTATGTTTATCTAGAACCCAGAATAATATTTAAATTGTCATCTCTGCACATGTTTGCACATGCTTGAAGAGCTCGCAAATGTGTCATTAATTAGCCAAGTTTCAGCACAGGGCCTCCTCTTTCAGGTTTTTCCATTGTTATGGATTGAAGCGTTTTTCTCCTGATTTGTATGTTGAAATCTGCACGTTAGCAAATCAGAATGTAACTTTTTTGGAGAGAGGGTATTTGTACAGGTATATTTGAACTCCTGTTAAAGTGGTCAGGGTGAGGCCTAATGCAATATGAGTCTGTTCTTTTGAAATGGGGAAAATCTGTAAACAAATACACGTGGGAAAGATCCTGTGAAGAGACACAGGACAAAGTGAGCGCCTGCAAGCCAAGAGGAAGCCCCAGAACAAAGCCTTGCTCGTGGTCCTCAGGAGGCACCGCTCTACTGACTTTAACTTGGTACTTTCTGTCTCCCTAACTGTGCGTGGATTCATACACGTCTGGCATTTCAGCCACCCAGTCGGGTATTTTGTTACTGCAGCCCTAATAAGCCATCGACAGATATTCACTCTTACATAAAGAAAGTCATACGTATGGGCCTTTCCATCTAGTCGGCCAGGAAGAACCTGGGAGTCACACTTGTTTCCATCCTCTCCCTTACTCTCAGATTTACACTGTCACTAAATATTTTCAATGGTCAGAATTTCCTCTTTAAAATATTGTGTGTGTTGGGGGGGCGGGCAGCGGCGCGCTAGATTAAACACACACATCACCATACGCAAGGACCCGGGTTCAAGCCTCCGCACCCCCCTTGTAGCGAGGACACTTTACATTAGTAAAGCAGGTCTGCAGGTGTCTATCTTTCTGTCCCCCTCTATTTCCCACACCCCTCTCAATTTCTCTCTTTACTGTTATTAAAAAAAAAAGTAAAAACGGTTACGAGGTGCCATGGATTCCTCATGCAGACACGAAGCCCCAGCAATATACCATATAAGCGAGTAAGTGAGAGAAAGGAGAGAGAAGTGTGCCACTCTGGTCTAATGTTATGCTGGGGTTCAGCCTCGGGGGTCTCGGATATGCAAAGTGGTGGTCTAGAATGTTGAGCGACCTCTTGACCTTTATAACTTTATGTTCTTACTACTGATAACTAGGACGTAAGCCACCGTCTTGTTTGAAATACTGGAAAGAAACTTCTAGCTGACCTACTTGCTCCAATCTTTTCTCAAGCCCATCATTCAATGGCAGTGCTATATTAGTATTTATAAAATGTGGATCACCTCTTTCTTTCCTTGAATATGGTGACCATATTGCTGACATGCCTGCAAGGCATGATCTGTCCCCATCTTCTAGTTAAACTTAAGGAGGAGAAATATAGCATTGTACCCCAATAACAACAGCAATTCTACACATGAAAATTTCCTCAACAAACGTGTATCAATGTTAAAGAACAAAAATAATAATTTAGTAAATAAAAGTAAAATTGTGATGGTGATGAATGACGTCGTTTATTAAAAGAACAAACATAAATCAAGAAAGGTTTTTGTTCGACTGGAGGGAACTAGTACCACAATTCTTTGGTCTTAAATAACTAGAAAACTAGACTAAGTCATGACTGACTGCTTTAGGACACATGGGATTACATAGTGGGGGACTGAAACCCCCAGTGGAAGAGCAACTGGTAAGCTGAGTGTCATGGTTTTGTGAATTCTGTCTACAGGGACTGTGCAAGTGGGGATCCAACACAGCATGGTTCTTGACCAAGACAAATATCAGAGTTCTAGATCACAGAGGCAGTTAGATTTTTTGGGTTTAGGGCACTGTGGGAAAAAAAAAAACAAAACACAATGAGATTTGCTTAAGAAAATGCAGAATTCGACATAGTGGAACACAGCTGCTCATGCTTAAAGATGCCAGGGGGCCTGGCAAAGGGCCAAATAGTGAGTAAAAAACAACCACCAGAGAGTGACAAAATGGACCATTCATGGGCTCACACAGAGCTGGAGCACATTCAAGCTCACACACGTCAAACTGACTCTGTCTATAGTGAAGATTCATCACTGAAATCCTTAGCGTTTAGTAGAGTCCAGGGAGAAAAAAAAAATCTCTTAAAGAAGAGAGCTGATATAATCCTAAAGTAAAATCAACACGAGAGTTTACTTAAAAAGTATCAGCCATGAAAGGATCAATTGATATAAGAGTTTCGTTCAATAAAATTCAACTGTTATGGAACACAAAAAGTCCAGACACTCAACTGGGTCCCATCCATAACATTTCATAACTAGTATGAAATTTCTATACATATGCAGAAAATTATGACGCTTCATCAGGATTGAAATCATTAAGTTAAGATGGATTTGGAAATGATGAGAAAGATGATGGTCTGAGAAGACTTTTATGAACTTGTTGAAAGAGTTAAGGGGGAAAATGAAAATGAGGAGATGTGTAGGAAATTGTACCAGAGTTGTGAAATACAGAAGGAATCAAATGGAAATTCTACAACTGGAAGCACCATATCTGAATTGAAAATTTCATTCAACACAGCAGGGAGAGACTACATGTAATATGCAAATAAGCAATGGGAAGTATTCAGGTTAAGCTAGCAAAATAGCTCACTTGTGTAGTATGCTTTGCTATGTGTGCAGCCTAGCTTCAGCCCAGGTCCTCACTTGACTGAAGGATACTTTGGTGCTTTATTCTCTCTCTCTCTCTCTCTCTCTCTCTCTCTCTCACTCACTTTTAAACAGAAAAATAGAGAGTGAAAGAGACCATAGTACAAACGTTCTTTCAGTGCATCGGGGCTGGGTGTGAACGTGGGTCATGCACATGGAAAAACAGCAGACTATTCAAGTGAGCTATTTAAGTGACTCTTTTGTTCTCTTTTTCTGTCTGGAAAGCAAGCAAGCAAGCAAGGAAGAAAGGGAGAAAGAGGCAAAAAGAAAAAGAAGGAAGGGGAAATAAAGGAAAAAGAAGAAAGAAAGAGAACTACAGAAACTATTCAGGTTGAGAGGCAGAGAGAAAAACAAGCAGAAAAAACCCAAAGAAAGCCTAAGTGAGTCCTGGAGAACATTGGATTATCTATTACATGTGTAATTGCAGCAACAGGAAGTAAAAAGATAAACTCTGGAGAAATTTTTTTCCAAGTAAAATGATAATCATTTTCTGAATGTGTGAAAGTTATAACCAGATTCAAAATGCTCAACAAACCTCAGGCAGCATTGACACAGAGCAAAAATACAGAAAAAAAAAAAAAACACATAGTAGTCAATTTGCAGAAAATCAGGGGAAAAGCACCCAGAGAAATATAACACACAGTAGAACAAATACAGTAGTGTAACTGTTAACGCTGACACTGGCGTTGCATCAGGAACTATAGGAGTCAGCAAGAGCCTTTAAGTTCCTAGAAGAAAAAATTCTATGAAAGAAGTTTTCAAAAATAGGAAAGAAACAAGGACATTGCCAAGCACATTAAACCTCAAAAATTGTTTCTTGTAGGTCTCCATTAAAAGAAATGCTAAAAGAATTTCTTTGGCAAAGGGAAAATGATACCAGATGAAAGCTTGTATTGTAAGAAGGAATAAAGGCTTTCAGAAATAGTCAACATGCAGACATTAAAATGTTTTTCTGAGTTACTAATTTATTGTTTTAAAAATTAGTAATTGGCAAGATTATAAGTTAACAAGGGTATAGTTTTATACTACTCTCACTATCAAAGTTCTGTGACCCCTTATCCCCTAAGGATAATCACCACAGTTACCTCAAGGTCATAGAGATGGGCTGGCTTATTTTTTCAAGTTCACATGTTTTAATTAATTTCTTTATTTAATAACTTTAATACTATATAATACTATAGTTATGCATTATTGATTTATATCAGAGATAGATGTAAAAGTAAAAAATATATATACCAAAGTATAGGGGCTTATAGATATTATAAAATTTTTTCCCCTTTTTTTCTTGGTGTAACTTTTTAAAATTTTTATTTATAAAATGGAAATATTGACAAGACTATAGGATAAGAAGGATACATTTCCACACAATTCCCATAGACAGAACTCCATATCCAATCCCCTCCCTTGATAGCTTTCCTATTCTTTATCCTTCTGGGAGCATGGACCCAAGATCATTATGGGGTGCAGAAGGTGGAAGGTCTGGCTTCTGTAATTTCTTCTCCACTGAATATAGGCATTGGCTGGTGAGTGCTGAAAGGAATCTGGCAGTGATAGGATGCAGGAAAAGGGACTGGGTAGTTGAGGGAAGTCACAACAGTGTTGCTTGTGACTGGCAGCTGAGTTGAAAAAGAAGGAAGATTAACAACAACAACAAAATAAAACAGTAGAGAGGAATGAGAGCCCATTTTCCAGAGTAAAGTGACAACAGTTCTGTGGTGGGAGTAAGTAGGATATTTGAACAATTAGAAAAGGAACTTTTGACTATCCCATTCAGGTACACAACGACTCAAATCATAAGATTTTTGGAAAGGAAAAAAAAAGTTTTCCTAGATCAGAATGGTCTAAGCTGGCATTCATTTTAAATTTTATTGATTTACTTTATTTGATAGTGTGGAGAGAAATTGAGAGCATAGGGGGAGATGGAGGGGAGAAAGAGAGAGGTGCACCTGTACCATTGCTTCACCACTCCTTAAGTTTTTGCCAAGTAGGTGTGCTTGAACCCAGGTGCTTGTGCATGGTAACATGGGCGCTTAACCAGGTGTGCCAACACCCAGCTCCTTTCCACATATTTATACTGCTTTCAAATACTATTTTTAGGTTTTTTAAAGTATGTAATAGTACTACATACTATTTTAAATGTTACAGGTTAAGAATCTTGAGTAATTTTGTAATGAAACTCTCAAATATTTCTATTTCGTTATGAGAGATTATTATATTTGAAGTATCTATACAAAACAGCATATCCAAATTGTGAGAAAGTTCTAGTTAGGCATTTTTAGACTGCAGTGTGCAGCAGCCCAATTTTTCATTCAATCTTTGATGTTCTTACCAGCATCTTATTTTAATATACTTTTTCTTTATCTTTAGCCAGAAAATGCAAAGCAGCTAAAATACAATGTTAAAGACTCAGTCAGTAGTGCATATCTGATTGAATAACCAATAAACAAAATACAATCTTTTGTTTTCCTTGAACTGCAAGCCTCTTTTATGCACAGACAGATCATGAAGGAAAAAAAAATTCTAATCCTGAGATTTTATTGTTTTCAGTTTGTCATCATTTATCTGATCTGATTCATTGATTTACGTAACCTATCTAGAGCCTTCAGACTTTTGATTTTTCAACTGTGGAATTACTTCTTGTTTATGTATAAGGAGGTAGGATTGAATGTATCAAGGATTTTGAGGAGTTTGAGATTTTAGTTGGCTTGCGAAATATCAAGTTAAATTTGTTGCCATTTCATGGAAGCTCACTCAAGCCAGGAGAAGTCTCTATGGTAAAAGACAAAGAACTGAGGGTAGGGGGTAGATAGCATAATGGTTATGCAAAGAGCCTCTCCTGCCTGAGGCTCCAAAGTCCCAGGTTCAGTCTGGTGACCCACCATAAAACTGAGCTGAGCAACACTTTAGTTTAAAAAAAAAAAAGTGGAGCTGGGCAGTGGTGTACCTGGTTAAGTTCACACACTATAACACACAGGAACCCAGGTTCAAGCCCCAGGTTCCTACCTGTAGGGGGAAATCTTCATGAGTAGTGAAGCAGGGCTGCAGGTATCTCTTTGTCTCTCTCCCTCTCTACCTCCCTTCCCCTCTCAACTTCTATCTCTATCCAATAATAAATAAAATATTTTTTAAAAAGTATACATATTAGACAATCAGCATTGCCTCTTAGTAATTCCAAGTCTTAATTCCTGCAGGTTATTTGCATATGATACTGAATAAAATCTGATCTATTCTTTGTGTATCCCAGAGCTGGAAACGTGTTCTTACATGGCTTAAGAAAAGTCTGCATTTTGACTGGTTGGAACATTGAGGGCCAAGAGAAAACAGGTTTTGCTTAGTGATTAGTATCCTCCTGAGTATATCTGAGGAGATGATGTGGAATTTATGTTAATATGCTTTTTCTTAGCCATCTCCTGGGGGGGCTTCACCGGTGCAGGCAGCCGGTTTCAGGTAGAAATAATGAGGAGCATCAAGCAGCCCACGTGGAAGACGTGCGCCTTAGCCCTGCGCACCGTGAGTTTGAACTCAGTCCCCACTGCACTGAAGGAAACTTAGGTGCTATGGTTCCCCTGACCCCCAGTATGTGCCTGCATGTTTCTATTTACCTGAAAAAAAAAAATCAGACTGAGCTAATGAAGCCCTGGATGATGCCAAAACAAACAAACACACAAAACAAAAACAGCATTAAGGCTTCCTTTCATGCAGTGGAGGCCGGGCTTGAACCGAGACTACCCACATGGAAAACAGTCTGTTACCCAGAGGAGCAATTTTGCCAGCCTAGGTGAGCATTTTTAATCAAGTTAGGGGAATGAAAAATGACTCCTCAGTTCCTCCGTACAAATTACTGTTTTTCTGATCCAGGGCTCCATGTGGCATTTAACTGTGATTCCTTTAAAAAAAAATTATTATCTTTATTTACTTACTGGGTAGAGACAGCCAGAAATTGAGAAGGGGGGGGGTGATAGAGAGGGAGAGAGACAGAGAGACACCGGCAACACTGCTTCATCATTCACAAAGCAGTCCCCTGCAGGTGGGGACTGGGGGCTTGAACCTGGGTCCTTGTGTATTGTGACATGTGCGCTCAACCAGGTGTGCCACCACCTGGTCCCTTAACTGTGCTTCCTAAGAGAACCTCCCTTCAGTGCTCTGGGCTGGGAAGGCCGGATTCAATCTGGATTCAGAGCCAAGTGAGCGATTTCACTGGCCCTTGACCACCTGACAGAGGTGGTATCTGCAGGATCCTCTACATGCAGTCAACTCTTCGTATTTGGGAGAAGATAACTTAGAGATTTTGAAAATGCTCCTTTTCCACTCAGAGTTTTCTGCTCCTTAAGCATCTACCAGATGGTCTTGCCTATAGTAACTATTGTGGTATTCTATGAGTAACTTTCTCATTTCCTCATTACTTTTAAATATAATCATTGAAATTCTCTGTAAGGAATGGTTACCATTCCCATCCTTTTACTTATATGAATCGATTACTTATATATTTATGGTCATGTCATATATTGAGTATTTGTTTAAAAGGGGAGAGCAACAATCCAGTACTGTATATTTTGTTGCTTGATTAGTTCTGATTTGGACCATTGGAAGCATTCAGGCTGATGAGTATGCTCTTCTTCCTTTGGTCTCTCTCTCTCTCTCTTTTTTTTTTTTTAATATTTCATAAACTTACTGAGGTTACGGGAGTCGGGAGGTAGTGCAGCGGTTAAGTGCATGTGGCGCAAAGCACAAGGACCTGCGTAAGAATCAGGGTTGGAGCCCCCCCACCTGAACGGGGGTCTTTTCACAAGTGGTGAAGCAGGTCTGCAGGTGTCTATCTTTCTCTCCCCCCCTGTCTTCCCCTCCTCTCTCCATTTCTCTCTGTCCTATCTAACAACGACAACATCAATAACAACAACAATAATACCTACAACAATAAAACAACAAGGGCAACAAAAGGGAAAATAAAGAAATAAATAAATGTAAAAAAAAAGGAAGTTAAAAAAAACTTGCTGAGGCTACAAAGTGTTATTTAATTTCTTATGAGGTTCTCAACAGCAGGTAAATTATAACATGGGGGGTTATTATACTAAACTCATTTTTTAAAATTTTATTAGTGATATAAGTTACTAATCTTATGCAAGTTAGAAATACTGATAGTACCTGAATGCCCCTGTCACTTTCTTGGGATTTATTGTGTTTCTTACAAATCCTGTCTTCCCAGAGAACCTGTGGTCTGAAAGAAAAATTCAAGTCTTTGTGATTGAAGCTTGGAAATTACACTGAATGTCTTTCCACACATGCATACAATTGGGAGACAGTGTTAAGAGTGCTTTTAAAATGCTTTTAAGTGATGAAGTAACCCAGATCAGAGTTACCTTCTACTGCATACAATCTTCAGAATGAGAAAAAGAACAACAAAACAGTCCTTAAATTTCTTTACTTTGAATGAGTTCCTGCTTGAATAAGGTTTCTAGACGTATTTTTTGAATAAAAACTCTATATATTTGGAGTTGTTCAGGAACATTACTGTGTAACGGAAGAAGGGCAAATGCTAGAAGAAGAACTGTGTAACTTAAAGGAAACCAAAGTAGGATGTACTTAGAAACAATTGATTTTTTTTCAAGTGCCTATTAAGTTAGAGATTCTAAATTGTAATATGTCAAATTATTGTACAGTAACTACATTTAAATGCAAATTGATTTGGGATTCATCCTGTTTCACAAACCAGCAGCTTTGCTTGCTGTGTTTTGGTCCAATTTTGTAAGTCTCCATCACTTCCACACAAGGTTGAGATATGATCAAATGTTTGTCTTGAGTTTATCCACTCTTCAACTGTTTCTCCTGCATTTGGAGTATTTTTAAGTGTAAATTTAGTATGTACTGTGGAAAATGAAAGTTATTTTCACCAAAAAAAACCAAAAACAAAAAAACCAAGAAAGAACTATAGAAAATGCTTGCAGAAAATGAAATATATGTATTTATATTAGGATACTTCCAGTATGAATGTTAAGCGATTAGCAGTAAAACATGGAGTCCATTTCTTTGACTTGCATGAAGTCACATTTGGACCTGCTTTAAAATCTTCTTTGCTCTTTAGTGATGAACCATGAGCACCATAGGAAGGAGAAGCTCTTGCTTTTCCTTGGACTAAAATGACTTTGGAGTGGTAAGTCATTTAGGCGACCCAAGCACGCTAAATCATGTATTGCAATTTACCAAATAGTTCCCTTGAGGATCAAATAAATTTGTGTCTTTTCTACAGAACTCTGTGTACTTTTGCATCTACTTTCAAATAGCTTTATGAAATGGGTAACCCATCTTCCAATCTGAAGTGGTCAATACCTGGTGTGCACAGAAGAGTCAGCAGCATCTTTGTATTGTCATTTGGGGCATTCAAGTCTGCTAATATTATTGGACATAATATGACTGGTCCTCCAAAATGGAATTTTTAAAAAAAATTTATTTCTTTATTGGGGAATTAATGTTTTACATTCAACAGTAAATACAATAGTTTGTACATGCATAACATTCCCCAGTTTCCCATTTAACAATACAACCCCCACTATGTCATTTATCATCCTTCATGGACCTGTATTCTCCCCACCCACCCACCCCACAGTCTTTTACTTGGGTGCAATATGCTAATTCCATTTCAGGTTCTACTTGTGTTTTCTTTTCTGATCTTGTTTTTCAACTTCTGCCTGAGAGTGAGATCATCCTATATTCATCCTTCTGTTTCTGACTTATTTCACTCAACATGATTTTTTCAAGGTCCATCCAAGATCGGATGAAAACAGTGAAGTCACCATTTTTTACAGCTGAGTAGTATTCCATTGTGTATATATAACACAACTTGCTCAGCCACTCATCTGTTGTTGGACACCTGGGTTGCTTCCAGGTTTTGGCTATTACAAATTGTGCTGCCAAGAACATGTGTGTACACAGATCTTTTTGGATGGATGTGTTGGGTTCCTTAGGATATATCCCCAGGAGAGGAATTGTAGGGTCGTAGGGTAGGTCCATTTCTAGCCTTCTGAAAGTTCTCCAGACTGTTCTCCACAGAGGTTGGATCAATTTACATTCCCACCAGCAGTGCAGGAGGGTTCCTTTGACCCCATACCCTCTCCAGCATTAGCTGCTGTTACCTTTTCTGGTGTATGACATTCTCACAGGAGTGAAGTGATATCTCATTGTTGTCTTGATTTGCATTTCTTTGACAATCAGAGACTTGGAGCATTTTTTCATGTGTTTCTCGGCCTTTTGGATCTCTTCTGTGGTGAATATTCTGTCCAAGTCCTCCCCCCATTTTTGGATGGGGTTATTTGTTGTCTTGTTGTTGAGTCTGGCAAGCTCTTTATATATGTTGGTTATTAAACTCTTATCTGATGTATGGCATGTAAAGATCTTCTCCCATTCTATGAGGGGTCTCTTGGTTTGGGTAGTGGTTTCTTTTGCTGTGCAGAAGCTTTTTAATTTGATGTAGTCCCATAGGTTTATACTTGCCTTAGTCTTCTTTGTAATTGGATTCGTTTCATTGAAAATGCCTTTAAAATTTATGCAGAAAAGAGTTCTGCCAATATTTTCCTCTAAGTATTTGATAGTTTGTGGTCTAATATCCAAGTCCTTGATCCACTTGGAATTTACTTTTGTATTCCGTGAAATACAGTGATTTAGTTTCATTCTTCTGTATGTTTCAACCCATTGTTTCCAACACCATTTGTTGAAGAGACTCTCCTTTCCCCATGTAATAATCTGGGCCCCTTTGTCAAAGATTAGATGTCCATAGGTGTGGGGCCTCATTTCTGGGATCTCAATTCTATTCCACTGGTCAGTGTGTCTATTCATGTTCCAGTACCAAGCAGTTTTGATGACAATGGCCCTATAATACAGTTTGAGATCTGGGAGTGTGATGCCTCCAGTTCTGTTCTTTTTTCTCAAGATTGTTTTGGCAATTCTAGGTCTTTTCTGGCTCCAGATAAACATTTGTAGCATTTTTTTAGTCTCCTAAAAAATGTGCTTGGGATCTTGATGGGGATAGCATTAAATTTGTAGATGGCTCTGGGTAATATATTCATTTTGATGATGTTAATTCTTCCAACCCATGAACATGGAATATCTTTCCACTTCTTTGTGTCTTTTTCAATTTCTTTGAGTAGTGACTCATAATTTTCAGTATACAAGTCTTTCACTTCTTTGGTTAGGTTTACTCCTAGATATTTTATTGTTTTTGTTGCTATAGTAAAAGGGATTGATTTCTGGATTTCAATTTCTTCTAACTTAGTGTTTGCATAGAGGTATGCCACTGACTTTTGAATGTTAATTTTGTAGCCTGACACCTTACTGTATTGCCTGATGATTTCCAAAAGCTTCTTGCTGGATTCCTTAGGTTTTTCCATGTATACTATCATGTCATCTGCAAATAAGGAGAGTTTGACTTCTTCCAATCTGTAAGCCTTTAATTCCTTTCTCCTGCCTGATTGCTATGGCAAGAACTTCCAACACTATTTTGAATAGTAATGATGATAGTGGTCAGCCCTGTCTAGTACCTGATCTGAGTGGAAATGCTTCCAGTTTTTCACCATTGAGTATGATGTTGGCTGTAGGTTTGCTCTATATAGACTCCACTATCTTGAGGAATTTTCCATCTATTCCCATTTTTTGTAGTGTTTTGATCATAAAGGGATGTTGTATTTTGTCAAAGGCTTTCTCTGCATCTATTGATATGATCATGTGGTTTTTGGTCTTGCTTTTGTTGATGTGGTGGATCACATTGATTGATTTACGTGTATTAAACCAACCTAGCATGCCTGGGATAAACCCCACTTGTTCATGATGGACAGTCTTTTTATATACTGCTGTATCCGGTTGGCTAGAATTTTCTTCAATATTTTCGCATCTATGTTCATCAGAGATATTGGTCTGTAGTTTTCTTTTTTGGTTGTGTCCCTGTCTGCTTTTGGTATCAGGGTGATTTTGGCTTCATAGAAGCTGGCAGGGAGTATTCCAGTGACTTCAATCTTCTCGAAGACTTTTAAAAGTAGAGGTATTAGTTCTTCTTTTAAGGTTTTGTAGAATTCATTTGTAAAACCATCTGGTCCAGGACTTTTATTTTTGGGGAGATTTTTGATATAACTATTTCAATTTCATTAGCTGTGATGGGCCTGTTCATGTTATCCACTTCCTCTTTACTTAGTTTTGGAAGTTGGTAGGTATCTAGGAAATCGTCCATTTCTTCCAGGTTCTCTAGCTTGGTGGCATATAGTTGTTCATAGATGCCTTGCATGATATGTTGAATTTCTGCGGTGTCTGTTGTGATATCTCCTCTTTCGTTTACTATCCGATTTATTTGGGTCTTCTCCCTTTTTTGTTTTGTGAGTCTGGCTAAAAGTTTGTCGATTTTGTTTACTCTTTCAAAGAACCAACATTTACTTTTGTTGATCTTTTGTATGGTTTTCCTATTCTCAATGTTATTTATTTCTGCCCTAACTTTAGTGATTTCTGTCCCTCTGGTTGCTTTAAGGTTCCTTTGTTGTTCTTCTTCTAGGTCTTTAAGATGTGCAATCAGGCTGTTTATTTGTGCTTTTTCTTGTTTCCTTATGTGTGCTTGTATAGCTATGAACTTCCCTCTTAGGACTGCTTTAGCTGTGTCCCAAATATTTTGATAGCTTGTGTCTTCATTTTCATTGAACTCTTGAAACATTTTGATTTCTTCCTTGATTTCCTCTTTGACCCAGAAGTTGTTAAGAAGTGTACTGTTGAGCTTCCACATTTTGGGATTGTTACTAATCTTTTGTTGATTGTTAAGTGTTAGTTTAATTCCACTGTGGTCTGAGAAGATGCTTGGGATGATTTTAATGCTCTTTAATTGGCTGATGCTGTCTTTGTGGCCTAACATATGGTCTATCCTTGATAATGACCCATGTGGATTTGAGTAAAATGTATATTCCAGTTTCTTGGGATGAATGACTCTGAAAATGTCCAATAGTTCTAGTTTATTTATCTCTTCATTTAGTTCCCTTATGTCTTTATTGATTTTCTGCCTGGATGATCTGTCAAGTTGAGAGAATGGGGTATTGAAGTCCCCTACTATGATTGTGTTACTGTTAATATATTGCTGTAGCTCTCTCAGTAGAAGTTTGATGTATTTAGATGGCTTCTCATTGGGTGCATAGATATTAATAATTGTTAAGTCCTCTTGATTGACTGATCCTCTGAGCATTAAGTACTGTCCATTCCTATCTTTTTTAATCTTATCTATTTTAAAGTCTATCATGTCAGATATGAGAATAGCTGTTCCTGCCCTTTTTTGTGGGCCATTGATTTGTATGATAGTTTTCCATCCTTTCACTTTAAGTCTGTGTTTGTCTTGTTGAGTTAGGTGGGTTTCCTGTAGACAGCATATTGTTGGGTTGTGTTTTCTGATCCATCTTCCTACTCTGTGTCTTTTAATAGGTGAATTCAGGCCATTGACATTTATTGATATCAAAGATTGAAGATATTTTAACGCCATTCTTGTAGAGTTTTAGAGTGTTTTGATATATGTCCTATTTGTGGTGGTCTGGTTGTTTATAGGAGACCTTTCAGAACTTCTTTCAGGGCAGGCTTGGTGATGGTTGCTTCCTTCAACTGTTGCTTGTCTGAGAAGGTTTGATGCCTCCATCTAGTCTGAATGACAGTCTAGCAGGATATAGTATTCTTGGCTGAAAGCCTTTCTCATTGAGCACTCGATAGATATCTTGCCATTCTCTTCTGGCCTGTAGTGTTTGTGTGGAGAAGTCTGCTGCTAATCTTATGGGTTTTCCTTTGTAGGTGACTCTTTGTTTTTCTCTTGCATCCTTCAGGATCTTTTCTTTATCCTTATTCCTTTCCATTCTACATATGATATGTCTTCGTGTCTTTAGGTCTGGGTTATTTCTGTTTGGGACCCTCTGGGCTTCTTGAATTTTTATGTCTTTGATGCTGTCTAGACTAGAGAAGTTTTCAGCCACTATGGCCTGGAAAATGCTTTCTTCCTCTCCTTCTCTTTCTTCCTCTGGTATGCCAACAATGCGTATATTGTTTCTTTTGAAGTCATCCCATAGGACTCTGTTGTTGTTTTCAGCATCTGTTAATTTCTTTTTGAGATCTCTTACTTCTTTTTTAGTTGTCTCTAATTCATCCTCAATCTTGCTAATTCTGTCTTCAGCCTCATAGATTCTATTCTCTCTGCCTTCTACTGTTTTCTGGAGTTCATCTATTTTGTTGCCCTACTGTGATACTGTTTTAGCTTGGTCAGCTAGTTGTGTTCTTAGCTCAGCGATTTCAGCTTTCAGTTCTCTAATAACCATGAGATAATTAGTATTTTCTTCCATATTCTCATTTGTTGTTCCTGCATTTCTGATTACAATTTTTTCAAATTCTTTACTCACTCCTGTTATTATTTCCTTATCTAATGTTTGGATGTTGAACTCGTTATTTTGTGCTTCACCCTCTGGAGGACTTTTAGCTGGACTCTTGTCCTGGTTCGATTCTCCAATATTTTTTCTTGTTGTTTTAACCATTTTATATATTATGTTATGAGTTCCCTTTACCAGTACTTTTCAAATTATTGATCACTATTGCCTGGCTTGACTTGTGTCTAAGTAAGTTAATTAAAGGGTTCACAGTGGTGGAAGTTAACAGTTATTTCAATCCCTGAGTTGGAGCTCAGCGGTTTAAAAGCCTCTTTCTTTTTTTTCTTCCTTCCCTGTAGGCTATGGGAGCCTGAGGGCTTTTAAACTATCAATAGGCTTCTTAGCTTAATCACTGACTCCTGACCAAGAGATAAAGCAGGGTGTGGCAGAGATAATCCAGTGGTTATGCAAAGAGACTTTCACAGCCCCTCAGCTATGCCACCGAGGTATAGGTCTTCTCCTGAGTTTCCCGGTTAGATCTCTGTCCCCTGGTGTCCCTCCCTGTTGCTGCTCCAGATTCTGAGGGTAGTAGCAATGGAGACTCAGAGTTGCACTTGGTGAGTCTCTGGGGAGTCCTCTCCTCCCTTCAGTTGTCCCCTTGTTGGTGAAGCAGACTGGAGGTGGTGTCTCAACTGATAAACTGCTGAACTGTTAGCAGTCAGTTAATCTCTCCTTAGGCCCCTCTCTCCTCTCTGTCACCAGCCACACGTGTTTGTACTCACCAGTGATTTACTGGGTTCCTGTGGTCATTCTAGTCCTGTCTTGTTTCGGTCCCAGGTGGTCTCCTTTGGTATTCCTAGTTGATCCTGGAAAGGAGAGGAGAGGAGAGAAAGCGATCTGCTGCTCCGCCTCCCTGAACCCTGGAATTTTGTTTAATGGCACTGAAACGTTTTAAGCCCACAGGAATGCTTTTATTTAGAGCATTGGTTGGTTGTTCCTTCCTGAGTGCTTGGTCTGATGAGTTCAAAAGGTTTTCCAAAGGACTGGGAACAGATCTTAGCAACAGTTTCCAAGTCTTTTCTCGAATCTCTTAACTGGGTTGCATACAAAGAATTAGATACCCCTGGATCCCATTCATAACCTTGCTTTTACTTCACCAGTAATTGGGAGGAGATCCTATGAGATACTGTCAACACTAGCATGACCAATATATCATTGCGGAATAGGCTTATGACCTTGGTAAGCTTTTCTTGGCAGCCCCATGTTGAGAAATAGCTGCCAGATTTCAGGTCTACTCATGGTGCCAAACGTTTTCATGAGGTCACCATAGAACTCTGAGTGCTGTTCTTTGTATTCAGTGGCAGGACTCACAGCTGGAGTTCTACACAGAATGTTACTGGGGCTAGAAGGAACCTTAGAAATAATAAAGTCTGGCCCTTCTGTCACTGGTGAGGACATTGGTAGGAGTGAAATGGCTTGTGTAAGTTACTGACAGAACTGGTGCTTAGCAATTGTTACCTCTGGGCTTCAATTCCTTCTTTCTTTAGTGTTTGGTATATTGCATAAAAGTCATTCTACTCTGTTAAATAGATGGAAGCAAAGGAACTGTTGGACACTTGGAAAAGGCCAAATTGTGAGGTATATTCTTTACAATTCTCACTCATCACTTTTGTTGCTTTTGGGGGTTTTCTACAAGCTTTGGTTCACTTAAAGTCCACTCTGCAGCATACTCTCCGAGCATTATTATTTCTTTTTTTACTGAGGGAGGCTTCCACTATGAATGTATATGATTAGCAGCAAAACATGAATGTTTTCTTCTTTTTTTCCTTTTGTTGTTTGCAGTTAACAGTAGAGTACAGTAGTTGGTATATGTGTGACATTTCTCAGTATTCTGCATAACACTCTAACTTCATGCCCTCCCACCCTGCCCCACCTAGGACCTTCTCCTTCATCTTGTTCCAGGACCTGAACACAACACACACACACACACACACACACACACACACACACACACACACACACACTCCAGAGTCTTTTAGTTTGGTGCAATTCACCAAATCCAATCCAAATTCTGCTTTGTGCTTTTGAGGGTCAGTTTTCTTGCAGTTGAATATGTAGATCTTAACATAGTCTGAGATTTATATAAATGTCAACATATATCCCCTTTCATACACCAGTCATATCAAGATACAAAACATGGCTTTCACAAAAGAAAGCTTCTTTCTGTCTCTTTACTCTCAGTCCATATTCCCTCCTCCATCAGATGCAGCTACTATCTGCTTGTTATCACCATGTGTTTTTGCATATTTCTGAATTTCATGTAAATCAGAACACATAGTACTTTCTTGTAGACAGATGTCTTGTACTCAGTAAAGTAATTGAGATTCTTCTAGCTGCAGTTAGTTGTCTTTATTTCTCTGTGATATTCTTTGCATGAATTATACCACCATTTGTTTGTCCACTCACCTGCTGATACATGCGTTGTTTTGGGTCTGGCAATTTTATGAATAAAGCTGCTCTGAACAGTTTTGTATAAGGCATTTTGTGACATGTACATTTATTAATTAGTTCAGGGAATATAGCCAGGGTGGGATTGCAGGGATACAAAATAGATGATGATGAACTATTTATTTATTTATTTATTTATTTATTTATTTATTTATTTTGCCTCCAGGTATATTGCCAGGACTCGGTGCCTGCACCACAAATCCAGTACTCCTGGAGGCTATTTTTTTCCTCTTTTTTTGCCCTTGTTGTTTTATCATTGTTGTGGTTATTGTTGTTATTGATGTCGTTGCTGAATAGGACAGAGAGAAATGGAGAGAGGAGGGGAAGACAACGAAGGGGAGAGAAAGGTAGACACCTGCAGACCTGCTTCACCGTTTGTGAAGTGACCCCCCTGAAGGTGGGGAGCCAGGGCTCAAACTGGGATCCTTACACTGGTCCTTGCGCTTCATGCCATGTGTACTTAACCCGCTGTGCTACAGCCTGACACCTGATTACCTTTCTTAGACATTGCCACGTAATATTTCAAGGTAGCTGTGCATTTTTTTAAACTCTTCCGCCAACCATATATGATTAGTTCAATTGCTCCACAACTTTTCTCAAACTGGTAGGCAGTTTCAAACATTTTGTTTACTATTAAAAGATCTCATTGTAGGCTTTATTTTAAGATTTATCTATTTTTTTTTTTAATTTTTTATTTAAGAAAGGATTAGTGAACAAAAGCATAAGGTAGGAGGGGTACAACTCCACACAATTCCCAACACCCAATCCCCATAACCCACCCCCTCCCCTGATAGCTTTCCCATTCTCTATCCCTCTGGGAGCATGGACCCAGGGTCGTTGAGGGATGCAGAAGGTAGAAGGTCTGGCTTCTGTAATTGCTTCCCCGCTGAACATGGGCGTTGACTGGTCGGTCCATACCCCCAGTCTGCCTCTCTCTTTCCCTAGTAGGGTGTGACTCTGGGGAAGCTGAGCTCCAGGACACATTGGTGGGGTCTTCAATCCAGGGAAGCCTAGCCAGCATCCTGGTGGCATCTGGAACCTGGTGATTGAAAACAGAGTTAACATATGAAGCCAAACAATTTGTTGAGCAATCATGGATCCCAAGCTTGGAATAGTGGAGAGGAAGTGTTAGGGAGGTACTCACTGCAAACTCTAGTGTAGTCCTGCTTTCAGGTATATATTTTGCAGTAGTTTATGGATACGTGTGCACATAAGCTCTCTCTCACAGAAACTGGTGTATATCTAGGTTATGGGACTTTGTTAGAAAGTGAACTACCTGAGATGAAATTAGAGTGTACTATTAAAGGAAAGGTCTCACCCGAGTAATGAAGCTGAAGGGTTGTCATTCCACACGTGAAGTCTCTGGATACATTCTGAGGTGAAGCATGTTGAGGTAGCAATCGTTGCTTTGGTTAGGTTGTGATCGGCAGATGCAATGTTATTTGGTTTGGATTGGGAGATGCATACGGGAAAGTGGGCCCTATCCAAGGGTTCCAGGACTGGGGGAAGTAGGGGCTCTATAGTGAAGATGTGAGGTTCCTGCTGTCTTAGGGTTCAAAAAGACACTCAATAGTTAATATTATCATCACATTATTTGTTAATTGGGTTAACTTTGAAAAGTCCCTTTGTTATGGTTTGCTGGACAGTACCCAGTATCTTGTATATAGCTGTGCTATTGGAAGCTTCTAATCTACTTGGTGTAGGCTTTTGAGAGAGTCCGCATATCAAATACATAGCCTATATATTAAAAAGATTCAGTTTGTCTTTTGAGAAACTTTGAGACATACAATTGATTTCCCCCTCTCATATTAATTAGCTACTGATTTTTATGTCTACATTTTGCTAGGAGTGTACATAAACACCATTCCCATCACCAAAGGACTGTGACCCATCCCTCCCACCCACTCCCACCCCCCACTGGCCCAGGAAGCTACATGCCTACCCCTCACCACTGGGTTTTTACTTTGGTGCCCTACTTTTATCTATTTTTTTTTATGAGAAAGGAATGAGAGTACTTTTCTAGACAGTGTGTCATCTTATAAGTTTGTAAGTCCATATTAAATCACTAACAATTTTTTAAAAGAGCAAATTGAATTACATTATTATTCTATACTTATCATTGAACAACCAAGTTTAACTTGGGTTGTTCTCAAGCCTATGTGGAAATTTTCTGTACAGGGAATGAGTTCTCTTCTACAACCTGCTCTTTAAGGACAATAGATAGACAGCACTGCATCTTTCAAAACTATAAGCTAACAACCCATTATTTCTTCTTCCTCACACTACAGAGTCCTCCAACAGGATGATCTTATTGTGGTGTCCAAAACAAATCTCTCTCAACTAATACATATCTATACACTTGCTTTCCTTCTCATTTAGTTCTTTTAAAAAAGACATAGGTCACTTTAGCTAACATTTCTCTTTAATTTCTACTAAGCTCATAGCAGAATGAAAATTAGTGTTTGCCTCCATAGACAATATAGTCTAATATCCATAAAAATAGCAGGTAGACTTGAACATTGTTGTATTCAAGTAAAACATTTTTCATTCATGTAAAAGTGTCTTAAATTTACATGTTATATCATGAAAATGATAAGTGCTAATTATATAACACTTGGAATATAAAAAAGAGAAAATAGAAAATATTATCCCAATTTGGAGATCTCTGTTGTAACTTATTCCAATTCCTTCACACTTCTGTTCTAGAAAGTGTTTACCTTCTCCTGATAAGATGGGTAGCTGAGAAAAATAGGGAATAATTGTAGAATAAAAAAAAAATGACAAAAAAGAAAGATAGCCACACTTAGAAAACAGAATTTCAATAGACAAAGAAAAATTGAGTCCAAGTGAGACTAGAACTAAAGATTAAGTAAGGGAGAGAACTCAGAGGGAGGCCATTCTCTCCGTGGCCTTCATATGACTATGCACAAGCTATGCTTTCAGTCTTATATATGATATTCTGGCCTTTGTGACAATAAAATGCCTTGATTCTGTTTCACTTTTGCAGTTGAATCCATCAAGGTTTTGACATGTCAAATGGCTCATGGAGAGCTTCAGCATCTTTTGATGGGCCCTGCCATTATCTTCCTGATTGTTTCTCTTCAGTGCCTGTGTTGCTGAATGAAAACAGTGCTCATTTTGGTTTTCAAGCACCCTGAGAATCAGAGAAAAAAACTACTCCTAACTTTTGCATCATGGTTTTCTTCTGTGGATTGTCGGGCTAGCGACACGAGATAGAGAGATGACCTAGGATCTAAGCTCGTGGTGGCAAGGCAATTCAAATCTTTATTCATCAGAGCACCCCAAAGTTGGGTGGTAGCACACCTGGTTAAGCCATGTGCCGTAAACCACAATGGCCAGCGTCAGCCTCCAGATCTGCACTTGCGGCTCCTTCAGGTCAGAACCTGGAAGAGGCAAGTCAGAAATGGAAGTGGTTTAACAATACCATACATGGTTAGGAAAGGGGAAGAGAAAGGTAAAAAGGTAGGGACTTAGCAACTGTTGCTAGGGGTTTAACTGGTAGGATTAATGATACCCTGCAGTCTTGAGGGAAGAAAAAGAATATATTAAATGAGCAGAATGGGTGGGGGAATAGGGTGGAGACCTTAAGTCATTTGTTAGACAAAGCAGATTGATATGTAGATAATAAACGGAGGGGCCAGAGTATCAAGGAATGCAGGGTGGAGCAGGGGGAGCTGGCTTAATGTTTTACGGAATGTCGGGCTCCTGGAGGCAGAAAAATGCAGGGTGCTTTGTGAGGCAGGGAGTCTGATAAGACGAGGCAAACCTTTGAGGTCCCCCGTCCCTCCTTGCTCAACCTCTCGGTAGAGAGAGAGATTGACAGGATAGACGCACCCCTTAGGTCAAGCCCTGCCAGGCTCCACCACATCCTTACAATTTCCCTACAGTGGATAGGGTTTTTACTTGGTTGATTATGGTGATAACATTAATAGTTACATTGAGACATTGGTATTTCTAAGAAGCTAGTTTCTTTACTAATATTACCACTATAAAGACCTTGATTAATACTATTCATATTCTACATTAGGGCTGAGAAAACAGGGTTAGAGAAGTTAGTAAATTTGTTAAAGGTCATTTATTTTGTGAGTAACAGAATACACACTTACTTTACACAAGACTATCTGTTTCTAAACCTCTCTGAATATCTTCTTGCTATATGGTTTATCATCTAGTAGACAATTTTATTATAAATCTATCAACATAATACAAATCATAAATACATTATAGAAGAATACAGGCAATATATGTGCATCATAATTATACTATATAAATAGCACAACAAGTGTCAGGGAGGTAACTCAGTAGTCGAGTACAAGTGTCACTTTCCTGAGGCCATGGGATTGATCCCAAACACTGCAGAAAATGATAGGGTGACTCTCTGGACACTTTCTCATAAAAAATTAAATTAAAAAATCCAGATAAGTGAACTATCTTCTTATAGTTGCAAAAGCTTAAAACCCCCCAATAGATCTCTACTGATGCTTGTTTATATATATATTTTAAAAATATTTATTTTCTCTTTTGTTGCTCTTGTTGTTTTTCATTGTTGTTGTAGTTATTATTGTTATTGTTGTCACCATTGTTAGATAGGACAGAGAGAAATGGAAAAACAAGCAAGCAAACAAACAAAACACTTAAAAACAAAAAGAAATGTGACTGTCACAATCAAGATGTACTAAATATATAACATGAGACACACAGAGAAAACAATATAAACAATAAAATATTCTGTGAATCTAAAATGATGGTTATATGTTCAGTAATGGCATTATAGATCCATTTGGGCTAAAGACACACTTTGTAGTTTGGCTGTAAGACAGTGTACAGTTTTGTATATGTGTTGCATGTGTGGGCCACCTTACATTTCACTGGGCAGTACTACTCTGTCCATAAGATCAAATTATCAAGTTCATTACCCAACAATATTCCCATTAGGATAATTCTCCCTTTCTACTGTCTTTCAACACCATTCTTGAATGGGACTGAGATGCAGTTTGTAATACATTTTGGATTTTACCTACTTACCAGGTTATCAGGAATATCCAGCCGTAAGGCTTTCTATTTCCTCCTCTTCTTTTCCTTCTTCTTCTCTTTTTTAAAAATTGTCACCAAGGTTATCACTGGGACTTGGTGCCAGCACTGTGAACCCTCTGCTCCTGATGCCCATTCATTCCTTTTTTTAAAAAAAAAAGTTTATATTTTATTTGATGGGATAGACAGAAACTGAGGGATGAAGGAGATAGAGAAGGAGAGAAAAAGAGATGCCTCTGCAAACCTGCTTTCCTTCTTTTTTTTTTTTTAACTTAAGAAAGGATTAATTAATAAAACCATAGGGTAGGAGGGGTACAACTCCACACAGTTCCCACTACCCAATCTCCATATCCCACCCCCTCCCCTGATAGCTTTCCCATTCTCCATCCCTCTGGGAGCATGGACCCAGGGTCATTGTGGGTTGCAGAAGGCAGAAGGTCTGGCTTCATGATTGCTCAACAATTTGTTTGGCTTCGTATGATAACTCTCTTTTCAGTCACCAGGTTCCAGATGCCATCAGGATGCTGGCCAGGCTTCCCTGGATTGAAAACCGTACCAATGTGTCCTGGAGCTCAGCTTCCCCAGAGACCCACCCCACTAGGGAAAGAGAGAGGCAGACTGGGAGTATGGACCGACCAGTCAATGCCCATGTTCAGCGGGGAAGCAATGACAGAAGCCTGATTTCCTTCTTATGAGGAGTCCTCCCTGCAGGTGGAGAGCCAAAGTGTGCTCAACTGGGAAATGCCACCCCACCCTCACCATAAGGTCTTCTTCTCACATATCAGGTTAATTAATTCGTTAGGTTGATTGTCCGTCACTGTGAACTGAGATGCAGGTGTTGATCTAACTCTAGTGGATGACATGGAAGTCTGGATACTCCTCCCTGCTGTGCTCTGCTGGATGCAGTTTCCAAGTTATTCTGATAGGCCCACCTGGCTTTCGGACCTAGTGTGTCCATCAGGACAGTCCAGCTGTGTGGCCACTTGGTGTCCATATGTTCTAGTGTTCCATCATTACCAGGCCCAGTAGCATGCCAGAGGCTGTTTTTCTGTGTCTAAGTCTCCACTGCAGATGTCATGGCCTTGCTCCAAAACCCCCGGAGCGTGTTTTCTGATTCTCTCACTGGGTCTTGCCATAAACTCTGCACTGAATTGTTTCCCATCACTGATGCCTCCATGTTGGAGGGTCTGCTGGGTGGCAAGCATCGGCTCAAATGGCACAGCAGCTTTCATCACAGTCTGAACTGTGTGCGTGACTCTTCCCCTTCTCAAGCCCCACTCAGAGTGAGTAATGTTCCTTGCAACCCAATTCTTTCTAAGTGTGAAATGTGTTGTCTCCAGACCACAGAGAGGCCATCCTGGCCTTGTACTCTCTTTTTCGTGTACAGAATGCTAGAGGAATGATTTTGTAGTTTACTCTGAAGGCTATCATGGCACCCCTGAGGAATTATCACCCTCAAATTACTGAAATGACAGAAGCCACAGAATCTGAAATACGTGCATTTTGCACTGTCTGAAATACATGCTTTTTGCTAAGACTGCTGTATGCTAACAACTTCTTATGGGTACTGACGGATCGCCTTGATATCATAGACATAATGAATCTATCAATGTTCAGTGGAATTTCTTCTTTTCGTCTCCAGGGTTATTGCTGGGGCTTGGTGCCTGCACTATGAATCCACTGCTCCTGGAGGCCATTTTTTTTCCCTTTTATTTTTAATGGATAGGACAGAGAGCAATTGGGGGGGATAGACATCTGCAGATCTGCTTCACTGTTTGTGAAGCTACCCCCCCCCCCACTGGTAGGGAGCCAGGAGGTGGAGGGCTTGAACTGGGATCCTTGCACTGGTCTTTGTGCATGGTACTGTGTGTGCTTAACCCATTGCACCACCACCTGACCCCCTTCTGTGGAATTTCAGCACACTCCATGTACCTTTAATATTGGCCATATTGAAGAGTTTTCTTATCATTATGTCTCCTTGAAAAGTGTTTCTAATCTTTTTTTTTTTTTTTCCCCCTGAGCACTGGTAAACTCAACTCTTGCCTCTTGGTGCAGAGAACTGAACCTGGGACTATGGAGCCTCAGGCATAAAAGTCTCTTCTTATAGCTATTATATTCTTCTGCCACCCCCCTTCTTGATTTTCAAGGAAGGAATTTCATAATACCAGTGAATATATACCATGCACTTGAGGCATATTAATTTGGTCTAGCCATGACTTTGGATCTACTCGACAATGGTGGTCAGAAATACTATTTAGTTGAGCTTGTCATCATCATTCAATGAGTTCGCAGTAATTAATTTCCAGAATTCATCTGTTTTCTGCAGAGTGCAAATTGTATAATTAAATAAGAATATTAAATGCATCCTTAAGATTTTTTTTTTTCACAAGAGCACTACTCAGTTCTGCACCATGGTGATACTGGGGATTGAACCTAGAACCACCGATGTCTCATGCATGGAAGTCTGTTCCATGAAACAACATGCTATAGTCCTGTTTCATCCTTTCACTCTCTAGAGGCGGTATAAGTAGCTATCTTCCTGGGATGTGATCCTGTTTCTCTAAACTTTTTGGGCTCAGCTATGTGCATGGACTCCATGAAGTGTGTCTTCATAGCCTTGTATGTGACAGTGGCTTATTTGATAAGCTAATTCCAATGGATCCTTATATATTAATCTCAACTATTTACTTGTAAATTGGAGAAATAACTCCAGGATGGGTCTGTGTGCCCTGTGAATCACTGACGGTCAGTCTGTGACCAGACTCTCACTTATAACCTAGTTGTTTAAAGTCTTTAATCCATCAAATGCATAACAACGATGTTTTGGTTTTCCTGCAGTCATTGTACCTTGGACCCAAGCCACATATTTTGTGTTTATCAGGGTAGTTACTTTTTCTCTTTATACAGAGGGAATAAAAAACAAAATTAAATGTCACCAGAGGGAGAACTGAGATCATCAGTTCAATATATATATGTGTGCCGTGGTAATCCACTTCCTCCTGGGAATTAGAGTTCCAATCTTTAGCCAAAAGATCCTGGCTTTGAAAAGTAATTCAATTCTAGAAATGAGGTTAAGGATTTTGAATAAAAAAAGATTCGTTTGTTTTTATGTGTAAGACAGAGCAAAGGACCAGAGATTGAACGTGGACCTTCACACAGACAATTTCTGTGTTCTCCTACTTAGATGTCTTTAGTACCGTTAGTCGAGAGCAGGCATGTTTAGGGTGGTAATGGCCGTAGACATATATCCTTCCAAATTAGAGACTTGTGATATGATTAGAGACTTGTGATATGGCTTGTGATGGTCATCTTTATTTGGTTTTCTTCAATTCTATACACTGGGTTGTCGGTAAAGGCATGATGTGCTTTTCTTTTCTTATTTTTATTAGTGATTTAATAATGATTAACAAGATTGCAAGATAATAGGGCTACAGTTTCATACAATTCCCACCACCAGAGTTCTGTATCCCATCCCCTCCAGTGGAAGGTTCACTAATCTTTCTCCCTCTGGGAGTCTGGACCAACATTCTTTATGGGGTGCAGAAGGTGCAAGGTCTGGCTTCTGTCATTGATTCTCCACTGGACCTGGATATTGGCAGGTGGATCCACACCCCCAGTCTGTTTCTGTTTTCCCTAGTGGGGAAAAGACTCTGGAGAGGTGGGGTTCCAGGACACACTGGTGAGGTCTCTGCCCAAGGAAGTCAGGATGGTGTCATGGTAGTGTCTGCAACCTGGTCAGATATAAAGCAGGACAAATCGCGTAATAAACAGGAACCTGAAGGTAAGAGTAGGGCAGATGGGAGTCGGGCTGTAGCGCAGCGGGTTAAGCGCAGGTGGCGCAAAGCACAAGGACCTGCATAAGGATCCCGGTTCGAACCCCGGCTCCCCACCTGCAGGGGAGTCGCTTCACAGGCGGTGAAGTAGGTCTGCAGGTGTCTGTCTTTCTCTCCTCCTGTCTTCCCCTCCTCTCTCCATTTCTCTCTGTCCTATCCAACAGCGACAACTACAACAATAATAAAAAAAAAAGAGTAGGGCAGATGAGACTAGGGGTTTTCTTGTGGGAAGGAGCTAGGAAGTTAGGTATGTCCCATGTAGCCCATGACTTTATCAGTAATTTTCCCCGAGCCTGATAGCTAACACACAGGTGCACTCAAAGTGTTGTCTGGGAAGATGCCAGAGTTGAGAATAGGATGAGAAAGCTGGATTAGGGCAGAGAGTAGCTCCTAATATGAGGAGATTTATGAGTACCATTAACTGTAAACCCCATCGATCTGACCCGGGGCCCCTCAACCCCATGGCTAATGGGGAACTCTGCTCTGTGGTAGCCTTACCTGCCAGTAGCCCTAACCACTGAGCTTCTCAGTGATGCTGGTCCTCTCTCTCTCTCTCTCTCTCTCTCTCTCTCTCTCTCTCATCACTACAGTCTTGTGGCTTTGGTGAATGGTGTGATGGTGAATTATGGTCCCTCCAGTGGAATGTAATTCTCTGTGGGTCTTTGTTCTTCCGGCATGCTCACTTTCCTTCTACTGTCTGCCACAGTCATTCTGACATTCCAGCGTGTCCAGCATGGGCCATTGCTTTTTTTTTTTTTCAGAGTAGGAGACACGCTGGCACCCTAAGCCAAGATTTCAGGCCAGTCGTCTCTTTCTGCTGATGAAAAACAGGTTCACTTTTCATCTGAGAGCATGTGCAAACTAATTAATTAACTTACTCTTTCAACTTTGGAAAAAATGTGTGCTTGGCAGAGCACTTTGCTGTGAGGGCTTGGATGGGGAAAGGTGTTATCTGATGAAAATCTCCCTGGATACCATAGAAACATTCCTGATTCCTGGTCATGTTATGTCATGACCAACCCTTGAGGTTCTAACTAGAGTGTCAAGCCCTCCAATTAAAGAGAACATTACCAATAAAACATTGCAGACATAATCTAATGCTCGAATCTCCTTGACTAGGCGTGTACAAAATCCAGCCTGATAGAACATATTTTCTAGAACTTGTGGCTAATCTGAGATAGTTTCTTTTCATAATACCAGCTCTTGGACACACCCTGACTCAGTTTACTCTAATTTAAGCTAGATTATATGACTGTAAGTCAGATCAGATAGGAAGCCTCTGCAGGAGTACCTTTTACCTTGTGAAGGAAATCCTAAAATAGACTTCCCAGCTTTTTCCCACATAAAGACCCCTAGTCTCATCTGCTCTATTCTTACCTTCAGATTCGTGATTATTAAACAATTTTTCCTGCTTTATATCTTACTACCTTTCAGCCACTAAGTTTCAGACACTACCATGACTCCATTATGACTTCCCAGACAGACAACCACACCAATATGTCCTAGAACCTCACTTCCCCAGAGCCCTATCTCACTAGGGGAAGATAGAAACAGGCTGGGAGTACGGATCCACCTGCCAATGTCCATTCTCAGTGGCGGAGGAATTATAGAAGCCAGTCCTTCCACCTTCTGCACCCCGTGAAGAATGTTGGTCCATATTCCCAGAAGGATAAAGAATAGGGTAACTTCCAATGGAGGGTACAGAACTCTGGTGATGGGAGTTGTATGGAATTGTACCCTGTAATGTTACGCACTTGTTAATCATTGTTAAATCACTAATGGAAAATGTCTTCTCCCAACAAAGCAAGGGCTACCTGTTAATGGAAGTTCAGAGAGGTCTTGGGAACCTAACTCTGGGGACATCCACACAAACATTTTCAGATTATATTTTAATTTTCTGGGATTTTCCTGATATTTCTTGATTAAATATTCAAAAATTTTTGGAGTTAGATGGTTTCTAATCTTGGACATAATTTTTAGGGCACTGTTTTTCTACTGTATTGAGTTTCTTTATAAAGAACTCAGAGTTTCTCTGCCTTTTGTACTTAATTGTATGTTATTGCTCTCTCTTTTTAACATCAAGAGTGTAACTTAGAAATAATTATACAATATTAGTATATTTATATTATTTCCTCTATGATTTAATTTTTTAATGTCAGCACTCTAATGATCTGGTGTGTGTGTGTGTGTATGTGTGTGTTAACAAAACAGCAATAGATAGCATCATATTAAAATAGAATTTAAATTGGGGAGCTGGTGGGGACAGATATATACATACACAGACACACACACTTATACATATACTTATATGTATAAATATAATTTATACATACACATATATATTTTTGTTGTTCCTTCATTCCTTGTCTCTCAAGTTCCATTCAAAAGTGAGAACATCTGATATTTATCTTTTTCCTTCTGATCTCACTTAATATGAATCCTTCAAGTTCTATCCAAGATGAGGAAAGATAATGACTTCATCATTTTTACTAGCTGAATAGTGTTTGGGGATGTACTTATACCACACGTTGCTTAAGGACTCATCTGTCGTTGGGTATCAGGCTTGCTTCCATGTGTGGGCAATGACAGATAACACTACTATGAACATGGGGGCACATGGATCTCTTTGCACAGGTGTTTTTGCTTTCTTTTAATGGGTTTCTGAGAGAGAGAGAGATGTCCAGGCTGTCGGGTAAACCCATTTCTAATGTTCTGAACTTTCTCCAGAATGTCTTCCTCAGTGGTTCTTAGCATTCCCCCCAGGGGCAGGGTAGCAGTGAAAATTTACTCCATGTAGTTCCTTTCCAAATACACCTTGCTTTTCCTGTCTTGCATGGTCAGTATGATGGGTGACAGTACAGAACTGAAGGAAGAGGAAACTTGCAATATCAGCTCAAATGCTAACATTATCTGCCGAATGTGGTTTCTTGGTGTTTGCTTTGTAGTGCAAATAACTTACTTTAAAATACCAGCAAACTGATATTAACTAAATGGGGGAAAGTTCTATTAGTACACATTCATTTGGTGTTGATAGGACTCAGAGAAAAGCTATTCTAGAGATTTTCTACGCTGTGCAATACTATATTGACCATGCGCTTCTAAATAACTCTTTACTATTTTTGACTTTTGATAGAATTCAGGCTCTCACCTCATTGCCTGAAGTAATCTGACGAATCACACTATTACACAACTATTAAATGCATTTAGCAGTAAATGTGGTAAAAAAAAAAACTTTCAGATGTATGAGAGAATTTTGTTATTTAATATTTTTTTCTTACATAACTCACTGTTAGTTTTTACTAGAAACATACTTTTGGAAAATATGGAAAGAAAATGCCACTTTTCCTGAACCACCCTCACCGTAAGTAAGTTTATGTCCATGTAAGTGTGACACAGTTGATGAGAATAGAGAAGTCAGCCGCTTGGCTGCTGTTGAATCTCATCAAAACACTTTCTCCCCATGGAACCGTCTGAAAATAGAAGACACTGATTTTTATTTTAAATGTATCTGAATGTCCTTTGACTACAATTTACTGGAAAGCCCAAATTTAAACCATATGTTTATGAACAAGAAGACAGATCACAGGGAGGATATTGCTCATAAAACAGAACTCGATGACTGTTATTCCTCCTTTTTGCTTGCTAAATAAGCCTTATGACTCCAAATATATTGTAATTATTTAATGTATTTTTCCAGATGAAATTACCCAGAGGAAAAATAATGTATTATATTTTGAGAACTAAATGACAATGCTGGATATGTAGTAGCCATTGTTTCAGAGTTGCTTTGATTGTTTCTTGTGGGGGAAATCCTAATTTTTTTTTCAGTGTAAGAATATTAGAATGATACAATTCTGGTTAGCAATTTTAACTGATCAGTGACTGACCATGTACTTGCTTGAACAAGATACTAAAATCTCTAAGTCTCTGTCATTTATAAAGTTGTAGATTTTTTTTTTGTTTTGTTTTGTTTCTTTTTCTTTTTTTTTTATTTCTTTATTGGGGAACTAATGTTTTACATTCAACAGTAAATACAATAGTTTGTACATGCATAACATTCCCCAGTTTCCCATATAACAATACAACCGCCACTAGGTCCTCTGTCATCCTTCTTGGACCTGTATTCTCCCCACCCACCTACCCCTACCCCCACCCCAGAGTCTTTTACTTTGGTGCCATACGCCAATTCCATTTCAGGTTCAGTTGTAGACATTCTGTTTACCAAGTACATGTGAGAAGAAACTTCCTGCCAAATAATTCTTGTTCAGTTCCTTGGGCAAATGCTAGAAGAAGAAGAAGTTCTTTAGAAACAGCTGTTCAGGGACCAGGTCAAGAGGACCCAGGTTCAAGCCTCCAGACCCCACCTACACGGGGAAAGCTTCACAAGTGGTGAAGCAGGGCTGCCAGTGTCTTTCTGTCTCCCTCTCTAGCTCCCCCTCCTCTCTCAATATAGCTCCGTCTCTATCCAATAATAAATAAATTAATGGATGAATTAATGAATGAATGAGTAAATGAATTAATGGCTGTTCACATTAAAACCTAGTTAGTTTAGTGTATTGCATGAAAGTAAAAGACTCTGGGGTGGTGGGAAAGAAGGGTTTAAGGTCCTGAAACATGATGGCAGAGGAGGACCTAGTGGAGATTGTATTGCTATGTGGAAATGTTATGCATGTACAAGCTGTAGTATTTCACTGTCGACTATAAACCATTAATCCCTCAATAAAGAAATTTAAAAACTTAGTTTAGAAGCTGGGATGGTAGTTCAGGATGGGGCATAGGACATAGGACTTGCCTATGTGATGGCACCTGTGTATTCAAACCCTTGCATTCTGGTTTTCACCCACTGAATTAATAAATATTAAAGATACTTCCATATTTTAGCAATGAAATCTTAATTTTGATTGATATAATTACTTACAATCATATATATATGTAAATGTGATATTTAGATACACATGCATATTTAGTAGTGACATTCATGCACTCTTGTAATCTCTGAGAGGATTAAGGGCAGCCAGATGAACACGGAGTTCATCTAAATGTGTATGTTGTTATGAGATAAAGATTTAGAAATAGTTTTGAGTAGTTTAAACACCCCTGCAGTCTGTGTCAAAATGGAGGCTTTGCCTGCTGCTTCATTTCTTCTAGAAATATTAATTGAGGACCTTGTGTGCAGTAAGTCACAGACTTAGTGTGAACAATCAGCATGGCCTTTGCCCTGCTGACATTGAACCTGATAGACAGTGGTTAACCAAATAGTTACAAACTTGAATACAAAGTTGTATCTCTGAGGGATGCTATTAAGTAATAAGTAGAAGATATTGTGAATGCTTATACTACTAAGGGGACTTGACCAGAAAGTAAGGAGGTGCTCAGGAAGAGCTAGGAAGTGATGATAAATCAGTAGAGATTATTTAGGTTAATAGCAGAGAAAAAGGAATTGCAACAGGAGAAGAACAGTCACTATGTCCCTGGTTTGTTTGACCTTACAACAAATAAATGAGATCTAAAATGGGCTGGGTTAGCCCATTTTAAAGAGTGAGAAATTAAAGGAGGATGAGTTGTTACAGTCTTCCTCCCAGAGCATGCTGTGAATGGTTATCCTTATTATAAGTTCAACAGGAATTAATGAGAGTAACTTAGCAAAGGAGAATTTAATGTTGGCCTAGGTGCCAACCACTTTGTCTTTTTTTTTTTTCTTTTTTATTTAAGAAAGGATTAATTAACAAAACCATAGGGTAGGAGGGGGTACAACTCCACACAATTCCCACCACCCAACCACCATATCTCACCCCCTCCCCTGATAGCTTTCCCATTCTCTATCCCTCTGGGAGCATGGACTCAGGGTCATTGTAACATTGTAACTGCTTCATTCTGTAACTGCTTCCCCGCTGAACATGGGCTTTGACTGGTTGATCCATACTCCCAGTCTGCCTCTCTCTTTCCCTAGTAGGGTGGGTCTCTGGGGAAGCAGAGCTCCAGGACACATTGGTGGGGTCTTCAGACCAGGGAAGCATGGCCGGCATCCTGATGACATCTGGAACCTGATGACTGAAAAGAGAGTTAACATACGAAGCCAAACAAATTGTTGAGCAATCATGGACCCAAAGCTTGGAATAGTGGAGAGGAAGTGTTAGGGGGGTACTCACTGCAAACTCTAGTGTACTTCTGCTTTCAGGTATATATTTTGCAGTAGTTTACGGATACGTGTGAACATATGCTCTCTCTCACAGAAACTGGTGTATATCTAGGTTTTGGGACTTTGTTAGAAAGTGAACCACCTGAGATGGAATTAGAGTGTACTATAAAAGGAAAGGTCTCAACCGAGTAATGAAGCTGAAGGGTTGTCATTCCACACGTGAAGTCTCTGACACAGTCTGAGGTGAAGCATGTTGAGGTGGCAATCGTTGTGTTGGTTAGGTTGTGATCGGCAGATGCAATATTATTTGATGTGGATTGGGAGAGGCATACAGGAAATTGGGCCCTATCCAAGGGTTCCACGACTGGGGGAAGTAGGGTCTCTATAGTGGAGATGTGAGATTCCTGCTGTCTTAGGGTTCAAAAAGACAATCGATAGTTAATGTTATCATCACATTAATTGGTAATTGGGTTAACTTTGAAAAGTCCTTTTGTTAGGGTTTGCTGTACAGTACCCAGTATCTTGTATATAGCTGTGCTATTGGTTGCTTCTGATCTACTTGGTCTAGGCTTTTGAGAGAGTCCGCATATCAAATACACAGCCTATATATTAAAAAGATTCAGTTTGTGTTTTGAAAAACTTTGAGACATACAATTAATTTTCCCCCTCTTGTATTAATTAACTAGTGATTTATATGACTACATTTTACTAGGAGTGTACATAAACACCATTCCCACCACCAAAAGACTGTGACCCACCCCTCCCACCCACTCCCACCCCCCACTGGCCCAGGAAGCTGCATGTCTACCCCTCACCACAGGGTTTTTACTTTGGTGCCCTACTTACAATTTGGTCAGGTCCTGCTTTTAGTTTCCCTTTCTGATCTTCTTACTAAACTTCTGTTGATGAGTGGGATCATCCCATACTCATCTTTATCTTTCTGACTTAGCTCACTTAACATAATTCCTTCTAGCTCTGTCCAAGATAGGTCAGAGAAGGTGGGTTCATTGTTCTTGATAGCTGCATAGTATTCCATTGTGTATATATACCACAGCTTTCTCAGCCACTCATCTGTTGTTGGGCACCGGGTTGCTTCCAGGTTTTAGCTATTATGAATTGTGCTGCTATGAACATAGGCGTACACATCTCTTTTTGGTTGGGTGTTATGGAGTCCTTGGGGTAGATCCCCAGGAGAGGAATTACTAGATCATATGGAAGGTCCATGTCTAGCCTTCTGAGAGTTTTCCAGACTGCTCTCCACAGAGGCTGTACCAATTTACATTCCCACCAGCAATGTAAAAGGGTTCCTCTGTCCCCACAACCTCTCTAGCATTTGTTGCTGCTGTCCTTTTTGATGTATGCCATTCTTACAGGAGTGAGGTGGTATCTTAGTGTTGTCTTAATTTGCATTTCTCTGATAATCAGTGACCTAGAGCAGTTTTTCATATGTTTGTTAGCCTTTTGGATCTCCTCTGAGGTGAATGTTTTGTTCATATCCTCTGCCCATTTTTGGATGGGGTCATTTGCTTTTTTGGTGCTAAGTTTGCTGAGCTCTTTATATATTTTGGTGATTAGTTTCTTGTCTGATGTATGGCATGTGAATATCTTCTCCCATTCTGTGAGGGGTCTCTTTGTTTGTGTGATAGTTTCTTTGGATGTGCAGAAGCTTTTCAATTTGATGTAGTCCCATTAGTTTGTTTCTGCTTTAGTCTTCCTTGCAATTGGGTTTGATTCATCAAAGATGTCCTTGAGATGTAGGTGGGAAACTGTTTTACCAATGTTTTCCTCTAAGTATTTGATTGTTTCTGGTCTGACATCTAGGTCTTTGATCCATTTGGAGTTGATTTTTGTTTCTGGTGAGATAAAGTGGTTCAATTTCATTCTTCTGCATGTTACAACCCAGTTTTCCCAGCACCATTTATTGAAGAGAGCCTCCTTTTTCCATTTAATCCTTTGGGCCTTCTTATCAAAGATTAGATGTCCATAGGTGTGGGGATTTATTTCTGGGCTTTCCATTCTGTTCCACTGGTCTGTGTGCCTATTTTTGTTCCAGTACCATGCTGTTTTGATGATGATGGCTTTATAATATAGTTTAATGTCTGGAAATGTGATGCCTCCATTTCTGTTTCTTTTCCTCAAGATGGTTTTGGCAATTCTAGGTGTTTTCATGTTCCAGATAAATGATTGTAGTGTTTGTTCTATTCTCTTAAAGAAGCTTGGTGGAACTTTGATGGGTACTAGATTAAATTTGTATATGGCTCTTGGGAGAATATTCATTTTGATGATATTTATTCTTCCAATCCATGAGCATGGGATATCTTTCTATTTCTTGGTATCAGTTTCTATTTCCTTGAGTAGCGACTCATGGTTTTCAGCATACAAGTCTTTTACTTCTTTGGTCAACTTTATTTCTAGGTATTTGATTGATTTTGCTGAAACAGTAAATGGGAGTGATTTCTGGATGTCTTCTTCAGATTTAGTGTTTGCATAAAGAAATGCCGTTGATTTTTGTACATTGATTTTGTAGCCTGATACCTTGCTATATTGCCTAATAACTTCCAGTAGTTTTCTACTGGATTCTTTAGGTTTTTCTATGTATACTATCATATCATCTGCAAATAGTGAGAGCTTTACTTCTTCCCTTCCAATTTGTATTCCTTTGATTTCTTTCTCTTGCCTTATTGCTATGGCAAGAACTTCCAATACTGTGTTGAAGAGTAACGGTGACAGTGGACAGCCCTGTCTAGTCCCCGATCTGAAGGGGAATGCTTTCAGCTTCTGTCCATTGAGTATGATGTTGGCCGTAGGTTTGCTATATATAGACTCCACTATCTTGAGGAATTTCCCATCTATTCCCATTTTTTGTAGAGTTTTGAGCATGAGTGGGTGTTGGATTTTGTCAAAGGCTTTCTCTGCATCTATTGAGATAATCATGTGGTTTTTGGCTTTGCTTTTATTGATGTGGTGAATGACATTGATAGACTTATGTATGTTGAACCAGCCTTGCATTCCTGGGATGAATCCCACTAGGTCATGATGAACAATCTTTTTGATATGCTGCTGTATCCAGTTGGCCAAGATCTTGTTTAATATTTGGCATCTATGTTCATCAGAGATATTGGTCTGTAGTTTTCCTTTTTTGTTCTGTCCCTATCAGCTTTTGGTATCAGGGTGATGTTGGCTTCATAGAAGGTGGAAGGGAGTATTCCTTTTTCTTCAATCTTATGGAAAAGCTTCAGAAGTATGTGTACTAACTGTTTCCAGAAAGTTTTGTAGAATTCGTTTGTGAAGCCATCTGGTCCAGGACTTTTGTTGTTGGGGAGATTCTTAATAACGGTTTCAATTTCTTTGTCTGTGATTGGTGCATTTATGTTTTGTAGTACTTCTTGGTTCAGTTTTGGAAGGGCATATGCTTCTAGGAATTGTTCCATTTCTTCCAGATTCTCTAGTTTGGTGGCGTATAGTTCTTTATAGAAGTTTTGCAGGATTCTCTGGATTTCTGTGGTGTCAGTTGTGATAGCTCCTCCATCGTTTACAATTTTATTAATTTGAGTCTTCTCCCTTTTTTGTTTAGTGAGTCTGGCTAGGGGTTTGTCAATTTTGTTTAATCTTTCAAAGAACCAACATTTGGCTTCATTGATGGTTTGTACAATTCTTTTATTTTCGATGTTGTTTATTTCTGCTCTAACTTTGTCGTTGTGCGCCGTGGAGAAGAGAGAGAGGAGGTCTGGAGCGAAGAGGGAACACAAATCTTTATTTCCGCTGGCACCTCAGAGTTGGGTGCTAGAGAAACAGGTTGGGCCACGTGGAAGTAGTGAAAATGGCCGCCTCACGCAGTAACCTTTCCTGCATCTGAACACTGAGTGAAGCACTGGCAAGAGAACGAGGTGCAGAAGAAGAAGGGCTTTTATAGGAGCACCTTTCGTGAAAATGGGAAGGGGGAGGAGTAACCATAGCACTCCAGGATAGGATAATAACTCTCGTGAGAATTGGAGGGGGGAGGAGTGACCAAAGTACTCCAAATATCGTGGGGAAATAGACAATGCCCTGAGGGCGCAACATGGCGATTCGGGCACTCTGAGAATGTCCCAACTCTCACGGGAACTAGCAGTAGCCTGAGGGGGCAACATGGCAGATGTGGCTGCATATGCACAATTTCCCAGCATAATTTTCTGTTTGTTGTTAAATGTTAGTTTTACTCCACTGTGGTCTGAGAAGATACTTGGGATGATTTCAATGCTCTTGAATTTATTGATGCTGTCTTTGTGGCCTAACATGTGGTCTATCCTTGAGTATGTGTTATGTGGATTTGAAAAGAAGGTGTATTCCAGTTTTTTGGGGTGAAGGACTCTGATAATGTCCAAGAGGTCTAGTCTGTCAATCTCTTCATTCAATTCTCTTGTATCTTTGTTGGTTCACTGCTTTGTTGATCTGTCTAAGTGGGATATTGGGGTATTGAAGTCTCCCACTATTATTGTATTACTATTGATGTATTTTTGAAATTCTTTCAGTAAGTGCTTGACATATTTAGATGGTCCCTCATTGGGTGCATAGATGTTAATAATTGTTAAATCTTCTTGGCTGATTGATCCTCTAATCGTTATGTAATGTCCTTGCCTATCTTTTATTACTTTATTTAATTTAAAATCTATCGTGTCCGAGATGAGAATGGCTGTTCCTGCCCTTTTTTGTGGTCGGTTAGCCTGTATGATAGTTTTCCATCCTTTCACTTTAAGTCTGTGTTTATCTTGTTGTGACAGATGGGATTCTTGCAAGCAGCATATGGTTGGGTTATGTTTTCTGATCCATCCCCCCACTCTGGGACTTTTGATGGGTGAGTTTAAGCCATTGACATTTATTGATATTATGGATTTAATGTATTGTAGTGCCATTGTTCAAAAAATTTTTTTTGTTTGCTCTGATATATTGCAAGTATTATAGTGATGTTCTTGTTTATAAGAGGTCTTTTAGAACATCTTTCAGGTCTGGTTTGGTGATGGTTGTCTCCTTTAACTGTTGTTTATCTAAGAAGGTTTTGATCCCTCCATCTAGTTTGAATGAAAATCTAGCAGGATATATTATCCTTGGTTGAAACCCTTTTTCATTCAGGGCTCGATAGATATCTTGCCACTCCCTTCTGGCTTTTAGAGTTTGAGTGGAGAAGTCTGCAGATAATCTTATGGGTTTTCCCTTGTATGTGACTTTTTGTTTCTCTCTTGCAGCCTTTAGGATACTTTCTTTATCCTTACTTCTCCTCATTGTGACTATGATATGTCTTGGTGTCTTCAGGTCTGGGTTGATTCTGTTTGGTACTCTCTGGGCCTCTTGAATCTTGATGTCCTTTCTGTTATTCAGCTCTGGGAAGTTTTCTTCTATTATTTCGTCTAGAATGTTTGCTTCCCCTTCCTCTCTTTCTTCCTCTGGCAGGCCAATTATACGAATGTTACTTCTTTTGAGATCATCCTATATGTCTCTGTTGTTGTTTTCAGTGTCTCTCAATCTCTTTTTAAGCTCTTTCACCTCTTTCTTAGTTTTCTGTAACTCATCCTCTGTCTGACTAATTCTGTTTTCTGCTTCTGTTAGTCTGATTTCCCTTGCCTCAGCTTCTTTCTTCATTAAAGTTATTTCAGCTTTCAGTTCTCTAATTACCTCAAGATAATCAGTATATATTTTCTTTTGGGGTCTCAACTGTTGTTTCCCTAATACTGCCATTCCTTTCCTCCAATGTTGTTTTCATTTCTGTGATTAATAAGTTTATTATTGTTTGCATACTTTTCTTATCTATGGTTACTTCTGGCTGATATGTAGTTTCTTCTGGGCTCTTGTCTTCATTCATTAGAGTAGCAGTTTTATTTGTTTTTGATCTACCCATTTTTTTATTTATATGTTTCTTTTTTATGCTTTGTTGTTCCTCAGTTGTTGTGTCTTGAGTACAAGCAACACTGTACTAAATACCTTTATGACAATTGCACTCACCAACCTCAGGAATTACAGTAACAACTGAAGCAAGTATTGAAGCAGTTTAATCACTACCAGTTAGCCAAACAATTTCTCCAGTCCATGAAAAAATAGTAACCAAATCCCAGTGAAGAAGAAAGAGAAAAGAAAGAAGGGATAGCAAGAATAGACAGTTATGCAAATCTACTATCCACTGTCTATTCTAGGGGTAACATGAGGGGAAAGGGAACTAGAGCAGAGATACACACATAGAGAGTCCACTCTGAGTCAGATTTCTTCCCCAAAATAATTCACAAATTCAGAAAGGCAAAGAAGAAGGAAGGAAGAAGTGTATGACAAGATAAAAAAAAAAAAAGAAAAAAGAGACAAGAGAGAGAAAAGAGAAAAGATAAGAAAAAGAGCTGTAATTAAAGAGCAGTGAAAGGAAAGTGGTTTTTTTATTACTTTATTTTTAATTTAATTTTTTTAATTAGCTAGGAGGAGGAGGGAGGGGAGAGTCTGTCGAGGAGGTAGGAGTAACGAGACAAGTTCCTCCCACAATAGATAAGATGCCCACTACCCTAGCAATGAAAGATACCCTAAGAGTTAATTCTGATCAACCTAAATGGGGGGAAGATATATGCCTTTATATAATATTAATAATAAAATAGAGCATGGTAAAAAAAAAAAAAACCCTGCCCCAGATTACCTCAAACCTCGTGATCAGAGGCAGCTGATTGTTAAGAAAGAGAAAAAAAAACCACACAAGAAAAACCTCAGGACTAGACAAGGACAGCTGAAATAGACAGTTATGCAAATCTATTATCCACTGTATATTCTAGGGGTAGCTAAAGGAGGAAGGGAAGTTGAGCAGAGATACTCGCAGTGAGAGTATACTCTGAGTCAGAATTCTTCCCCAAAATAATTCCCAAATGTGTATCAGTGAATTCAAAAAAGCACACTGTTTGGTGGTGTGGGGGCTGGGGCCTGTGGCTTTGGAAGCTGTAGGATTAAGGAAGAAAGGATGAGAAGAATGAGAAAAAGAAAAAAAAAGAGAGAGAGAGCAAAGAAAAAGATAAGAAAAAGAACAGTCATAAAAGAGTGGTGAAAGGAAAGAGTTTTTTAATTTATTTATTTTTAATTATTTAATTAGCTATGCAGAGTGAGGTGGAGGGGTTGGCTACTTAGAAAGAAAAATGGCCAGAGGTTTCAGAAGACTATAGACTTAGAATGAATGATACTCCCTGGTGGGACAGGAATCTTGGTAAAGAAAGAAGCTCAGCAGGGGAGCCTGCTAGGAGCTGGTCCCCAGGGATTGGTTATGGGGGGGAAGGGGGAGCAGGTGTGCTTAATAATTTTAACAGAAAAAAATTTTTTCCCTTTTTTTCTACTCTATTTTTTAACCCAAATTAAGTTATAGTCACCTCCTTAGTGTCACCGCTAGGACCCCTTATTGACTGGCCTACTAAAGGCAGAAAATCCTTCCGTTTCCAGGAGATGTGGTCAGAGCTCAAGCCACTAGCAGCTTCTCAGTTCACCATCTTCCAGGAACCCACTTTGTCATTTTTTTCGGAGCTGTACAGAAATAAGCATTTATTTCTTTTTCTTTTCTTTTTTAATTTATAAAAAGGAAACACTGACAAGACCATAGGATAAGGGGGGTACAACTCCACACAGTTTCCACCACCAGAACTCCGTATCCCATCCCCTCCCCTGACAGCTTTCCTATTTTTTATCCCTCTGGTAGCATGGACCCAGGGTCACTGTGGGATGCAGAAGGTGGAAGGTCTGGCTTCTGTCATTGCTTCCCCGCTGAACATGGGCGTTGACAGGTGGATCCATACTCCCAGCCTGTCTCTCTCTTTCCCTAGTGGGGTGGGGCTCTGGGAAAGTGGAGCTCCAGGACACATTGTTGGGGTTGTCTGTCCAGGGAAGTCTGGTTGGCATCATACTAGCATCTGGAACCTGGTGGCTGAAAAGAGAGTTAACATATAAAGCCAAACAAGTTGTTGACTAATCATGAACCTAGAGGCTGGAGTAGTGCAGATGAAGAGCTGAGAGGGGGAAGGGGGTCTCCATTCTGTAGATAGATAGTAGGCATATTTTAGTTATATTTCAAAGGGCCTGTGGCTATTCTAGTTTTTTTTCCCCCCTGAGCCTGAAATCTTATATGCAGATGGATCCTAGTTATTGTCTGGGGAGATGGTGTCATGGCTGGAAAAAGGACCAGAAAGCTGGATCAGGGAAGACAGTAGCTCCCAAATATGGGAAAGGGGTATAAATATTGTTGACTGTAAACCCCATCGATTTGATGTCATCTGGGGCCCATATTCAGCTTAGGAGCCTATGTGACCTTTGCATCCCTGTAGATCTGAGCTCACATTCTGTGGTCACGAGTAGGAATGTTCCCGGCTGCCCCAATATCAGGACCAATCTTCCTCAGGTGTGACACAGAATATGTTGTCCAGCCTCTCTTCAGAGGATGGAACACTTTGTCATTTTTACAGATCACTTTGGATGGGCAGGGGTATGTGTGTCTGCAGCGGTCACTTGCTTATTTCTTTTGCTTATTTCAGAGGAGGGTTAGAAGGAGCAGGAAGGATGAGCTGCTCTATTGGTTGTAGAGCTGAAGGTACATGAATGGGATATAGAAGGTGACGACATCAAGACCTATGGAAAAGTTAGAATGAGGGGCCAGGCAGCAGTGCACCCGGTGAAGCACTCATTACAGTACATGAGGACCCAGGCTCAAACCCTTGGTCCCCACCTGCAAGGAGTGATGAAACAGGGCTGCAGGTGTCTCTTTATCTCCCACTCCCCCTCGCACTTTCTCTTTGTCTCTATCCAATAATAAATAAACACATGTATTAAAAGAAAACAAAAATTAAGTAAATAAAAGTTAAAATGATCAAATCTTTGTTATATGTAGGGTGAGGCAAAAAGAGGCACTGAGGTTACTTTTAGTAGGATAATCTTCATTTGATGTAGGAGTTGCCACCTTTATGTGAAACTAGCCTGATAGTTAAGTCTTCACTTTCTCTTTGGAGGAATTTTATTTATCATTGTCCAATCGTGGGCTTTCTATATTAGACATGCTTCTGAAAGTTGTCTTGGACGCTGTTTTTGTTTTTATGAGAGAGAGAAGAAGTGAGAAAGGAGTGTGCAAAAGCATTTGGTGCACCATTCTTGGGGTCTGACTCTCTCTGCCTTTATAGGACTTAGATGGTGATGGAGTCGAACTTATGGCCACACATGGGATAAGGTCTTTGTTCTACTACTGTTCTACCTCTTGTTCTTTCTGTATATTTTGAGCTTTAAACTGTTCATGTCTGGCACTCCTGGTTTCAACCTGTTTGAATTTGGCATGACCAAATAATCACTCTACCAAGTCTTTCTTATTCTCTGGAATTATGACTGTTTGAAAAGGTGCTCAACAAAGGTGAAAATCATATATATTTACTGCACAGTTCAACAAAAGTCTAAATATCTTTACAAAAGCAGAGACCTTGGGGGCTGGGCTATGGTGCACCCAGGTAAGCACCTGTATCACTATGCATAAGTTCCCGAGTTGGATCCCAGGCTCCCCACCTGCAGAGGACACACTTCATGAGCTCAGTCTCTCTCCCTCTCTGTCTCCCTGTCTCTCTCAATTTCTCTATGTTCTGTCAACTAAAAATAGAAAAAAAGAAAGAAAAAAAAAGGTAAAAAATGGCCGGGCAGGCACTGAGCCCCAGTAATAACCTTGGTGGGGAAAAATAAATAAATAAATAAATAAATGCAGAGAACTTCACTGATGATAGTTCTTCCTCTATCTTTATTATAGAAAAGACAATTCTCATTAAAAAAAGAAAGAAAAAAGAAAACCCCACATCTACCACAGTGTTTTCATGCCATTTTATGTATGATTGACTGAAAAGACCTTTTTCAGAACACAAAGTATTTTCTGTGGTCTCTGTTAATTCAGTATTGCTCCTCAGAAGAAAATTCTAAAGCTGGTCTTGGGGGGTGGGGGGGGATATGAGCAGCATATGTTATTTTGGAATGAAAACACTGATAGTTGTTAATGTTTATGGAACTATCTGGAGTGTGAACAAAATGATACAACAAATTAGAACTCATGAGGAATTAAATGTTTTGGTTGCTGAAATTTTCTCATTAGCTGAAGACGTTTTTAAAAATTATTTGACACTAAAGTTTTCATAAGATATAAAAGTCTACTTTGTTTCTTTTCATTTCATTTTTTTTTTTGCCGTCAGGGTTATTGCTGGAGTTATGAATCCACTGCTCCTGGAGTCTATTTGTTTTCTTTTTGTTGCCCTGTTGTTTATCTTTGTTGTTATTGCTGTTGTTGTTGTTGTTGGGTAGGACAGAGAGAAATCGAGAAAGAAGGGAAAGACAGAGAGGGACATAAACACACCTGCAGACCTGCTTCACCACCTGTGAAGCCACCACTCCCCCCCGAAGGTGGAATTGGGGGCTGGAACTGGGGTCCTTATCTGGTCCTTGCACTTCGTGCCATGTGCACTTAACCCACTGCACCACCACATAGCCCCCAAAAGTCTACTTTCTTGTCTTAATGATCTGGGTACAGTGAACTTAATTCTCCATTTCTGAGAAACCAGAGAAGCTTCACACTACAGTGATCATTACATATTGCGACTTTATTGTGGATGTCATATTATTAAAAATGATATTGATGCCTACTTGATACTTTTTTTTCCCTCTAGGGAAATCTGTTTTATCACGGTCAATTCAGAGGCAGAAAATAGATAAATAATTAGGAGATAAAAATGTGTAGACTTACTTCAGGAGGCAGATTTCTTGTTTATAGAATTTTTCAAATATATAAATGCTTACATCATTTAAAGTATAAGTCTATGTGTTTATTTAATTAAAGTCTACTCTTGGTGACTTTACTTGTTCTTTAAGATTAAGCATGTTAATTTTTGTACATATTGGGGCATTTTCTAAGTTCACAATTTCTTCAAAGATTTTTAAAAAGAAGCTAGTCAGCCTGCAAAATTAGTAAAATTTAAAAAATGCATTATTATAGATATATGAGACGAGAAATTGTCAACCCAATATTATAGTTTTTTAACGGTGTGGGGAAAAGTGTTGCCTTTGGCTGCAATTACTTTTGCCAACATTGAGGTTTCAAAACAAAATTTATCCTTACTAGCTGATAAAAATAATTTGAAATTAGAAGTTTTACAAGCTCCAAGCAATCCCTGGTGTTCTAAATCTCACCATGAAATCTGTGAGGGCAATTACTTCTCCATGGCGTTACCACATATCATCTTTAAGCAAGATGTGGGATTTAGTCTTGTTTTCTTGTAGTCCTAAGGAATTATGTATTGCGTTTCCTCTAGCATAGGTAGTATTCAGTGAGTAATTGTCTAATGACAGCCTGTTTGTTGTATGTTGTTCCTTTATTCTCCCCAAATGACTATTCATCCAGGATATACAGATACAATAAAGTTAGCACTAATTATGACTGAAATCTGTGATGGCAAAATTTAAACCTTTTTTTTACTTTCCCTCTCCCACATCTTCCTCACCACAGCACAAACTACACATCCTTTATCCAATCACGTAGACTATTCTGTTGTGATAGTCCCTATCTCCACGATTTTAAACAGCAGAAATTATCTGTTGCTTTTGCTAAATATTCATGATGGGTTGATGAGAGATGCTGAAAGATGTTACTGTCACTTGGACCCTAGGATAAGAGAGCCATGCTGTCTGGAATATGTCAGCTGCTAAATGGGAGGGAAAAGGCAGAATCCGGAGAATCCTGCAGCCGCTGTCTCAACACACATCCACACGACATGCGTTACATATCATTTGCTGAGGTCAGCCATGTGATCAGATAAACTTTTGGGGGTGGGGGGCAAAGATCTGCAAACCTGCCATGTTCTTTGAAAGAGATGTCTAAGAAAATGGTGATTAAGACATATCTGGGAGGCATATGACTATGGAGTGACAACAGCTCTGTAGCTACCAAGCTTCACAAACCTCATTCAACTAGAGTTGAAGCATTTGCAGAAGCTGTGTAGCCTCAGCGCCACCAGGCCAAGTCATGCTGCTGCTGTCAGTCGTCTCCAGCAACGCCAAGCCTGATGTGTCAACCTCCCAATTCCTTCCGTCTGGGGAGAGCTTTCCTAACATATGGGGCTTCCTAGTTCTATTTCAGATGGCGTGTTTTTTAACAAAGTTACAGATCCTAGATACAGACGAGGGCCTAGGAGACTGGGTACCTATGTACACGTATCCATAAGTTAGGGACAACTATATATACCTCAAAGTAAAAAGCTTGTTAGTCCTCGGTGATTAGACTTAGACTTAGTCAACTTGGCAGTCTATTAGAATGATTTAAAGTAAGCCACATAATACATAGTGTCTAATCAAATATTTATCACTTAGGCCTAGGCATCTCTTTTCCTACTCCCTGTTTTACTTTTTCTCAATCAATCAATCTATCTACTTAACTAATGACACAAGGTCTTTTAGTCTCTTCAGAGAATATTAGCATTTTCATCACCTACTGATAGTCTTTAGAAAAAACATTGTATGCAATTGGCCAAGAGACGTACTGACAGAAAATATACATTAAGTAAAGGGCATTTGTCCCTATTACAGACATTATTAGAATCATAAAACAAGTAAATGTAGAAAAACTTGAGGTCTGTCTCCTTCCTAACCTGAAGGCAGAGCCCATAAACCTAGTGTAGGTTTTGATACAATAAGTTGTTGTTTTCGACGGGTTATGTTGTTTTCACCGGGCTGGCTTCACGGGCGGGTAACAGACGACCAGGGACTCATGGTTGAGCTGTAGGCAGTATCTCTTTATTCATGCAGGACGCAGCACAATCTAAGCCGAGCTAAGCTAAACTCAAGGTAAAGTACTCTAAAACTCACAATGCTGTCTTTATATATACTTCCCAACTAGGGTGGAAACAGGATGTGACATAGAGAGGGTGGAGAGAAAAGGACTGGTGAAAATCAGGGTGTGACAAAGAAGGGATCAGGGTGTGACAAGGAGGGGGGGAGGAGCAAAAACATATCATGAAACAGTGGGGATTGAACCAATGCCCTGGAGGGAGGTGCTTGTTAACAGCGGTTATGTAAATAGAATGAAGTGGTTATGTAAATAGAATAGTGTTAAGCAGGGGGGATTTAAACCAAATGAAACAGAAGGGGTCTCATGCATACCAACAATAAGTGATACTCAATTCTGTAACAACTGGGAGAAAGTCTAAGCTCTTCAGATAAAGAAGGGATTCAACAGTTGGAAGAGGGCAAGAGATTGGCTCACTTTATAATGGCCTTTTTGGGCCAATAGTAGATCACCTCATCACCTGGGGTCTTAGGGAATCCTTGGATTCTCACATAGATATGATGGGTCTAGAACTCCAACAGAACCTTCTCTCTGTCGTCTCTGGTCACTTCCATCAGGAATCTCATTGGGGTCGGGCAGTAGCTCAGCAGGTTAAACGCATGTGGCGCAAAGCACAAGAACCTTGCGTAAGGATTCCGTTCAAGCCCCCATCTCCCCACTTGCAGGGGAGTCGCTTCACAGGTGGTGAAGCAGGTCTGCAGGTATCTATCTTTCTCTCTCCCTCTTTGTCTTCCCCTCCTCTCTCCATTTCTCTCTGTCCTATCCAACAACGATGACATCAATAACAACAACAATAAAACAACAAGGGCAACAAAAGGGGGGGTGGAGAAAAATTAAAAAATAAAAAGAAATCTCATCACAATCCCTGTTGTGGGCCTCTCCAGGACTTTGCCCTCTCTGAAGGACGGTTGAGTCAGCCTAATCTGCCACTCGAGGAAGACTGGTCCTGAAATGGGTGCAGCCTAGGACTGTGAGTTCAGATTGACAGTGACTCAGAGGTTACACAGGCTCCTTTGCAAAGTATGAGTATATATATATATATGCCCTGGCTTAGATTGACGAGGTAAATAGATAACTGTATTTATATATGTTCTTCAATTTTAGGAGCTGATCTCTGCCTGAATCCTGTGATCTAGTTCTATTCTCAATTTGACACAATCTTCCCAGACAATATTTCTAGTCCACCATATTAACTATTAAGCTGAAGCTAAGATTACTAAAGTCATGGGCCTTTAGGAAAATACCTAAAATTGACTTCCTAGCTCCTTACCACCCATAAATTCCCTATTCTCATCTGCTCTACTTTTTTGATTACTGTTTATTAAATGTTTTGTCCTGCTTATGTCTTATTTCAATTCAGCCACCAAGTTGCAGATGCTACTATAATTCCATCCTGACTTTCCTGAGCAGATAACCTCACCAGTGTGTCCCATATCCTCCCCACTTCCCTGTCTCACTAGGGAAAGACAGAAACAGGTTGGGGGTATGGATCCACCTGTCAATGTCAATGTCCATGTCCAGCAGAGAAGCAATTACAGAAGGCAGACCTACCACCTTCTGCATCACAAGTAAGTAGTGATAGTGGAAGAATACCAAAGGTCTTTGAACCCAAATTCTACCAGATCCTGAAGCATTTGTTACCAGGAATCTTTTTTTTTTAATTTTTTTGATATTATTTTTATTATTGCTGTAATTATTGTTGTTTATTGATGTTGTTGGATAGGACAGAGAGAAATGGAGAGAGGAGGGGAAGACAGAGGGGGGAGAGAAAGACAGACACCTGCAGACCTGCTTCACTGCCTGTGAAGAGACTCCCCTGCAGGTGGGGAGCTGGGGCTTGAACCTGGTCCTTAGTCGGTCCATGCGCTTAGCGCCATCTGCACTTATCCCACTGCGCCAATACCCGACTCCCAGGAATCTTGTTTTTATACCATCACTGAAAGGGTAATGAATCTGGAAAACAGCAAAGGAATTTTGGCGCTGTTTCTCTTATCTGAGAGAGAAGCGGACAAAAGGAAGGGCACTCAGAAGTAGTAATAAGTGTAGGTGTGACTTAGAAAGGAAGTGACGGTAGAACCATGGGGAAAACTGCAAATATATATATAAAGCTAGAAAGTCAGTCCATATCTATGACCTTGGGATGAACTTCTGCAGTTTCCAGTGGAGGAACTGAGAACTCAGAACTCTGGTGGTATGGAATTTTACCCCTATTATCTTAAAATTTTGTAAATTAATAGTAAATTACTAATAAAAAAGGAATTGGTGATCACTAATTCAATCACCCGCACCCCCAGTTCCCAGTGCCACATCTACAGGAATCTGAATGTACAAGAAGCCAGGTTTGAAACTTAAAATTCTTTTATGGTTTTACTATATGTGAAAAGAATAAAGATGAAGAATATACTAAAATATCCATTTATCTTTTTAAAATATTTATTATTTATTCCCTTTTGTTGCCATTATTGTTTTATTGTTGTAGTTATTGGATAGGACAGAGAGAAATGGAGAGAGGAGGGGAAGACAGAGAGGGGGAGAGAAAGACAGACACCTGCAGACCTGCTTCACAGCCTGTAAAGTGACTCCCCTGCAGGTGGGGAGCCGGGTCTCAAACTGGGATCCTTACTCCGGTCCTTGTGCTTTGCACCACATGTGCTTAACCAGCTGCGCCACCGCCCGACTCCCTCCATTTATCTTTTTAATAGATCGAGTGAGAAAATCCTTTTCTCATATGACTGTGTGTGTTCTGATTTTATATTGTGTTCTGAAGCATTTGGAATAAGAAGATAAACTTTGTTAAACATAACTTTTGAGGACTCAATATGTAGTAGTTTTTGGAGAGAAACTAATGTCATAATATTTGTAGAATGACAAAAAAAGTCCTTTTAAAAAGGGTCACTGAGGGACATTGTGTATGTGCATGTGTGTGTGTGTGTGTGTGTGTGTGTGTGTGTGTGTGTGTGTGTGAGATACTCACTGGGTCTTTGCCCCTCCAGGCTGTCTTTTTCAGATAGAAAGACAGATACTGAACTAGAGAGACAGAGAAATGTATTGTAACACTGAAACTTTACTCCGTGTGGTAGGGGCCAGTTCAAACGTGGGTTGTGCCCATGACAAAACAAGCCTTGAGGGTAATTTTTGTTGTTGTATGTATCCATGCAAACAAACAAACAAATAAAATATCTTCCAGAATCAGCACATACTGACGCTTTACTTCTTACTGGCTACCGGTGTTAATACTAGGGCTTGGCGACTACATCCAAATCCACTGCTTCTGCTGGCCATTTTTTCCCTTGCTTATATTTGATAGGGGAGAGAGAAATTGGGAGGGAGAGGAGAGAGAGAGAGAGAGAGAGAGAGAGAGAGAGACCTTCAGCACTGCTTCACCGCTCCTGAAACTTAACGCCTTGCAGGTGAGCAATGGGGGCACGGTGACTAACATGTGCGTTCAGCTTGGTGCATCACTACTGGATGTCGACTCCCTGCTCTTAAAACCAATTTAACACTGAGTCTCATATGTTACCTGACTCTCCTGAAATATTTTGGGATTCTGGAATATTTTGTGTACATGTCTTTTATAGGACATACCCATAAATTCTATGCTAGTGTTCCCAACATAATAAAGACATGTCTGTCTTTAAAGTTTTAATATATACTCGCTTCTCTGGCACAAAGTGGGGATAAGTAAGTTCTAATATAAGAATAGTGAATGAATAAGTAAATTTGTGCTTATCCTGTTTAGAGAACCCAGAAAAGCACATCACTCGAAGTTACTTAAGAATCTTAATCTTAAATTTAATCTAATTTATGATTAAGAGTGATTACCTTTACTTCTCTTCAGGAGAAATGCCTTGTTTCACCTTGTTGAGATAAAAAGGAAAAGACAGAAAATCATTAGCACAAAGCTTTGCTTCATGATCATTCTAACTTGGAATTCACATCACTATTATGTAACGTGCTCCTTCTCTACCTTATAAAAATGGGGAGTTGTGAACTGCACTGAAATCAGAGCAAAACTGGTTAAGTGAATTATATAATTAAATTCAGCATCATAACACTCCATGAATTTACAGGGTCTATTGTGTAATTAGTTTACAAAAGAAAGAGCATTGGAGTTATTTATGACAGATGTTTACCTAACTTGAAGCAGGAAGAGTGTATTTACTTCTATGTAGTTATTACAATGTAATTAAAACCATAAAACCACCTTATCTGAATTTCAAAGCCAGGACATGTTTTTTTTTTCCTGGACCTTATTGACTGCATTACTCTTCAGTGATCAAGGCAGGATCACAGGAGAGGCCCCAGCTCGGCCACTGTAGGCTTGCCAGCTATTTTACTAAGTTATTATTTACTCTTTTCACTCCACTTTTCAGTGGGGGTTATGAAATACTTCTACACACTTTTATTATTATTTTATGTATTTATTTTTATTTATTTATGAGAAAGGAGAAACCAAACATCACTCGGGCACATCTGCCAGGGATCGAACTTAGGGCCTCATGCATGAGAGTCAAAAGCTTTTATCACTGCACCACCTTCCAGACCACCACAGTTTTACATGTTTGTTGGCAGAAAAAAAAAAAAACCTAGAATATGACTGCTGACAAGATTACTATTGCTCCTGTGTTCTCAGACTGGTTAGGAAGGGAAACCGGTAGTTTGATCAACATGTTAAAAAAAATGTGTGTGTGGGTGTGGTTTTTTTTTTTCCTCCAGGGTTATTGCTGGGCTCGGTGCCTGCACCATGAATCCACCGCTCCTGGAGGCCATTTTTTCCCCCTTTTGTTGCCCTTGTTGTTGTAGCCTCATTGTGGTTGTTATTATTGCCATTGTTGATGTTGTTCGTTGTTGGATAGGACAGAGAGAAATGGAGAGAGGAGGGGAAGACAGAGAAGGGGAGAGAAAGACAGACACCTGCAGACCTGCTTCACCGCCTGGGAAGCGACTCCTCTGCAGGTGGGGAGCCGGGGGCTGGAACCGGGATCCTTACACTGGTCCTTGTGCTTTGCGCCAAGTGCGCTTAACCTGCTGCGCTACCGCCCGACTCCCCAAAAATGTGTTTTTGTATATGCATATATAATGTATAATGTCTATTCATCTATGGTAGTGCGTACACCACTGCTGTCATTTCTAGAGATTGAGGATGCAGAAATAAAAACTGCTCTCAGACCTTCAGGTTATTTTTGTATACGTTTCTTCATACAGTTCCGGGGAATATTTTGGGTATGGATAATCTGCCATCCACATTATAACTTTCGCGTGTCCCAATGCCACGTTCATCCTCCCTGGTCGTATGCTGGAGGAAAATTTCCTGCAGTCAAATGTTAGTTGAATTTTCAAAAAAAAAAAAACCACATAAACTTTCTTCTTCTTCTCCTCCTCTTTCTTCTTCTCTACTTCTTTTTTTTTCCTTATTTATTTATTTTCCCTTTTGTTGCCCTTGTTGTTTTATTGTTGTTGTTATTGATGTCGTCGTTGTTGGCTAGGACAGAGAGAAATGGAGAGAGGAGGGGAAGACAGAGAAGGGGAGAGAAAGACAGACACCTGCAGACCTGCTTCACCGCCTGGGAAGCGACTCCCCTGCAGGTGGGGAGCCGGGGGCTCGAACCAGGATCCTTACTCCCATCCTTGCACTTTTTTTTTTTAAATTTTTTATTTAAGAAAGGATTAATGAACAAAACCATGGGGTAGGAGGGGTACAACTCCACACAATTCCCACCACCCAATCTCCATATCCCACCCCCTCCCCTGATAGCTTTCCCATTCTCTGTCCCTCTGGGAGCATGGACCCAGGGTCATTGTGGGTTGCAGAAGGTGGAAGGTCTGGCTTCTGTAATTGCTTCCCCGCTGAACATGGGCGTTGACTGGTCGGTCCATACTCCCAGTCTGCCTCTCTCTGTCCCTAGTAGGGTGGGTCTCTGGGGAAGCTGAGCTCCAGGACACATTGGTGGGGTCTTCAGTCCAGGGAAGCCTGGCCAGCATCCTGGTGGCATCTGGAACCTGGTGATTGAAAAGAGAGTTAACATACGAAGCCAAACAATTTGTTGAGCAATCATGGATCCCAAGCTTGGAATAGTGGAGAGAAAGTGTTAGGGAGGTACTCACTGCAAACTCTAGTGTACTGCTTTCAGGTATATATTTTGCAGTAGTTTATGGGTGTGTGTGAACATAAGCTCTCTCTCACAGAAACTGGTGTATATCTAGGTTATGGGACTTTGTTAGAAGGTGAACCACCTGAGATGAAGTTAGAGTGTACTATAAAAGGAAAGGTCTCACCCGAGTAATGAAGCTGAAGGGTTGTCATTCCACACATGAAGTCTCTGGACACAGTCTGAGGTGAAGTATGTTGAGGTGGCAATCGTTGCGTTGGTTAGGTTGTGATCGGCAGATGCAATATTATTTGGTTTGGATTGGGAAATGCATACGGGAAAGTGGGCCCTATCCAAGGGTTCCAGGACTGGGGGAAGTAGGGGCTCTATAGTGGAAATGTGAGGTTCCTGCTGTCTTAGGGTTCAAAAAGACAATCGATAGTTAATGTTATCATCACATTATTTGGTAATTGGGTTAACTTTGAAAAGTCCTTTTGTTATGGTTTTCTGTACAGTATCCAGTATCTTGTATATAGCTGTGCTATTGGATGCTTCTAATCTACTTGGTCTAGGCTTTTGAGAGAGTCCGCATATCAAATACACAGCCTATATACTAAAAAGATTCAGTTTGTGTTTTGAGAAACTTTGAGACATACAATTGATTTTCCCCCTCTCATATTAATTAACTACTGATTTATATGTCTACATTTTGCTAGGAGTGTACATAAACATCCTTGCACTTTGTGCCATGTGCGCTTAACCCACTGCACTACCGCCCGACCCCCTACTTCTTTTTTTACATTCCTGGGAATTCACTACCCCAGGATGACTTTTTAAGATAGAGAGATAGATAGATATAGATAGATGATAGATAGATTGGATAGATGATATATTAGATAGATAATAGATGGATAGACGGTAGATAGACAGACAGACAGATAGGCAGGCACCATAACACAGAGGTCTTGCAGTGTGTTGGGAATCAGGTTCAAGCCTGTATCACAAGTATGGCTAGAGAGCAGCTTTCTAGCAGAACTATCTTGTCAGCTCCCTGACTTTTCCCTCAAGGCCTGGGGAAAGTATGCCCAGCTGTCAAATATCTGCTCCAATCATCCACATACAAACGTTTGCTTATAAGAGATTTCTGACTCCGCCATCTTGGCTCACTTGGACAAGGACAATCTTATTCAGGGATTTGACGACATATAAAAGCTCTTTTTGAATTAATTCTCAAAGTTTTTCTGTGACCGCTGTCAGTTTGGCAACAGGATTCTTTCATATTCATAGGTTCAAGGTCTAGGTTTTGGGGGTCGTTAACTTTTAAGAATTTCTTAACGACTTGCTTTCACCTTCTAGACAATAGACTATTGAGAACATTTTTATTCTGAGAGTCTGGACTCTTTCAATTTTTTTTTAATTAGGTTACAAAATTGTAGGTTTATAGGGTATAGTTTCACACTACACCCACCACCAAAGCTGTGTCTTCATCCTCCAACCTCCCAAAGATGACCACCATAGTTTCCACAAGTCTCAGAAACACTTTGCTTGCTTTGTTTGTCTGTTTTGCAACTTTTTTTAAAAAAGATTTTAAAAAATATTTATTTATTTCCTTTCATTGCCCTTGCTGTTTTATTGTAGTTATTATTGTTGCTGTCATTGCTGTCCTTGTTGGATAGGACAGAGAGAAATGGAGAGAGGAGGGGAAGACAGAGAGGGGGAGAGAAAGACAGACACCTACAGACCTGCTTCACCGCCTGTGAAGTGACTCCCCTGCAGGTGGGGAGCCGGGGGCTCGAACCGGGATCCTTACTCCGGTCCTTGCGCTTTGTGCCATGTGCGCTTAACCCGCTGCGCTACCGCCCGACCACTTTCAATTTTATTTGTTGAAGGACTCTTCATATTGTCTTCCAAAGAGTCGGTGCCAGTTCGCGTTCCCACCAGCAGTATAGAAGAGCCCCGCCACCTTGCAACTCCTGTCATTTCCTGTTTGGTTGACGTAGCCTAGTCTCACGGGTGTGAGGTGGAATATCAGTGTAGGTGTTATTTGTATCCCTCTTATAATAGGTGATGTGAGGAATGTCTATATTTGTCCGTGGGCCATGTGTGGGCCACATGTGTCTGTTCTTTGAAGAACTGCCTGTTCAGTTATTTGACCCACTATTTTCTTGGGTTATTTACTTATCTGTTAAGCTGTACCAGTTTTTTTTATGATTTATTGATTTATTTATCTTGCCTCCAGGGTTATTGCTGGGGCTCGGTGCCTGCACCATGAATCCTCTGCTCCTGGAGAACATTTTTTTCCCATTTTTGCTGCCCTTGTTGTTGCTTTTATTATTATTGTTGTTACAGCTGTTGTTGTTGTTGGCTAGGACAGAGAGAAATCAAGAGAGGAGGGGAAGACAGGAGGAGAGAAAGACAGACACCTGCAGACCTGCTTCACCGCTTGTGAAGCGACCCCCCTGCAGGTGGGGAGCCAGGGGCTTGAACCAGGGTCCTTATGCTGGTCCTTGCGCTTTGTTCATGTGTGTTCAACACACTGCACTACTGCCTGACCCCCACCAGTTTTTTTAAATAGATGTTTAATATCAATTGTTTGTCTAGTGTGTGATGTATAAATATAGTTTCTTAGTTACTGAGTTGCCTGATTATCCTTGGGTAGCTTATTTTCGATGTATAAAGCTTTTTAATTTGATATAGTTCCATTTATTTGTACTTGTCTCCATTTCACATGTCCATGAACCTAAGTCTCCAAATATGTCTTTGGTGTTAAGATCCTCCAGTGCTTCATCAGCATTTTCTTCTATAAATTTTAGACTATTCATCTGCTCTATTTCTACTTTTTGGTTCCTGTTCATTAATCATTTTGTCCAGCTTTATATCTTATTACCTTTCTGCCATCAAGTTGTAAATGCTATAATGATTCCAACCTGACTTCTTTGAGCAGATGACCTCACCAATGTGTCCTGGAATCTCACCTCTCCAGAGCTCTACCCAACTAGGGAAAGATAGAAACAGGCTGGATGTATGGGTCCACTTGCCAATGTCCATGTTCAGCAGAGAAGCTATTACAGTAGCCAGAACTCCCACCTTGTGCACTCCATAATGAATTTTGGTCCAGGGCGCTAGGTGGAGGTATACCTGGTTAAGCACACACAGTACTATGCACAAGGATCTGTAAAAGAACCTGGGTTTGATCACCCTCTCCCCACCTGCGGCCAGGACACAGATGCAGGTGTTTATCTTTCTCTCTCCCTCCTTCTCTCAACAGTTTCTCTCTGTCCTATCCAATAAAATGTAAAAAAAAAAAAAAAAAAAAGGCCTCCAGGAGCTGTGGATTCGTAGTACAACACTGAGCACAGGCGATAATCCTGGTTGAAAAAAAAAAAATGACCCATACTCCTAGAGAAGGAGAAATGTTAGGGGAAGATGACCAGAGGACTCTGAGCTGCAATTCCATCAGGAACCAGAAAGAAATAAGGAAAAAAGGAAGGACATTCAGAACTAGTAGTAGGTGCAGGTGTGACTTAGGAGGGCAATACCATAGGAAAGAAATTGGCGAATATAGACAGATAGTTATAGAAAAACTAGTCAATCCTAATATGCAACCTTGGCAGGAGTATTGTAAATTCCCATGCAGGGAATGGGGACACAGAACTCTGATGGTGGGAATCATGTGGAATTACACCCCTACTATCTTATAATTTTGTAAATCACTATTAAGTCACTACTGAAATTAAAATAAATAAGTAAATAAATAAATTTTAGAGTTTCTGGCCTACTGTCTAGATGTCTGATCCATTTATCTGATTTATGGTAGGGGTGGGGGATTGAACCTGAGACTTTGGAGCCTCAAGCATGAGAGTCTCTTTGCATAACCATTATGCTATCTACCCCCGCCCCCGTCTGATCCATTTTGATCTGGTTTTGGCACATGGTATCCTGAGCACTTGAACATGAGAGTTAAAGTAGGCACAAAGACATAAGAGTTTGGGGTTATATAGTTGGCTTTCTGTCTCAAAAATCACTTCCAAGGGCAACACAACTTGACAGTGATTCTGGTGCCTATACCTCATTGCAGGTCTCCAAAGACTCCCCCATGTAAATGTGGCAATTATTTTAAGATACACTAGTTGTACCACAGCACCAGTTGCAAGATTGCATTATACAACAAGGATGTCTTCATCAAAATGGAGACAAAATATTGACTACTGTTCTCAAATACCCTTAAAAATAATTTGTTTACTTGGAACTACATAAGAGAGAAAACATTTCACAACTTAACTTTGCTCACCCCGAAGACATCAGGAAACATTTTCATGTTCTCTGCTGTGCGTTCGGGTATAGAAGAAAACAAGCTAAAGGATTAGAAAATTTGGGGATTGTAGCTAGTGATCTTGTGGTGCTCCTTAGTCTGAAGTCATAAAACTCCTTTTCCTGTATATTTTTTGGAGGTGTAACTCACGTTACAACTTTGCACAATAGTGGAAACATGAGTGATGCTTCGGGTATTCTGGCATCTTCCTGCATTGGAATATTACTTTATTGACAGATTCATTATAGTCACTCTCACAGAGGTCACATATTTTAGGTGGGAATCTAAATAAAGTGGTGATCTGTAAATATATATATTCATATGATCCTTTCTTAAAAATGTCCAATGAAGGTAGGTGAGTCAGTTGACTTGGGTAGTACATTATTTTGTCAACCTTGACTCCCGTAGCTCTGAAGGAATCTTTGATGCTATGATGCTTACTTTCTTTCCCTCTGTCTCTCTCTGTCTCTGGCTCTTTATTTCCATCTGAAAAACCATCGTAGAGCAGTGAAGATCCAGTGGAGACCAATCAAATGAAATTAAAAAAAATCATGCCCATTTCAAAATATTCTAAGCGTTTTGACCAATGTCCAGATGTGAACCGAGCCTGGACTCTGAAATTTAGCTTCCCTTCCAGTTATATCTTTGGAAACTGATTCATTTAGTACAATTTGACAGCTGTCTGTTCTAACAATAAAGACTAAATACTCATCCATTTTATATCTACAGGAAACTCTCTTAGGTTCCTGTTAGTAAAGAAAAGGGTAGCCATTGTCACTAACAATCTTATTTGCAATGCAATTACAAATTCCCTTATACTCTCATTTCAGTTTTTTAAAACATTTTAATTTGTATTTATTTTTTATTTATTAATATCTTTATTTATTGGATAGAGACAGCCAGAAATCAAGAGGGAGGGGGGTGATAGAGAAGGAGAGAGACATCTGCAGCCCTGCTTCACCACTCATAAAGATTCCCCCCTGCAGGTGGGGACTCGGGGCTCAAACCCAGGTCCTTGAACATTGTAATACGTGGGTCAGCCAGATGCATCACCACTCAGACCCCCCATATCAGTTTATGTAGCATTTTTCTTTGCTTTGTTGATAGAGACAAAGAGAAGTTGAGAAGGAAGGGGGAGGAGAGAGAGAAGGAAAAGGAGAAGGAGGAAAGAGAAGAAAGAGGAGAGGAGAGGAAGGGAGGGGAGGGGAGGGGTGGGGAGAGGAGGAAAGGGAGAAGAAGGGAGGGGAGGAGAGGAAAAGGAATAGAGGAGAGAAGAGGAAGAGGAGGGGAGGGGAGGAGAGAGGGAGAGGGAGAGGAAGAGGGAGAGGAGAGAAGAGACTTTCAGTACCGCTTCACTGACTGGGGAGCAGCAGGGGATTGAACTCCAGTCCTTCTACCTGCTAATCTATGTGGTCTATCTGCTGTGCTACTGGATGCTGCCCCAACACTCTAGTGTGTTTTGGTTAATCAACTGGACTGTGAGTTCAAAGGCAAAAGAAGATGTGGCCAGGAGAACTTTCATCAACATAAAAGAATTGTCAAAGTTTAAAATACAGACTTTAAAATGTGGTACCGTTTTGCTAATATGTTGCTGTTGCCTAAGCAAACACAGCTGATGCTTGCCAAAATGCTTGCCTTGTAATCATGCAGATCTCACTGCAATATCTTACAAGTTTTTCATTTTCATTGTCATAATAATATTCAAAGCCAAACATAGCTCTATAAAATTGGGTTTTACTACCTTCATTTTGTTAAGTCAAAGCCTTTTCCTTAATATTGTTTAAAGAAAGTTATGTCTTTGAGGTTTAGATTCCTTTCTTTAGTAGGAATGTTTATGGGCTCTATGTTTTTCCAAATAAAGATACAGCAATGGTGATGATCCACATTTAAAAAAATATTTTTTTACTTATTTATTATTGGAGAGAGACAGCCAGAAATTGAGAGGGGAGGGGGAGATAAAGAGAGACAGACAGATACCGGCAGCCCTGCTTCACCACTCGTGAAGCTTTCCCCCTGCAAGTGAGGACCAGGGGCTTGAACCCTCATCCTTGAGCACTGTAATCTGAGCGCTTAACCAGTTGCACCACTGCCGGACTAGCTTCGCAGGTGGATACAGACGATCAGGGACTCATGGCTGAACTGTACACAGTATCTCTTTATTCATGCAGAACACAGCACAATCTAAGCCAAGCTAAGCTAAACTAAACTAAAACTATATTTAAGCACTATCCTGTCCTTATATATACTGGCCAAGTAGGGTGGAAACAGGATGTCCTTCTTTTTTCCCCCTCTTTTTTCTCCTGTTCCTAATAGAATTGGAGTTCAGAGACCTCTGGTCATCAGTCACTAACATTTCTCCCCTTCTGGGAGTATGAACAAAAATTCTTTTGGGGGTGGGTATGGAAGGAGGGATTCTAGCTTCAGTAATTGCTTCTCCGCTGGACATAAGAATCTACACCCCCATCCGGTTTCTGTCTTTCCCTAGTGTGGTAGGGCTCTGGAGACATATGATCTTTCTAATTGACTTGATTTCCCTCATTTCTCACCGTTTGGATGTCACATCATCCTGGCCTATTGGTCTTAAATATGTAATAAAAATGTCCAAAGTGGTTTTGAGTGTTACAGGATTTGTTTTAATATTTAAATTATATTACTAATAAAATAGTTTTATGTTTTAAGTAGGGTTGTTACCTTGTAGGTGCTAGATATATGAAGACTTATTTTTTAATCTTTCTGATTAAAAAAGCAATGTAAGACAGACATGTAAAATAATGATTGTAATACTCAAGTGTTGAGGATTACTATAAATGTTTCCATCTGAGGTGGTCAAAATGATTACTGACAGAGGTTGAATAAGTCAAATACAGAATGATAACATGCAGAAGGTGAGAAAAAATTGTGTGCAGAAGGAAGTGGATGTTATCTTTTAGAGAATATGCTACTTAAATAGTAATCTCTATGACACTGCTTTCTTTTAATTTCTTTAATTTCTACTGAAATTGCCTTAACTTGGCCCTTACAGCAGTACCACTTTAGTTTGTTAATTGTAGTTTTTAAAATATGTTTATTACTAACTGCACTGGCAAATTCTTTCCATCAAATTTCTCTTTAAAATACAAGGTTAAAAGACAGTCTTTTGAGGCTTCCTTTAAAATTTCAGAATTACTTTGCCAAATTGCACCCATTTATACTAGTTTGGAATAAATTGTTATAACTTAATTTCTTTAAATAAAAAAGACACACCTCCAATTCAGTGTCCTTTTAGGAATATTTTCAGTCTCTCTAATTAAAACATTTGTAGAATTATGTTTGTCTTTTGTTGAAAATTTCTAAGTGATTTATGCCTGGTTCAAAGTATAAAGTTTACTATGACTTCAAAATTTCACGTTTTTTCTAGTGAAAATTTCAGTACTTGGAATAGGGTTTTAGACGAAAAGGAGTGTCAGACACACAAAAAATCCTCAGAACAGAATTTCTATGGTTCGATTTCTTAGGTATGTTTGAGTATTTGATAAAGTGACACTAATGTGGAAAAGTGAATGAGTAAGAAAAGTTAGCACAGAAAGACAAGAGGAAAAAGCGGGGGAAGTTGCTGTATGCAAGAGCAAAGAATAATGAGAGATACTCCTAGTACTTGTCAAAATATGAATCATAATAAAAATTACCAAATTCACGCGCCTAATATATATATATATTTTATTTAAGAAAGGATTAATTAACAAAACCATAAGGTAGGAGGGGTATATAACTCCACACAATTCCCACCACCCAATCTCCATATCCCACCCCCTCCCCTGATAGCTTTCCCATTCTCTTATCTCTCTGGGAGCATGGACCCAGGGTCATTGTGGGTTGCAGAAGGTGGAAGGTCTGGCTTCTGTAATTGCTTCCCCGCTGAACATGGGTGTTGACTGGTCGGTCCATACTCCCAGTCTGCCTCTCTCTTTCCCTAATAGGGTGTGTCTCTGGGGAAGCTGAGCTCCAGGACACATTGGTGGGGTCTTCAGTCCAGGGAAGCCTGGCCAGCATCCTGATGGCATCTGGAACCTGGTGATTGAAAAGAGAGTTAACATACGAAGCCAAAAAAATTGTTGAGCAATCATGGGCTCAAAGCTTGGAATAGTGGAGAGGAAGTGTTAGGGGGATACTCACTGCAAACTCTAGTGTACTTCTGCTTTCAGGTATATATTTTGCAGTAGTTTATGGATACGTGTGAACATAAGCTCTCTCTCACAGAAACTGGTGTATACCTAGGTTTTGGGACTTTGTTAGAAAGTGAACCACCTGAGATGAAATTAGAGTGTACTATAAAAGGAAAGTAATGAAGCTGAAGGGTTGTCATTCCACACGTGAAGTCTCTGGACACAGTCTGAGGTGAAGCATGTTGAGGTGGCCATAGTTGCGTTGGTTAGGTTGTGATCGGTGGATGCAATATTATTTGGTATGGATTGGGAGAGGCATACAGGAAAGTGGGCCCTATCCAAGGGTTCCAGGACTGGGGGAAGTAGGGGCTCTATAGTGGAGATGTGAGGTTCCTGCTGTCTTAGGGTTCAAAAAGACAATCGATAGTTAATGTTATCATCACATTATTTGGTAATTGGGTTAACTTTGAAAAGTCCTTTTGTTATGGTTTTCTGTACAGTACCCAGTATCTTGTATATAGCTGTGCTATTGGATGCTGCACCTAATATATTGTAATGTGAAAATGGTTTATTCCAAAGAAGTTGAGCAAAAGTAGTCATGCCAATGATAGCACTGAAGCATTTGGACAGCCATATAAAATGATGTGAAACCTCTTTACACTTTATACCAAAAATAATTAGCCATGAATTTAAGAACTAGATTTAATACAAAATTCAATAAAATGATAATAATCTTCAAAATTATAATAATTTTAATACTACTACTACTAATAATAATTTTTATAATCTTCAAAGTATATAGCCCTTTAAGCATACAAGCAAAACATAATAGCTATTCTTTATTGGGCATTTTCTTTTCTCCAAAGATTATATCAACTTCTCTAATTGACAAATACATCTACTTTCCAGAAAGGACAACCAATTGTTAATTTGCAATATAAACCAAAAGGGGTGATTTTTTAAATAAATAAATAGTACTTTCAAGATAGTACAAATTAAATGAACCTACCTTGGGTAAAACAGACAAGGAATAGAAACAGATATTTTGAGTATAGAAATTCAAGTGACCAATGATCATATAAAAACATGTCCATTATCATGTGGTGAAAACTGTTGTTTTCATTCCTTTCCTGGAACTTGTCTAACAGCTCTATTACAAATGGACCCAGTGGTAGTGCAGAGGGTTAAGCACACATGGCGCAAAGCGAAAGGACCAGTTCGAGCCCCCAGCAGCGGAGTCTCTTCACAAGCAGTGAAGCAGGTCTGCAGGTGTCTTTCTCTCCCTCTCTCTGTCTTCCCCCCGCCTTGATTTCTCTCTGTCCTATCCAACAACAACAACGACAACAAAATAGAAAAAATTGGCCTCCAGGAGCAGTGGATTTGTAGTGCAAGCACTGAGCCTCAGTGATAACCCTGGAGGCAAAAATAAACAAACAAACAAATAAATAAATGTCTTTGCTTCTGTGTTCAAGCTATGTCTTGTTGTCTGAACCAGTGCAGGGGGTGGGGGCACCTACCACAAGCCAGATAAATCAAAGTTGTTCACTTACAGATGACATTCAGGATATTTGACAATGCTTACCTGAAGCTTTCAAAATAGTTTCAAGATGAAACCAGTAGTATTACAACGAAGCTTTTTTTCCCCTATGTAAATAATAATAATTGCTTTACACAAGAATTGATTGAAACAATGGTAAATAATAAATATTCAAAATATGTAATTGACTAAAGAAAGCATTTCTGCATATAAAAGAAAACTATATGGAGACTTTTAAGTTCATGTTTTAAAATGGGGTAAAAATATTCAATGCTTATCTAAATCAGGCAGAAAATACATATAAAACTGAGTAATTTGAGCATAATTGTATCTGTGTGCTGTTATGTGAGTCACTGAAGCCATGTTCAGCTAGGATGTTTACATCCTATGAAAAGAGATTCACTTCCAGTCATTTTGGCCCTCCCAAAAGATGAAAAGTAATTTTGAATTTTAAAATGTCTAAATTTGAATTACTTGTTCAATTAAAAATAGAAATGTTGCATCCTGCACATCTCAGTGGTTTGCTAAATTAAACAAGGAAGTCAGTAGTTTGTGGTTTCTGTTAGGCAAATTATTCACTTACGGATCTGAGCACTCATTTTGTCTACTGTATGTGTGTTCTTCAGCTGAGAACACTGGGTAAAAAGAGTTGATATACAGAAAAAGTTTCTCCTGAAGTCAGGTATGTCTCTTCAGTCTTGTTATTATTATGAATATTTTTAGTCAAAGTAACATCGAAAAACAAAGCAATAAGTAAATAGAACCAAAGATTAATAGAAGTACAATAAACATTGGAAAATACATCTGTTTCTAATTTTTAGAGAAGTCTTAATCCACAAAATCCCATTTGCAAGAATTGTTTATGATGATGTAGTGTACTAATTGCACAAAAATATCCAGTCAAGAAAGTTGATCTACGTAAATTAAACTAGAAAACCGAAACAATCTAATTATTTAATAATGATGCATGAGTTAAACTTGTAGCATTGCAACAATGAGGTCCACACTTGTTGGAGTTTATATAGATCTGCATACCTGTATTTTAACAAAAATTAATATAATCAATATATTATAAAGTGAAAATTAATCTAAGAAGATAGAAGGCAAATCAAACACCTATGTCCAGTGATGGGAATGGAATTTTGTTCTTTATTACTTATTAGTCACTAGACAAATCCTTCACAGCTGAATAACATTTTATATTCTGTTTTCAGATTGTACAGTTTACTTTAATCATAACACATAAAAGAAAACAGTTAATTCTTACTCAAAAATCAAGGCCTCCACCCACCCATTTGTAAGCTATACAACTAAATAAATTTTGGGTGTCAAATAACTCAAATCAGGAAAGGTAAGTACTGAGGAGTGGCTGTGGGATTTGATAATTAGTAGGTCACGCATTTTGACCTTTACAACTCCACATTAAGAAGGGGAAGGCTATAAAGCCATCATCATCAAAACAGCATGGTACTGGAACAAAAATAGGCACACAGACCAGTGGAACAGAATTGAAAGCCCAGAAGTAAATCCCAACACCTATGGACATCTAATCTTTGATAAGGGGGCCCAAAGGATTAAATGGAAGAAGGAGGCTCTCTTCAATAAATGGTGTTGGGAAAACTGGGTTGAAACATGCAGAAGAATGAAATTGAACCACTTTATCTCACCAGAAACAAAAATCAACTCCAAATGGATCAAAGACCTAGATGTCAGACCAGAAACAATCAAATACTTAGAGGAAAACATTGGTAAAACACTTTCCCATCTACACCTCAAGGACATCTTTGATGACTCAAACCCAATTGCAAGGAAGACCAAAGCAGAAACAAACCAATGGGACTACATCAAATTGAAAAGCTTCTGCACATCCAAAGAAACTATTAAACAAACAGAGAGACCCCTCACAGAATGGGAGAAGATCTTCACATGCCAGACATCAGACAAGAAACTAATCACCAAAATATATAAAGAGCTCAGCAAACTTAGCCGCAAGAAAGCAAATGACCCCATCCAAAAATGGGCAGAGGAAATGAACAAAACATTCACCACAGAGGAGATCCAAAAGGCTAACAAACATATGAAAAACTGCTCTAGGTCACTGATTGTCAGAGAAATGCAAATTAAGACAACACTAAGATACCACCTCACTCCTGCAAGAATGGCATACATCAAAAAGGACAGCAGCAACAAATGCTGGAGAGGATGTGGGGACAGAGGAACCCTTTTACATTGCTGGTGGGAATGTAAATTGGTACAGCCTCTGTGGAGAGCAGTCTGGAAAACTCTCAGAAGGCTAGACATGGACCTTCCATATGACCCAATAATTCCTCTCCTGGGGTTATACCCCAAGGACTCCATAACACCCAACCAAAAAGAGGTGTGTACTCCTATGTTCATAGCAGCACAATTCATAATAGCTAAAACCTGGAAGCAACCCAGGTGCCCAACAACAGATGAATGGCTGAGAAAGCTGTGGTATATATACACAATGGAATACTATGCAGCTATCAAGAACAATGAACCCACCTTCTCTGACCCATCTTGGACAGAGCTAGAAGGAATTATGTTAAGTGAACTAAGTCAGAAAGTTAAAGATGAGTATGGGATGATCCCACTCATCAACAGAAGCTGACTTAGAAGATCTGAAAGGGAAACTAAAAGCAGGACCTGATCAAATTGTAAGTAGGGCACCAAAGTAAAAACCCAGTGGTGAGGGGTAGACATGTAGCTTCCTGGGCCAGTGGGGGGTGGGAGTGGGCGGGAGGGATGGGTCACGGTCCTTTGGTGATGGGAATGGTGTTTATGTACACTCCTAGCAAAATGTAGACATATAAATCAGTAGTTAATTAATATGAGAGGGGGAAATCAATTGTATGTCTCAAAGGTTCTCAAAAGACAAACTTGAATCTTTTTAATAGATAGGCTACATATTTGATATGCGGACTCTCTCAAAAGCCTAGACTAAGTAGATTAGAAGCTTCCAATAGCACAGCTATATACAAGATACTGGGTACTGTACAGCAAACCATAACAAAAGGACTTTTCAAAGTTAACCCAATTAACAAATAATGTGATGATAATATTAACTATTGATTGTCTTTTTGAACCCTAAGACAGCAGGAACCTCACCTCTTCACTATAGAGCCCCTACTTCCCTCAGTCCTGGCACCCTTGGATAGGGCCCACTTTCCCGTATGCATCTCCCAATCCAAACCAAATAATATTGCATCCGCCGATCACAACCTAACCAAAGCAACGATTGCCATCTCAACATGCTTCACCTCAGACTGTATCCAGAGACTTCACGTGTGGAATGACAACCCTTCAGCTTCATTACTCGGGTGAGACCTTTCCTTTTATAGTACACTCTAATTTCATCTCAGGTAGTTCACTTTCTAACAAAGTCCCATAACCTAGACATACAACAGTTTCTGTGAGAGAGAGCTTATGTTCACACGTATCCATAAACTACTGCAAAATATATACCTGAAAGCAGGATTACACTAGAGTTTGCAGTGAGTACCTCCCTAACACTTCCTCTCCACTATTCCAAACTTGGGATCCATGATTGCTCAACAAATTGTTTGGCTTTGTATGTTAACTCTCTTTTCAATCACCAGGTTCCAGATGCCACCAGGATGCTGACTAGGCTTCCCTGGATTGAAGACCCCACCAATGTGTCCTGGAGCTCAGATTCCCCAGAGACACACCTTACTAGGGAAAGAGAGAGGCAGACTGGGAGTATGGACCGACCAGTCAACGCCCATGTTCAGCGGGGAAGCAATTACAGAAGCCAGACCCTCTACCTTCTGCAACCCTCAACGACCCTGGGTCCATGCTCCCAGAGGGCTAGAGAATGGGAAGGCTATCATGGGAGAGGGTGGGTTATGGGGATTGGGTGGTGGGAATTGTGTGGAGTTGTACCCCTCCTACCTTATGCCTTTGTTCACTAATCCTTTCTTAAATAAAAAATTAAAAAAAAAACAAAACAAACAAAAAAAAAAAAAAAAAAAAGAAGGGGAAGGCTTATTTTGTTCCTAAAATCAAAGAAATGCTATTTTTCCTCTTGTCCAAAGCAATTTGTTCAGTTTTCATGTTTCTTGATAACACAGAGAAAGGGTAGTAGGATTTTTTTTTCATTCTTAACCTAGATCTTTTTTTCATTTTTAACCTAAACCTAATAAGCGATATAAACATTGACTTAAACTTTGAAAAACTTACTTCACTATTTTATAGATGTTGATCATTGTCTGCAAGTGAGTAATAATGATTAAAATGCATGTTAAGATTAAATACCTGAACACTGATCCCTGCATTATTTCATGCATCCATTCACCAGATATTAAATGGCTCTTCGTGCTAGATATTTTAGGTGTTCTGAGTGTATCTCAGAAGAAAGCAGGTAGGATGCAGTCCTGGAGTCAGACAGAGCAGAGCATAGAGTCAGGCTGATGATGACAATGCCATAAAAGAAAGTAAATCAAGCAAGAGGGACAAAGATGTTCAAGGGTAGAGTTAAGAGTTGAGCTAACAGGTAGAGCAATCATAGTCTGTTACACTGAACAGGGGCTTTGAATAAATTCATTCGAGATGAAGAAGGAGTCATTCTGAAGCAGCAGAAGAACTATACTGACAAACAGTAAACGCCTGAAGGTTTCAGGTTTCCATTTGATAGAATGATCAGTCACTGGAATCTTTTTAATAAGCATTACAGCGATTCATTTCTCTGCACTTGGTCTAAAAAGCTACCTCTACTTTTCATGATTAGAATTATCTACAGAGGGGCTAGGTCGTGGTGTACCCGGTAGAAGGACATGTTGGAAGAGGCAAGAACCTGGGTTCAAACCTCTTGTCCTTACTTGCAGGAGGAAGAATCATGAGTGGTGGAGCAGATGTCTCTCCTTCTCATCCCCTATCTCCCTTCTCTCTCAGATTCTATCTCTGTAAGAGAAAATGGTCATCAGTAGCAGTGGCTGTGATGTCCAGAGTACAAGCAATAACTGCGGTGACAATTAAAAACAAAACAAAACAAAACAAACAAAAAACTGTACGGAAGCTTACAGGCCATGCTCTTAATGTCCCTCCAGATCTTTCCTATTTTCCCTGGGGCTGCCTTACTCTCTGCTTCCAAGTGAACATGTGGTGAAGTATTAAGCAAGAATTTTTAAAATATAAATTAGTGAAAGGAGATGGGAGAAGATTAGAATATTTATCTCTTTCATTGTACTCCCTGTCAAGTTGTGACTTTGGCAGAGTCTATTTTGACCATTTCTAATATAATAGAAAATGTTAATAAGCTAATACAGGTTTCTTTTAAAAAGTGTTTTATTTTTGAATGAGGAAGTGATAAAGAGAGGAAGACTAGAGCACTGCTCAACTGGTTTATAGTGGTGCTGTGGATTGAACCTGGGACCTCTAAGCCTCAGGCATGAAAGATTTTTGTTAAATCATTATGCTGTCTCCCAGCCCAGATTTCTAGGTTTCTTTAAAAACTAAATGATGGGACCGGGTGGTGGCACACCTGGTTGTGTACACATGTTACAGTGCTCAGGGGCCCGGGTTCGAGCCCCCAGTCCCCACCTACAGAGGGAAAGCTTTGCAAGTGGTGAAGCAGTGCTGCAGGTGTCTCTCTCTCTCTGTCCCTATCTCCCCTACCCTCTCGCTTTCTGGCTGTCTCTATCCAATAAAGATAATAAAAAAACATTTAAAAATAAATAAATAAATAACAACAATAATAATAATAATAATAATAAATGATGTCTAATGTTCAGTCATTTCAGGTCTAATTCTTCTTATGTGTAATCATTTAAGAAATTCACTTTCCTTAATAAGAAACAAAGAGAGCAAGAAAGCAAGCAAGCCTCACTGAAAAAAAAAAAATTGCCACTCCTTAATAGAGTTGTATGCCAATGGCCATGGGACGAAAAGACCGACTTCTGCTGAAGTTCCTTTGCATAGCTATCTTGTTGATCACATCTTCAGTGGTATCGGAGAGGAGGCAGTTCCCTGCCCTTGCCATTTTGGGAGGTCTGCACAGCAGTGCACCATGGCACTGTGCCCACGTTTTTCCCCGTAAGAAAAATACATGCAAATAATAAGAAACAGCTGCTTCTTGCCTCTGCTGCCCCAAATGCAGGATTTAGCCTGTAAGTCCTGTTCGGAGTCCTCATGTTCCACGCTGAAATTTGGGAAATGACTGTTCGTGGGTCCAATTGACTCTGTTTATTTCCCTTTTTACCATTGTGGGGGGGGGGGGTTTCTCCTGTTTAGGTAAGTTTTTCTGTGGCTTAAGTTTACTTGTGGCCTTTAAATAAGACCAGTTCCACTCTTAACCTTTCTTCTCCCCCATCTGGGCTCAGTTATCATTCAAGTTTTTTTTTTTTTTTCCCTTCAAATTGGTTTTCTCATTCTTGCTGTGGCTGGCTTCCCTCTGGGAGGCTGGTGATACCGCCCAGCGACTAGTGAGGGCCTGATTAAAGATCGTAGCTAAGGACATCTGGGATGGACGCAATTGCTTTCATGTCTCCCTTTTTTTCTTCTTCTAATAGTTTCTTATTAGTTAAAACCTTAGTAATGTAAGTTTCTTGGAAACCTTAAAACATTTCTTTTTATCTCCTATACTTTAATGCCAGATTGTGTGTAGGCTAGTGACTTAGAAAAGTCATTTACTGATATATGGTGTGTAATTTAGTCAAACGGGTTTGATTACATTACTGGGTATGATTTAGGCCCATGGAAGAGTCAACCAGCAATTTGATTGAAGCCGCACTCTGCCTTGTCATCCAAAGATCAGAACAGAAGCCTTAAATAGCCTAGTTGATCAAGCAAAACTTCTATTTCAGTTGGTTACCTGGAAAACTGTGTACAGTAGTCAATATGGACTTGGATATGTTATATTTTGAATTATCCATCCCAGAGAAATAGCTACATCTCCATCGCCACCTTTCTTTCAATTAACTTTGTAAGAGTATAGCATCCATTTTCGGTCAAATGATAGGAACGGCTACTCAATCATTTTTCGAGTCAGAATAAATCAGATTTCCCTCGGATAGTGCTTACCCACTTCCACCTGGAGAACACCCACTTGGTAAAAGAGATTAACCTTTTGACCCTCGCTTCTTGGGGCCCTAAACTAGTACTGAAGGCGCTTTCCAGAGATGAAGACACGACACAGCTAAATTAAAGATTGCCTCTGTTCTATCTTTGGACGAAAAATGCTTTCAGCTGATGCTTATTTTCTGCAGAGTAGTAGCAATAGTCTAGATTGTAAGGATGTCTCTTACTAAAGCCAAAGAACTTGAGAAATGCTATTCACTTATAATTGTAAGACATGGGGCATAAGGATTACACTGCCCTTCTTAACTTGGTATCGATTCACTGCATTCTCTTAGAATAATCTCTACTGATAACTATTTCTTTGACTTACCCATTCATAGTTTCATCAGAAACATCGCTCAGATCTGATCTTCTGCTACGCCACTTATCAAGAAGATGACTATTTTTCATTTCACAATGAGCCTGAAGAAATTAAATGTAAATTTCTACTAGGGTTTTTTTTTTCATCTTTTAAACAAAATATTTTTATTGGACACATAGCTTGCTTCCAGGTTTTGACTATAACAAATTGTGCTGCTATGAATATAGGTATATATTCAGATAGTTCCTCTTTTTTTTTGTATTGTAATTAAAAAATAAAAACTTCCATATGGCTTTCACTGGGGCTTAAACACACGGGGGGTTTGTAACGTAGTGGGTTATTTACATGCAACAAAAGGGGCAAGGGGCAACGATCAGCTAGTCATGAGTCTAAACTAGTTCCCAGAGCTTGGCTACATGTGTTCAGGCCCTGGGGGAAGCTGCGTGGTAGTCACAGGGAGAAGGAGAACAGACAAGGGCAGGGCACACAGGTATAGAGAGTTTATATGACAGACGCTCGCTTAAAATAACTTCTGTTTTATAATTTTTTATTTATTGGTTTATTATTGGATAGAAACAGAGGGAAATTGAGAGGGGATGGGGAGCTAGAGAGGGAGGGAGGGAGGGAGAGAGAGAGAGAGAGAGAGAGAGACCTGCAGCCCTGAGTCAGCACTTGTGAAGTTTTCCCCCTGCAGGTGGAGACAGGGGGTTCCAACACGGGTCCTTGTGCTCTGTAATGTGAGCACTTAACCAGATGTGCCACTGGTTTGCTTAAATCCTTGTGGGCTTGCTTAAATCCTTTGTATGCTCCTCAGGCTGATGCCAACCGTATGCTGATTATGTTCACTTTTTGGATGGGTGTGTTTTGATTCCTTAGGATATATTCCCAGGAGACAAATTGCCTAGGTAGGTGTCCAACAGCAGATGAGTGGCTGAAAAGTTGTGGTGTATGTACACAATGAGATACTATTCAGCTGTTCAGTGATGACCTCACCTTCTTCACCTCTTACTGGTTGGAACTTGAAGGGAGCATGTTCCAGTGAGATAAACCAGAAAGAGGAAGATGGGCATGGGATGGTTTCACTTATAGACAGAAGTTGAGCAGTAAAGATAGAAGGGAAAATACAGACTGGAACCTGGACTGGGTTTGGTGTATGACACCAAAATAAAGGACTTAGGTGGATGGGGGAGGGGGGTCTGGAGGGGGTGACGAGTGGGCTGTCATGACCTGGTGCAGGACTGTGGGAGAGGATCTAGCCCAGGGATGAGTCTTTTGCAGAAAACTATGAACTTTTACACTTGTACCAACAACTGTATCCACTGTAAACTGTTAATACCCCCAATAAAAAAATTATTTTTTAGGGAGTCTGGCAGTAGCGCAGCAGGTTAAGCGTACATGGCGCAAAGCTCAAGGACCTGAATAAGGATCCTGGTTCGAGCCCCCGGATCCCCACCTGCAGGGGAGTCACTTCACAAGCCGTGAAGCCGGTCTGCAGGTGTCTGTCTTTCTCTCCCCCTCTCTGTCTTGCCCTCGTCTATTCCTCTCTGTCCTATCCAACAACAACGACATCAATAACAACAACAATAATAACTACAACAGTAATAAGAAACAACAAAGGCAACAAAAGGGAAAATAAATATAAATAATAATATATATCTTAAATTTAATTGACAGATATTTTATCTTCAGGTTTTTCATTTATTTTAGGTTCCAACATGGTCATCTTGCAAGAATGATATTTATTTATTTATTTATTTGCATAGAGACAGAGATAAATATGGTGTGAAGGGGAGATAGAAAAGTAGAGAGACAAAAAGATACCTACATAGCAGTGCTTAGGAAGCCTCCCCCCTGAAGGTGGGAACTGGGGGCTTCAACCCGGGTCCTTCCTTGTATGTAACACGTGTGCTCAGCCAGGTCCACCATCACCCAGCCCCAGTTCCAGTCAGCTGTTTATTTATTCTGAAGGTTTAGAATAACTAACTAAAATCTTTCTTTTTGATATAAAAAAGGTATTTTCAGGGCCAGGTGGTGGTGCACCTGTTGGAGCATACATGTTACAATGTACAAGGACCCAGGTTCAAGCCACCAGTCCCCACTTGCAAGGGGGGGGGGGAAGCTTCACAAGTGGTGAAGCAGAGCCGCAGGTGTCTCTCTGTCTTTCTTCCTCTCCACTTACCCCTTCCTCTCAAGTTCTGGCTGTCTCGATCCAATAAGTAAAGATAATAAAAATATCTAGAAAAATAAATAAATAAGATGGTTTCTATTTTCAGGCACTTATGACCTGCTTTACCTTGAAGTTTTGTTTGGTTTAGTTCTTTATTGGAAGAGAAAACAGAAGGTGAGAGAAATGCAAAAATCTTTGTGTTAACTTCCTTAACATGTCTCATGCTTTTTAAGATTAGTTCTAGAACACTCTCATGATAGATTATCTGATTTTCCCTCTCATGGAGAAAACAAAGGCAATCTTAAAGGTATTGTAAGGACAGCTACATATTTGGGCTATGGAGATATAGGCAGAATCTTTTTCAAAGAAGAGATCCAAAAGGCCAGCAGAAAAAAAAATGGTCAAAGTCACTGATGATCAGGGAAATGCAAATAAAGACATCAGAGAGAGAGAGAGAGAGAGAGAGAGAGAGAGGGAAAGAGAGAGAGTGAAGGGAGAGAAGGGAGAGAAAGGAATGGGGCCAAGTTGTGACTCGCTCAGTAGAAAGCACACGCTACCATCTGTGCGGGTCTGGGCTCAAAGCCCTGGTTCCTGCCTTCAGGGGAAAGGCTTCATGAGCTGTGGAGCAGAGCTGTAGATCTCTCTCTCTCTCTCTCTCTCTCTCTCTCTCTCTCCCTCCCTTTTCTCTGTCTCTTACTATTTATCAAAAACAAACAAACAAACAAAGACAGTGGGAGAAATAAAACGAAGTTATGTGTGCAGATACCATGTCCCAGAGATAACCCTGATGGCAAAGCAAACAAAACAAAACAATAACAAAAACAAACAAACAAACACAAGTCATGCATAGCCAAGCAGGATCTAAACTGAGACACTTGACTATCCTATGTGTTAGGTTTATAACCTATCTGATATTCATAGAACAATAGAATTAGCCTTAAAAAAAAGATTCATCAATGGATAGCATCTTTACTTCCCCTATTATTGAGTGGGTGTGATATAATTTAGCCCTAGGCTTCAGGTGACTTATAGTGTGATTCTAATTTTGACACATGTTAATGTCATCATCTAGGTTTATCACCTTGGCGTTTGGCAAATACAACCATAGCAAAAAAAAAAAAACAAAAACTAAATTATTCTCCCTTCAAATCTCAAAATCCACTCTAATTTCCTTTTTAATCTAGAACTTCCCACCTTTATCAAAGAGCCACGTCAGATGACATCCTATAGCATGAAAGAACTGTAAAAAAAATCTTTAACAAATTCTGACATTGTTTAGGATTCAAGATCCCATGTTTTTTATATAGTAGCCAGAGTCAGAGACTACTTAATATTATCTTTACAAAATAGATACAGGAAAAGTAATCTCAGGGAGGGGCCTTGAGAAGAATCAGTCTCCTTCCATTTACCTAGCTCTGTTTTCTGCATCTTGGGATATGAAGAAATGTTATTTCCAATTAGAGAATTACTTTTGAATAAAAAAAGAATTAAAGGTTAGCATTACCTGATTTTATGGACCACTGATCAATTTTATTATGATTGAACAGAACAAGAACTTTAGTTGACCTTAAAACTTCTTCTTGAATGGTATATGAGAAAGTACACATACCTATAAGCATACATTTATGTATACCGTTGCTTATTTGGGAAAGAATGGTGGACAAGATGATTGTCCTATACCTAAAACTACTGAACAATTCCAAGAATAGTAGGGTTTCCACTTAGCATTTGCTTACCATGGGGGGGGGGGAATTGTATAGAGTGATTTTTCTTTTTAATCCACATGAAAGCAATCAGAAGTGGACCAAAAACTGTTTTTAAAATGCAAAAGATGTGACTGTTGTCAGAAAGGTGAGTGGGTGGAGGAAGGAGCTAAGTACAACTGACCATAATTCAGTTAGGTTTGTAATCAAGACGAAATGGAGATCAAAAAGGAGGAAATGGGGATTTAGTGTTCACACAAAGAAAATATTTCAAAAACATAAGCCATGCCTGGATGAAACTGAATAGGCTACAGAGAGGGGTAAGGAAATGGGAGGGTGGAGAAAGATGGAAAAGAAGAATTCTCAGACATAAATTGTTGGCTTTCTGCTCGAGCAGTATGGTGGTTGTCTAGTGTTAATTGGAACTTTAGAGAAACAAGAATTAGTGCGTGTAGTAGCACCCACGAAGTTAGAGGTCAAAACCTTAAATTAAAAAAAAAAGACAAAGCTGAGAATTTGTGAATGCCGCTTCCCCTATTTTTTTGAACCTCTTCTCCAACCACAGTCCATAGTATTGAACGATTCTAAGTGTGAAATAACTGCCTCTCGTTTATTCTTAGTGAATGATTCTGTACTTTTTTATATTCAGAGTTACATTTTATAAATATAATCTTTGCACTCTTCAGCTTCATAGATTAGTTATGTAAGTATGTCAGTGCTTCATCTCTAGTTACATATATATGTTTTTTTTTTTAATGGGCCAAAGAGTGTATAATGAGGCAGTGTCCCCTTCCCTCTCCAGACAAATCTCAGGTTCCTCATTGTATTTTTCACAACAGTGAAATTGAAAGATTTTACATTCACACCCATACATTAAAAGTCTACTCTGAACACTTAGCTGTCTTTTCTTAAGTATGTCTATTCATCTTTCATTCTTCTTTGTACCTAGGCATCAGACTGATTTTTATGCAGTTCAAAGGAAATTGCAGATATGTTTCCTCATAAGTAGTTAAGACTTCTTAACTTTTGGTGTTCTTAGTAGTAGACTTATTAGTATTATATTTTATATAGTATTTATCATATCAGTGTTAACTTTTACTTAAAAATATTTATTAACTTTGGGGCCAGGTGGTGGTGCACCTGGTTAAATGCACATATTACATTGCACAAGGACCCTGGGTTCAAACCCTGGTCCCCACTTGCTGGGGGAAGGCTTCACGAGCATTGAAGCAGGGGTGCAGGTGGCTCTCTGTATCTCTCCCTCTCTTCCTCCTCCTTTCCTTTCAAGTTCTCTGTCTCAAGCCAATAAATAAATTAATTAAAATATTTATTAATTTTATAAAAGAGAGAAAAAGAAGCCCAAAATGACTCCAGAATATAAGGTGCTGGGAATCACACATGCAGGTCTCAAGCTGTTCATTTTTTGCTTTTGATGAACTGTTAGTTTCTGAAATGTTACTAGTATCTACTTTCTGGACTTTTGTAAGGTGATATACTTAGAAAATCTAAATCCATTTCTACACAGAGAACAAAGCTACTATCAGATGGAAAGTTTCCTCTTGAGTCCGTCCTGTCAGTTGTCATTCCTGCCCTTTTATTGCTGATCACTGGCTTTTTTTCTGTGGTCATGTTTTGGCCAGCCTAAAATCTCATGAATGGAAGACTATAGAGTGTTGTGTTCTGTGTATGGATTTCTCTTCTCACTGTCACAATCCATGCTTGATGCGTGAATAATTTGTTTCCATTAATGGCTTGGAGTGAGGAATGCACTACTATAGAATACTAGACATACTCCTCTTTTGGGCCACTGTCAATAAAAGTTGTTAAACTTTAACAAACTTATTTCCTTTTTTTTTTTTCCCAAACAAACATTAGGACTAGAATATTTGAGCCATAAGGAAGTTACATATTTAGTTTTCTTAGAAACTATGCTATATATTCTTAGAAACTGCCATACTTTTCCACATTACTTTATCTAGTTTAGATGATAAGCCAAAAACTGTAAGGGAGTGTGGAGCCACATGGCAGCCGCTTGGTTAAGTGCCCACGTCACAGTGCACAAGGACCTGAGTTCAAGCCCCCAGTCCCCACCGGCAAGGGGAAAGCTTCACGAGTGGCGAAGCAGAGCTGCAGGTGTCTCTCTGTCTCTTTCTCTCTCTACCTCCCTCTCCTCTCTCAATTTCTCTCTGTCTCTATACAATAATAAATAAGTAAAAGATAATATAAATAAATACCACCTTTGAAAAAATTGTATGGGGCTGCCAGTTTCCATAATTTATATCAGGAGTGTAGCTAGGGCAGGTGCCTTGATGTTCATTTTTCTTCTTCTAAATGTTTTTATTTATTTATTATTGGATAGAGACAGAGAGAAATTGAGAGGGTGGGGAGAGCTAGAGAGGGAGAGAGACAGAGAGACATCCATAACCCTGTTTCATCACTTGTGAAAATTCCCTCTACAGGTAAGGACCAGGGGCTTTAAGCCCAGGTCCTTGTGCATTGTGTGCATCGTAATGTGTGTGCTTAACCAGGTGCACTGCCGCCTAGCTGCCTGACATGTTTTTAGTAACTAATGATGCTGAGTACTTTTTATGATTTGTTCATTATTCATCTTATTTTAGGTGATTTGTCTGGTATTGAATTGAATAAATTGCTTATTTGTATGGATATTTATCTATGTATATATTATTTTACCTATATAAACTGATATAAATAGACTTGACCTAAACATATAGACTTTGCAAATGAATAAAGTCTATTTATTTGCACTTATATAGTCTTTTGTTAGTACTTGTTTTGGCAATATTTTCTCCCAGTCTGAGATTTAGGTGGTAGTTCTTTATAATATTCTTTGATGTGTAGCCATATTAAAAAGTTAAAGGTATCTGTTTTTTAATATTTATATATTTATTCCCTTTTCTTGCCCTTGTTTTCTTGTTGTAGTTAATCTTGTTGTTATTGATATCGTCGTTGTTGGGTAGGACAGAGAGAAATGGAGAGAGGAGGGGACAACAGAGAGGGGGAGAGAAAGACAAACACCTGCAGACCTGCTTCACTACCTGTGAAGCGACTCCCCTGCAGGTGGGGAGCTGAACCCAGATCCTTTCCACGTGCACTTAACCCTCTGTGCTACTGCCCGACTCACAAAGGTATCTTTTTTAAAATGCTTACTTGCTTTCTTTGACTCAGGAAATTTATAGAGTTAAGTCCCAAGGCACAAAGAATTTTTCCTATGTTTCTTTCTAAGGCCTCTATGGTTTTCTGTTTACATTAGGAATAATCTTGAATTAATTTTGTGTATGGCGTGGTAGGGTCTTCTCTATGTTACATGTGTCCATACAGACTGAAACTCCATAGCTCATATGTAGGTATATGGATGATTTAAAGTGGAGTTAGCATTTATGCTGAGTTGTGCAGTAGTTTGGAGATGAAATTAATTAATAAATGTGCAATACTTAAGACAGTTGTTGGCATGTAAGTACTGATGATAATTATCAGTATTGGAAAATCTACAGTATTTGAACATTTAAACTAAGAAAGCACTTTTTTATCTTTATTGGATTGAAACAGTCAGAAATTGAAGGGAGGTGATAGGAAGGAAGAAAAACAGACACCTGCAGCCCTGCTTCACCACTCACAAAGCTCCCCCTGCAGGTGAGGAGTAAGCAGAGATTTTCCACACATCAATTTTGTAAAGCTGATCTTCAGGTGTTCCGAGTAAAACTTGATCTTAGAAATAAACAGTCCCCATTTGTAGAGGGGAAACTTCACAAGTGGTGAAACAGTGATTCAGCTCTCTCTCTCTCTCCCTCTCAATCTTTCTCTCAATCTCTCTCTCTCTCTTTCTCTTTCTCACTCCCTCCCCCTCTTCCTTGTCGTCCTCCTCCTCCCCTCTCAATTTCTTTCTGTCTCTCTCCTAAATAAATTAAAAATCTTTGTCAAAAAAGAAAGGGTCACTGTATCCATACTCCCAGAGGGATGGAGAATGGGAAGGCTATCAGGGGAGGGGGTGGGATGTGGAGATCGGGTTATGGGAATTGTGCGGAATGGTACCCCTCTTATCCTATGGTTTTGTTAATGTCTCCTTTCTTAAATAAAAATAAAAAAGGGTCATAGAGTAGGTCTATTTCTAACATTCTAAAATTGAGATCTGACTTCAGGCATCACCACTCTGCTAAAATTGCCTTTTCAGTTAACACTAAAGTTGCACAACCTGCCAGCTGTATGTTTTTATTCCTGAGTTCCCCTATTTCACAGTCTATCTGGGAGCATCAGGGACTGTACCAACAAATTCTTCTGGATACCGGTCACTGAACATTTATATATATCCTGTAAAAAGTATCCACATACATATTACTGTTGAATGTAAAACATTAATTCCCCAATAAAGAAATAAATTTAAAAAAAAAGAAAATTGTCAGCAGAGAAATGTCTTGGTCTCTGGCATAAATCAAGACAAAAATCAAGATAAAATAACAAGATTATTTATCTTAGTGGAAAAAGCATTGAAACACTATAAGTAAATCAAGAGCTAGTTCTTTGAATGTTTGAATAAAACTGTTCACAGTATCAAAAATGGTGAAGGCAAAAGAAAAGAATAAAACCTAAACATTGTTACAAACGAAAAAGAGCATCAATTCAAACACACAATAAGATGAAGAGAATGAATGATGAGTGAGTTTTGTGAAGAACTTTCTTGAAGGTGTTTATTTATTTGTTAACTTATTTTTATTAGTGTCTTAATAATGACTGAAAAGACCTTGGGATAAAAGGGGTACAATCCCCACCATAAGAGTTCCATATATTCTCCAATCCACTGGAAGCTTTCCTGTTCTTTATCCCTCTGGGCACATGGACCCAGGTTATTATGGGGTGCAGAAGGTGGGAGGTCTGGCGTCTGTCATGGCTTCTCCACTGGACATGGGCGTTGGCAGGTGGATCCATACTCCCAGCCTGTCTCTCTCTTTCCTTAGTGGGGTGGGGCTCTGGAGAGGGGAGGTTCCAGGACACATTGGTGAGGTTGTCTGCCTAGGGAGGTCAGAATGGCTTCATAGTAGCATCTGCAACTTGGTGGCTGAAAAGTATTAAGATCTAAAGCAGAACAAATTGTTTAATAATCGGGAACCTGAAGGCATAAGCTTAGCAGATGAGATTGGCATCCTCATGTTGGAAGGAGCTAGGAAGTCTACTTTAGACACATCCCAAGGGGCTCTGTAAACAGGACCATTTTTCTTCTTTCGCTCTCTCTCTTTCTTTCATTTTTACCAGAGCACTGCTCAGTTCTGGCTTATGCTGGTATGGGGTATTGAACCTGGGAGTTTGAGCCTTAGGCATGAGAATCTTTTTGCATAACCACTATGCTGTCTACCCCTTCCCCACAGGAGAATTTTTCTAGAGGATATAATTTAACAAATATTAATTAGCTTAAAGTGATTACAGTAAACAAATTACAAGTGTTGAAATCCGATAGCCATAAAATAAAATACACAGTGAATTTTCTTTCTTTAATCTTTTAAGACTCCTTTTATTTTTCCTTTTAATTGTTTTTATGAATGATCCAAGAGTGGTGTACAAGTGTCAAAGGTAACAGGATTATAGTTGCACAAAACTGAAAGACTTATCCCTGACATTTAAATTTCCAAAGCGTTCAGTTCAGCAATACATATTGAGTGAACCTATTGCAATTGTCATCAGAACGAAAGAGACAACTACAGAGCAGATTGGCCTTAAGAAAAGTACAGACTCTGTCCTGGGTGAAAATACAGCTGACCGCGTAGAACTTTGTAGGTTATCAACTCACCTTACGTTCCTCCTTCTTTCATACACTCAACTCTTTGAGGCTCTTTGCAGTCTAATCTGAACTAATCTGAAGCACAAAACAAGTGACAAAGGCTCATGAAGTAAACAGTGGCAAACTGTTAGCAGCTGCGTAGCATGAAGCAGTACAATTTAGAACAAAAATATAGACCGTTGAGATTTCAGCGGCCAGGCTTGTGCATGTAGCTTTGTTTTGAGTTAGCTGAGCCTTGGGACTGAGCTCTTGCCACCTCTCATGTTGATTTTTGCTGATACAGCTGGGATATATGTGGATATGATTATATAACTGAACTGGAGACATTTTGAATAGTACAATATAAAGGAGAAAGTGTGGTTATCTTCCTCACTAGTATCATTAATATGTAGCTTAGAACATTGTATCGAAAAAAAGGGAATTTATGTTTTAAAAATAAATTTCTGAGGAGCCAGAAAGTGGCACACACCCTGTAGAGCACACACATTACTGTGCATAAGGACCAGAGTTCAAGTCCAAGATCCTCACCTGCAGGGGGGAAGCTTCACCAGTGATGTGGCAGGACTACAAGTCATTCTTACTCTCCCTGCCTCCCCTTCCCCTCGCTCTCCCTCTCTCTCTCCCACTTTTCCTTTTCCCTCTCTTTCTCCCTCTCCCTCTCCCCTCTCATCTATCTCTATTAAAAAAAATAGCACAGTGAGAACAATGGAATTATGCTGGCACTGAATCCAAGGGATAACACTAGTGGCAAGCAATAAATAAATAAATAACATTCTGGAATATTTTGAAAGCAAGATGAGCAAAATTT